>NC_133769.1:359828087-359885394 GCF_003597395.2 Chelonoidis abingdonii
TGTTCAACATCTTTATTAATAATCAGGATGATGGGATCAATTGCACTCTCAGCAAGTTCACAGATGACACTAAGCTAGGGGGAGAGGTAGATACGCTGGAGGGTAGGAACAGGGTCCAGAGTGGCCTAGACAAATTGGAGGATTGGGCTAAAAGAAATCTGATGGGGTTCAACAAGGACAAGTGTGGAGTCCTGCGCTTAGGATGGAAGAATCCCATGCACTGGTACAAACTAGGGACCGACTGGCTAAGCGGCAGTTCTGCAGAAAAGGATCTGGGGTAGAGAATGCTCAGGGAACGAGGCAGGGAACCCTAGAAATAACCAGCTGTGAGCATGTAACTAGAGACTGTATGGTAACCAACATGCACTAGCGGCCAGTTAGGGCTGCACTCAAAAGTCAGGGAAGCACAATCTGAATTTTCTCATAGGGCCCGACCTAAAGCCTGGGAATTGATCAGGCTCTTAATGTGAGGAGGTTTTGTTTTTGATTTTCTAGGTGTTTTGTTGTTTTACAAAGAGGGAAAAGCAAAGCCACCCCTTAGCTAGGCGATGTGACTGGACATCGCCAGGGTGTCGGAAGTGAAATTACATTTGCACGATGCAAAGTCAGAAATGTAATAAACCTTGAGGCAGAAAGCTTTCCACGGTGCCCTTCCCTTCATGGGGCATGCTGACCTTTATGCTCCGACAGCGTGAATTTTGCTGCCTTTACAGATGCAAAGGGTCTCCTCCTAAATCGTTTCATGCATGCACAGACAGGCCCACAGGACCAGCGACAGGAACATGGGAGATCAGGGTTGATTGCCTGCTCTGCTACAAACTTCCTGTGTGACCTTGGGTATGTCACCTAGCCTGCCTTTGCCACAGTTCCCCCTCTGTAAAATAGGGATAAGAGCACTTCCATAACCTCACAGGGGTGCTGGGAGAATGAACACATTAAAGGATTGTGAGGCACTCAGGTACTACAGTAATGGGAGCCATATGAGAACCTTAGATAGATGGGCAGTTCAGGGACTTCATATTCAGTTCTGATATAGAGCACCTCTGACTGTGCTTGCTACTGTAAAAGCCAGGCACAGACTAAATAATCTGAGGGAAAGGGCAGCAGCAGGGTAGTGGTTTATCTAGCAAAGGGGCCTCAGAAGAAATGCAGGGGAAAGTCAATGAGGTGGGGAGGCCATTGCTAGCACAACACGGTCCTGGCCCAGGACTAAAGCTCCTAAGTGATACTGCAATACAAATGTAAATAACAGCAGCAGCAGCAGTCTAGCAGACCCTCGATCGGTCTGTGGGAAGTTTCGCTTACTCACACAAGCCACCAAAAGGGCCTGTTAAGTCACCATCCAGCCGAGCTACCTCAAGAATAACCCAGCCCTGTACTTTCAGTTTCACCTCTGCTGTGCCCTTCACCTCGGCAGATATCTGGCAGAAGAGAGTGGAGGAGAAGAGAAAAGGAGTCTGGACAAAGCGCATGTTTCAAAAAACGTCCAATGCATGTAAGAATAACTATTACCCTACTAGTCAAACAAATAAGCAGCATGCATGCAATATGTGCATAGCTAGAGAAAAAACACGTAATATACTGGTGTGTATGTGCATGCACATGCGCACACACTGCTGCCCTCTACAGCATATATTTATAACTATTCAACTTTGAGACATAGACCCTGTACTGCTAACAGCGATTCTCCATTAGCTCAGCTGAGTGCTACAAAGTACACCAACTGCACTTCTTCGAAGGAACAGTCCTGCAAGGTGCGGAGTGTAATCACTTCCCTGGAGGGGCTGTCAACAGGGATCAAACCCTGGATCTTTAGCTACAAAGCACAGATTCTACAACTTAAGCAGAAGGACTAACTTCATTAGCTGCGAACGGCAGCCAGTGGCCTCTCTCTGTAGATCTGCCACGCACCGGGACAGACACACATCTGGCCAGCATGCTACACTGACCGCTCACCCACAGAAGTTGATAGGAACCAAGGGAGCTCTGCATCTTCCCAGATCAAGTGCCTGGATCTTAGCCCTGTGCCAGCTCTTTTGTCTTTGACTTTCCATCATGACTGCCACTAAGGGTCCAATCCTGGCATGATCTGGCTGTAGGCACTCGCAGCAGGTGGTGTCACTTGTGCACATAATTCCAGCTGCCATAATCTGTTACCTAGAGAGAGGATTGCCTTGTGCTGACTCGAGCACAAAGTCACCCACATGGAAGATCGCTATGCTAACCAGCACCAGCACATACACCAAGGCTCTCGGAAATACTATTGGTTACACAGCAGTGTAGCAATAAAGACTGCCACCTGCCAGATAAAACACCAGCTCAGCCATGTGGTGACACACAGACATGCCCCTGCCTCTTTTCAGAGTGGTCCACGAGCACTTTCCCTGTCCTCCTCCCTACTCCAGCCAGACAGATGCCGCAGAAAAAAGCAGCCAGAGAACGTAACAGGAATTTTCCTGCTCACTGCCCTGCTTTTACCTGTTTCGTGGCTGATTATTCACCCCAACCCCATCCCCAAACAAACTGCTTACTTTCCTGCACCACCAGGCTCAGAACACTATGGAACCCCCTTGGTTAGGCAGTCCTGCTCTCGGTGATAAATCCGAGTGCCAAACACGTAAGCCACACCCACACCCCCCTTCAGGGCATGCAAGGCAGGTAAATTAGCTGTGTGCATTTGTGCCTGTGATCCCTACAGAGCGGGCAGCGTCCCTGGCTCCTAGCTGTCTAAGGGAAAGTCTGTCTGAGGCTTCTTTGCCAAAACTTTCCCTCTGGCTCAGCTCACCAGCAGTAGCAGGGTTGGTGCAGTCAGCTCCTGGCTTTTAAACTCCCAGGGGCCTGACTTTCAGAGGTATCAAGCACCTGCAGCTCTCACTGACTTCAGCTGGAGGTGGGGGTGCTAAGCACCTCTGTGAACAGACCCCTGGTCAGAGCAGGCTGCACCATTAAGACCCATTGTTGCCCTAACACAAGGCAGTGCATGAGGGTCTCTGGATGGGCATTGACATTAGGATTTTTTGCCCAAAATGTTCCCCCGTTGCTAGCCGCAGCACAGTGCCACCACTGGCAGGAGTGCAGAGGCCACCAGCGACATAGGGGTGCCTACACAGCAAAAAATGACTCGCAGCAGCAAGTCTCAGAGTCCGATCAGGTTCACACTGCAGGGCTAAAAACAGCCATGTAAGTGTCAGAGCCTGGGCTCCGGCTTCAGACTGGAAATCCAACGAGGAGGGAGGGTCTTGGAGCCTGGGCTCCAGCCCGAGTCCAAACGTCTGCACTGCTATTTGTACCCCCACGGTGGGCTCTCAAACTCCCTGCCTTAGCGGTGTTTCTGCTGTGTAGACAGACCCATGAGGCTAAGGCCCCGATTCAGCAATGTACTTAAGCAGGTGCTTAACTTGAAGCACATGAGCACTGTTGACTTGAGTGGGAACACGCATGTTTAAAGTTAGGTGCTTAAACAGCTATGCAGCGTTGCTGAACTGGGGACCTCTGGAGGGAGGGGATTCTCATCAGCAGAGGGCCCTCAGCTCTGGGACCTCTCCCCCATCGTCACCCAGAACTGGTGCCCCTCAACACTTTTGCCTAAGCATTGTCTCCTTGTGTTCTGCAGTCCAGCTGGGTGTGGCCGGCGTGGTGATGGCTATTGCATCCTGTAGGTAGTTGATACTGTGTTTACATTTGGAAAAGGCTCCTGCAGCCAGGCATGCATATGAAATCCCTGTGCAAACACCAGCAAAACCACTTACTCCAAGTTCTCTTGCTCTGCATCTGCCTGGGGTCTCAGGCTAAGGTGAAATAACCTGCAGTTTGACAGAGGAGTTCAAGTAAAGACCCTAACCCAGCACCTGCCAGCCTGCCAGAGCCCAGAGAGGAAGCAGAACACCTGTATGCATCTGAAAAAGTGGGTTTTTTACCCACAGAAGCTTATGCCCAAATAAATCTGTTAGTCTTTAAGGTGCCACCGGACTCCTTGTTGTGTCTACTGCTCCTTGTGGCTCCTGCGGTGTGACAGGCACGCTGCAAACTTGGGAACACATGGAAACCCAACCTGAGAACCCACAACCCCCTGCAGAAGAATAGACACAAGGCAGAGGGGTTGGAGATGCTCCCCTCCCCATATGGAGCCAGGCAGGCACCAGATTCCGCATTTCTCTCTTCATTTGCCTTGAACACTGGCTCTCTTGTGGGAAAACATCCCCTTCCCACCACTTCCAGCCATATCCCCGCAAGGCAGCCAGGCACCTCCTACACACATGCACCCCTGCACCTGGAGGAGGATTTTTAGGCTGGGGGGGGGGGGATACCCTATGCAAATGGAAACACGCTGGAGCCTGCGGAAACCCCTTCAATCTCCATGCCACTTCCCCACTGCGGTGCGGTTTCCTAGCTGGGCGCCTGGCTCTGATGCCCAGAGTTGGGGGCCCTGCGAGAGCAGCGCTCAGCCCGCCCCCGCGGTGCAGCTCACCTGCTGGCTGGGCTCGGCCCGAGAGCTGCTCCTTCCGCAGCAGAGCGCCCAGCTGCGGCCAGATGTTGCCTCCGCTCTGCCGCGGCAAGTCTGCGTGCCGGCTCCAGGCAGCAACGCCGCCCGGCCCCCACGGGGAGGGGCTGCCAAGGGGTGGGGAGGCAGCTCGCGCCTGCGCTGGCTGAGAGTCGTTCCCAGGGAGGGAGCTTAGCCTGTGCGTGTCTCTCTGTGCAGGGGGCATCTGGTGCAGCAGTGGGGCTGGGACAGTGACTGTCCCCTTTTACAGCTGTTCTGAGCAGGGAGTTAAAGTCGCCAGTCTGGGGGTTTTAAGTGGGGGAGATGAACTGAAACTGAAGTTCAGGAAGCTGTTGGCACCGTCCCACGTGCCATGTTCAGAGGCACTCTAGGGAAGTGAGATCTAGATGCAGTCCGCACAGTAGGGTGAAGGACCAGACTCAAAGAGTCATTAGTGGGTTTGCTGCCAAAGGGGGAAGGATGTGGTGGGATCCCACAGGGGTCTGTCCTGAAGCAGGACACTGTTGTCATTAATGACTTGGATAATTAAGTGGAGTGTACACTTCTAAGATAGGCACATGACACCAAACGGGAAGGGGCTGCAGGCCTGTTGGAGGGAAGGATTGCAATTCAAAATGTGCCTGAGAAATTGGACAATGGGGCTGAACGATGAAATTCAATAAAACGCAAGTGAAAGGCGCTGCACTTAGGAAGGAAAAAAATGTGATGCACAATTACAAAATGGCAAGGTGGATTTGATTTAAATCACTAGTCAGGATGACTCGATTTAATCATGAATTTCTACAAAAAAGTGCATTCTGGAATGTGCTGCTCAAACTGCACTTTTGTTTCTACTGCCTCTCCCTCCCTCCTCACATTTATCTCCAGACTCCTCCTTGTCCAGGTCTGTTCCACCCCCACCAAGCTTTTATTCACTGAACTTTTGGAAACTTTGCACTTTTAGAGAGAGGTAAAGGATTGACTCTGTGCACACACATTTGCAGAGGGACAATAAGATTGAGGTCTGTTATTTCTCACCTCTATGTATTATTTATTTTAAAACATTTTTGCTGTTAACAAGCATGTTATCTGTGGAGACGCAAATCCAGAGTTTGAGAACTGCAAAACTAAGCATCTCTGATGGAATCTTCTAGACTGAGTACTGAGTTCCATTGGGTAGATAGAAAGATTAACCTAAATATTCTATCCAGAAGCCCCTGGAACCCCATAAGATTGGGTCCCTAATCCATGAACTATTGGAACTCATTTACAAAACTTTTCTTAAACATTACATGACTATATTGTCTCATACTATAGAATTAGAATTTATAATCCCTATTCCATGATGAGATATCTTTGAGCTATAATTTATCTCAATTAAAACTATCTTAAAATAGGTTTCTTCCTCAAAAAGCATTTTATCAAAAAAATCCAAGTTAAATTAAAAAATCATTTTTTTATATTTTTTTAAATCATTGATTGTTATCCACCCTGCAAAATGGGAAACAACTGTCGAGGTAGTAGCACTGCTGAAAAGGATTGGAAACGGGGGCTATAGCGGATCACAAATTGAACTGAGTTGCAAAAAAAGCTAATATACTGGGGTGTATTAACAGGAGTGGGGTGCATGTAAGATGTAGGAGTTAATTGTCTCTCTCTTATTGAGGTCGCAGGAACAAACCATCCTTATATGCAGAGAGAAGAGCAAATATGGCAGGCGACCAGCCTGGCTTAACAGAGAAATCTTCAGTGAGATTAAATACAAAAAGGAAGCTGACAAGAATTGGAAACTTGGACAGATGACTGGGGAGGAGTATAAAAATATTGCTCGAGCATGCAGGGGTGTAATTAGGAAGGCCAAAGCACAATTGGAGTTGCAGCTAGCAAGGACCATGAAGGGTAACAAGAAGGTTTCTACAGGTATGTTAGCAACAAGAAGAAGGTCAGGGAAAGTGTGGGACCCTTACTGAATGGGAGAGGCAACCTAGTGACAGATGATGTGGAAAAACCTGAAGTACTCAGTGTTTTTTTGGCCTCGGTCTTCACAGACAAGGGCAGCTCCCAGACTGCTACACTGGGCAGTGCAGTATGGGGAGGAGCTGAGCAGCCCTCAGTGGTGAAAGAACAGGTTAAGGACTGTTTAAAAAAGCTGGACATGCACAAGTCCATGGGGCCAGATCTAATGCATCTGAGGATGCAGAGAGAATTGGCTGATGGGATTGCAGAGCCATTGGCCATTATTTGTGAAAGCTCATGGTGATCGGGGGAGGTCCTGGACAATTGGAAAAAGGCAAATATAGTGCCCATCTTTAAAAAAGGGGAAGAAGAAAAATCCAGGAACTACAGACTGGTCAGGCTCACCTTAGTCCCTGGAAAAATCATGGAGCAAGTCCTCAAAGAATCCATTTTGAAGCACTTAGAGGAGAGGAAGGTGATCAGGAACAGTCAACATGGATTCACCAAGGGCAAGTCATGCCTGACCAACCTGATTGCCTTCTGTGGTGAGATAACTGGCTCTGTGGATATGGGGAAAACGGTGGATGTGATATATCTTGACTTTACCAAAGCTTTTGATACAGTCTCCAACAGTATTCTTGCCAGCAAGTTCAAAAAGTATGGATTGGATGAATGGACTATAAGGTGGATAGAAAGCTGGCTAGATTGTCAGGTTCAATGGATAGTAATCAACAGCTCGATGTCTAGTTAGCAGCCGGTATCAAGGGGTCTGTCCTGTGGCCGGTTTTGTTCAACATCTTCATTAATGATCTGGACGATGGTGTGGACTGTACTCTCAGCAAGTTTGCAGATGACACTAAACTGGGGGGAAGAGATAGATACACTGGAGGATAAGGATAGGATCCATAGTGACCTAAACAAATTGGAGGATTGGGCCAAAAGAAATCTGATGAGGTTCAACAAGGACAAGTGCAGAGTCCTGCACTTAGGATGGAAGAATCCCATGCACCGCTACAGGCTGGAGACCAACTGGCTAAGCAGCAGTTCTGCAGAAAAGGACCTGGGGATTACAGTGGATGAGAAGCTGGCTATGAGACAACAGTGTGCCCTTGTTGCCAAGAAGGCTAACCGCATATTGGGCTGCCTTAGTAGGAGCATTGCCAGCAGATCGAGGTGTTATACCAATAAAATAAAAACCAGCAGGATCTTATTAAAGGGATAAGGCAAAATACCATGTTTATTGTGAATACAGAAAGGATCATAGTAAGCAGTCAGTTATAGCTATAACATTCCATTCAATTTCACATTCATTCACACATTCATTCATACACACACAGGTTCTGCAAGGTTGTTATCATAGTTACCAGCCTTAGATTTGCTCGTGCCAAGCCACTGGCCAGGTGGCCTGGACATGAGGATGGAGCCGAGTCTTGTCAGATGTGCATCTGATGCTCCCGGAGGGCAGTTGCAGAACCAGACTCAAAGTTCTCAGTCTTTGGAGTCTGTCTTTATAGGGACTCATAGGGTTTGCTTTGTTATGCTGCTCTCACGTTTGAAGTGATAACCAATCACTGTTCTCAAGTTTGAAGTGATACTTCATCATGCAGATGGCCCAACAGTGACGGCTTGTTATTCTTGTTCTTTCCGTCCTTGGGGATGGATTCCGATTTGCCCTATGGGGTCATCCGGTTATCTCCATCCTGCGCATTCTGCGGCTGAATGTTCCTGGGTATTTATTATTTATTAGGCTGGCACTTCAACCTTTTATTACTCATTCAAACATACAGTTACAATCACACCATAACTATTATCAAATCACTGGGGCATGACAGACTCCAATGAATCTATTCATGCCACTTGTCACACATGAAAAGAAAACACACAAGATAGGAATGTAAAAGTGGAGGAACAACAAATCTTGTTCCTGAGTTTAGAAAAAACATCTGTAATGTGTTGTTATCTTATCACTTTTAGGACAAACTCTTTGTCTCTGAATGTTTTTTCTACAATTAGCTTAGACCTTGCAAACTGGCAGGCCTGTTTCAATTAGCACAAACTCAGCAATTTGAGAGAGCAGGCTGAGAGACATACTTCTTTCTAATGGTCAGGCCAAATCCAGGGTCTGTTCTGGAATCATTATTTCTTACATTTTCCACAACATAAATGTATTAATCATTACTTTTAATCTAACAAGTGATCAATTGTTCTCCATGGCCACTGAAGGTAAAACAAGAAGTAATGAGCAGCAAGGAAGATTTAGGGTAGATGTTAGGAAAAACTTTCTAACTCTCAGAGTAGTTAAGCTCTGGAATAGGATTCCAATGGAGATTGTGGAATTGTGGAATCCCCCATTATTGAAGGTTTTTAAGAACAGGTTGGACAAACGCTTCTCAGGGATGATCTAGGCTAGGTTTACTTGGTCCTACTTCAGCCAAGGGGGCTGGACTTGATGACTTCTTGAGGTCCCTTGCAGCCCTACATTTCTATAGAGAGCACGCCCAGGCCGTAACACAGGATGATCTCTGCAGGATACACAGAGGAGGGAAGCCCCAAATCTCGCATAAAACCAGGATCATACAAGAAGGGGAGTAATTGGGGATCCAGCACATGGGCAAAGGCCGCAAATTCCACCAGTGATTCACTGACAGTGGAAAGTTATTATTGCATTGGTATTATGGGACCAACTGCAGGCTCCAGCTGGCTTTGTGCTGTATAAATAGATAGCATGTGCCACTCCCTGCCCCAAGAGTTTACAATCTAAACAGACAAGCCCAACAAAGGGCGGGAGGAAGGAAAGATTATCACCCCAATTTTAGAGCTGGGGAACTGACACAGAGAGACTAAACAACCTGCCCAAAGTCCCACAGTGAGGGATGGCAAGGCAGAAACTGATCCCAGCCCAGTGTATTAGCCACCAGACCAACCTTCCTTGGACAAAATGTTTGCAAATGAACCAGCACTAAGAAACTCGCCTGTCATGTCGGGATGTTTGCACAGGCAGAGCAGGTTTGCAGAGCTGATATGAAAATGGACAGCCCAAGAACCCAAATATACCCCAGTGGTGGAGGATAATGAATACAACCATGAGAACACACCCACTCACCGCAGAACAGAGTGGAGCTAGTACTATCTTGTAGGGCTGCAACCGTTGTAACGGGTATAGTAGACAGAGCCTGGAGCAGGGGACCTGGTGCAAGATTTGAGGCGTGAACCCAAGTCAGGCCACATATTAAAGCAAATGCTTATACGTTCTCTGTTCAGTACAGGAACTCGGTAAAGTTGCCTCTAGTGTACTAGGCACTAGATATTTATGTCAATATATTCCATCTAGTACAGATACATCCCAATCTAGAATAAAGTGGTCTGACAGAATAACAAATAGGGATGTTTTGTCCAAGAGATCAGGAACAAGAGGAGGTAAGAAACAGATGTCATGAATCGAGTCTGTGGTCTCTCTCTATGACTAACATCCAGGACTGCTAGAGAGCAGGCTGCCTTATCTGCTGTTTGTAGTGATGCGCTGGCGTTGTTTGTAGTGATGCATGGGTGCTCCAAGGACAAGCACTGGGCAGCCTGAACAGCATTACCGAGGCAATGACATTCCAGCCTTCAGCACTTAACAACACTGGGCTAATGATTCCAGGTCCTGAAGTTGACTGTGGCGCCCCATGAATGCCACAACTAGTGCTTGTGGGACAATCCTAGAAAATCTGGAACTGGTAGCAATTCTGCCAACACAACCCTCTTGCCAGACACTGGTTCCTGCTTCATTAGCTGTAAGGCAGAGCCTTAGACTGGAGTTTCTAGCCCACGTAGCTAGAATACTAAATGTATTCCAGCTACCACCACCATAATAATCCAAGAAATAAGAAACAGAAAACCCCTTTCACGACATCTACAAAAAGTAACCCAATGAACAGCATTATATGGGCAGCAGTGAAGCCTAGAGGATAGAGCACTGGACTGTGACTCATGAGGTCTGGGTTCTATTCCCAGCTTTGCTACTGAACTTGGGCAAGTTGCTTTGCTGCTCTGTGCCTCAGTTTCCCCATCTTGTAAAATGGTGATAATGATACCGCCCTCCCTTAGTGCTTTGAGATCTGATGATGAATAGCACCATATAAGACTCATTTACTATTATAAATGATGAATTATTATAATAAAGCATCAGTAAAAAAATTGTAAGTGAATGAGATTAGATCTTGGCCAGAGCAAGATTGTTCCAAACAGCATATTGTGATGAACAGGCTACCACTGCCCTCTGCTGGATGAAATCAGATGGTTTCCCCCATGTTGTAGGTCCTATGCTGCTAACAGCAAATGGAGATTGACACCTCAAGAGGTATCCAAAGTGAAATCTTTCCAATGATGGTGAGAAGAGAACTCAGATCTTTCTGATTCAAGGAGCGATAGTGTGCAGCACATCAACAACCCAGGACTTAGTGGAAGTTTTGCCACTGATTTAAGTGGAAGTGGGACTCAATCTTGTCTTGTCCACTCTAGTTTTAAAGATGGCAAGCAACGGAGCTTCCATCTCTTTTTGCAAGAGACTATCCCACTGTAGAAATGGTTTGGAAGGTAAAGAAGAGTCTATGATCCTACTCATCATCTCTTTCGCTGTGTTCCCGCCCTCCCACTGGCAAAACAAATAAATAAAAATGATATACACACACGTCTGAGGTTTTGTTCTGAAATGTCAAGTCTTTTGTTTTTAGCCTTTTCCCCAGAATATCCCACTGAGAAGGACTAGCTTCTGGCTGAGAAAAACCACTGGTGCCTCTCTGAAGCCTACTCCTGCAACCTTAAATCGGGAACTGCACTCAAGCCCCTATTCAACATGACAGCCCCATCCAAGACAATAAGATGTCTTCCCTGCTTGAAGATAGACACATGCCAGGGGTGCTAGAATGGGGTAGGGGGGCAATGCCTCCCCCAAACTGCACCCATGGGCATCCTCAGTCCCGCTGTTCTGGATGCCAGAAGCCATGTGGGCGCATGATGGCTCGAGGCTTCTCTTTGCTTCCCTGTCATTTTGTGCAGGGAAGCAAACAAATCTGTGGAAGGACCTGAATTCTGTGCCCGCACAGTAGCACAGAATCCCCTGAGGAGTAGTTTGTACAGCACCTAGTGCATTGGGATCCTGGTCCATGAAAGAAATGCCTAGGCACTGTGACAATATAAATAACATGTAAATGAATATTATTGTGATGTCCTGGCACTCTGGAGCAATGTGCAAATGTGCCTACAAAGAGGCCACGTGAAGATGCTGGAATATTGTTCAGTAGGGAATGGGAAGAGATATGATCACTTAAGCACTAACCCATAAAAGGGGTTAATAGCAGTAATAGGGAAAAACCAGAGTTAAGCCCAGACATGAGATAAGGGAGAGGGGTGGTAGTCAGTAAGTGATTCATTCAGCAAATACAAGGGCGTTTCACTGTTGTTTCAGGGAGTTTAAAGAATCAAGGAACCAGGTTTCTTCTTCATTCCCTGAATAAATATTTGTTGTCCCTGTTGGCTCTGGGGTCATAGAAAGAGCCCCAAAGGCCTGAGTCTCCTCACAGCTGTTTTAGAGCAGTGTCACTCCATTGGCTTAGGAGAGTTATTTCTGAATGACACTGGTATGAGAAAGGAAAACCAGGCCCTGCACTGCCATAGGAATTACCATTCTGGATCAGATCAAGGGACCACCTCGTTGGATATCCCATCTCTGAAGGGGACAGCACCAGAGGCTACAGAGGAAGGTGCCAGAACCCTGCAGTGTTAGCTATGGAATAATCTATTGTGAACCAGAGGCTCCTCACTGGCCCAGAGAGCTTGGCAGTGTAAGATGGGACTTACTTTGGGCAGGTCACACTTAAATCGCTGCAGTGGTGCCACTGTAGTGATTCAGAGAAGATGCTACTACACTGATGAGAGAGCGTCTCCCATCGGCATAGTTAATCCACGTCCCCGAAAGGAGGTAGCTGTTTTGATAGGAGAAGCTCTCCCACCAATGCAGCGCTGTCCATACTGAGGGGTAGGTTGATATAACCCCTGAGCGACGTAATTATACCAATGTAAGTTTGTAGTGTAGACCTAGCCTCATATAGGTTCCAGACCCCTCCCACTCCCAGCAACCTTTGCAAGCATTGGTGATTAATGACAGCCAACTGGACCAGACCCTACTCCTGATTTCCTGGGGTAGTTCACTACCTACTGCTGCTTCTCAGTGTACTTGGGACCAGATCCTGAAAGGTATTGGGAGTCCTAACATCTATTGAAATCAATGAAAGTTAGGAGCATAAATATCTTTGAGAATCCGGGCCTTGGTTGTGAGTTTTTTAACATCTGGTGACAGTTAATTCTGTCACTCCTATGCACAAGGGACGTTTCCTCTTAAGCTGCATTAGTTGGAGGTTGGTTTATGCCCTGTGGGTTTATAGCCCTTCCAAAACTCTTGGGCCAAGACGAAGGTGATATTGGGTATCTTGATGCTACTTCACCTTAAAGGGGCCTGTTTTCTGAGGACAAGAGTACTGTTCTTTCAGTAAATCAAGCCCCTTTGAGGAGACTCTAGCTGGGCACCCAAACTCACCAGCCACTTGTGAAAATCCTGCCCCCTTGGTTTTGTATTTTGGTTTTGTTTAAACCTTTGCTATTGTATCTCTGTCTGGTTTTGTTATCTCTATAAATCTACAGCCCTTTTTGGCACCCTGCTAAGGTACAGATTAAGCATGTTTGTTTTTTCCAGCCAGTCTCAAGGGACATCTGTCCTGCATCTCAAAAACCACACCCCCAGTAAATAATACTAACATTTAGCAATTATGTACCTATCCAGCTTTTATGTGCCATCAAATTCACCCATTCTGAGGGCCAGCACAAGGCCAGTGCACCATTTAAGTTCTCAAAGCAAGGCCTTCTGCACAGGGGGTGAATTTCAGCCACAAGTATTTGGTCTTCGTTCATAGATTTTAAGGCCGGGGGAACGATCAGATTTTCTAGTCTGGCTATCTGCATTACACAGGCCAAGGAATAAAGCACCTCTTTCAGAAAGACATCCAGTTTTGATCAGAAGACATTAAGAGATGGAGAATCCACCACTTCCTTTAGTAGTTTGTTCCAATGGTTAATCCTCACTGTTAAAAATACTTCTGAAGCTCACTGAGCCATTTGCCTCAATTGAACCCCATAGACCATTGGTGGGATGGTCCAGTGGTTAGGGCACTAGGCTAGGACCTGGGAAATCTGGGTTCAGTTCCCTGCTCTGTTGCAAACTTCCTGTGTGACCTTGGCCAAGTCACTTAGCGTCTGTGCCTCAGTTCCCCATCTAGACAATGGGGATAATAGCACTGCCCTACCTTGCAAGGTGTTGTGAGGATCAATCTATTAAAGATGGTGAGGTGCTCCAATACGCTGGTGATGGAGGCTGTAAAACAGGGGAAGTGCAGAACTTACTTTATTCTATCTATAAAGGGAGCAGCACAGTTCGCTAGTCACTTGATTTATTTAAGCAGACACTCTGGTGATGGGTAGACATGCCAAGGCAGAGGGATTTATGTATTTATCGCTGATCATTTAGATGACTCCCTCTCTAGAGCTTGTCACTTGCCTGATTCTGAATTATTTGCTGTCAAGAATAGATGTTTAAGAAAACTAAGTGCTAGGCAAGGTCATTCCAGGTGATGTTGCATCACTCATGGCAAAGATAATGGATTAATTGCTTTCTCCACCAAAGCCACCAGGACCAAAAGAGTAAGTGAGTTACATGCAAATGCCAGAAAACCGCAGCAAGGAAAGCATCTTGTTAGAAGCAGCTCTTGGATGAGCAATGAAATTTCTGGCCCCCAGCCAGCGCAGAGAAAGATTCATAGATGAGACTGTTATGATCATCAATCTGACCTCCTGCGTAATGCAAGTCATGGATCTCCACCTAACAAACCCATGAACTTGTGGATGAACAACAGACTGTCTTATAGAAAGACATCCAATCCTGATGTAAAGACTCCAAATGATGGAGAATTTACCACATCTCTTGTGAAGCCTTTCCAGAGGTTAATGACTCTAATTGTTGAAAACATGTATCTCATTTCCAATTGTGATTGCGTCAGTTCTCAGCTCTTGGATGTTGTTCTGCCTTTTTTTGGGTAGACTTAAGAGCTGTTTGGTATCAGCAATCTTTTCCCTGCATTACATAGTGCCTGTCATGACAGGGAATCATAGCCCATATTAAATACAAGAGTTTATTAAAGAAAACAACTGCAAACTAAGGGCTGGTCTACTCTGAAAAGTTATATTGGCATAGCTTCGTTGCTCAGGGATGTGAAAAATAGCAGTTTAGCGGGGGGTAGCACAGGTCACAGCTTAGGTTAGCTCCCAAGAACGTACCCAGGGGATCCAGACAGGTTTCTACTCAGGCTATTCCAGCTACACTGCTGTTTTTAGTGCACTAGCTCAAGCACAGCCAGCCCGTGACTGTCTATCCACTCTGGGACACATGATGCCAGCTGCTGTGTAGATATAGCCTCAGGCCATGGCTACACTGGCGCTTTACAGCGCTGCAACTTTCGCGCTCAGGGGTGTGAAAAAAACACCCCCTGAGCGCCGCAAGATACAGCGCTGTAAAGCCTCAGTGTAATCAGTGTTGCAGCGCTGCTGCAAGCTACACCTGTAGAGGATGTGGAGTACGCGCAGTGCTGGCACTGCGACCACACTCACACTTCAAAGCGCAAAGTTTCAAGTGTAGCCGTAGCCTCAGTGTCTCCCCAACAGGCAGCTGCTGACAACTTCCCCCCTCCCCCCAGGACAATGGAGTCTTCCTAAGAGTGGGGAGGGGGGCACAAGGCACTGCCCCCGCCCCTCCTCTTCCTCCTGAGGCCCTGCCCTCTGGCCAAGCTAAAAGCCAGACCTGGGCTAGGGAGCCCGGGCCCCTTCACCTGCCGGGAGTGGGTGGGCCTGAGAGCAGCCCCCAGCCTGTGTCCCTGCCCCCAGCAGGTGAGGGTCCTTGGCTCCCCACACCTGCCCACGTGGTTCTTATCCCGACCCGACTTCTGGCCTGGCCTGAGGCCAGGCCTCAGGGGCCAAAGAGCCACAGCCAGGCCATGGTAAGAGCCGCCCAGGCAGCTGTGGGGAACCGCGGACCCTCCATCTGCCCTGGGCAGGGGTCCCGGGGGCAGGGATATGGGCCAGGGGCTGCTCTGGCCCCTTCCCCAGCCAGGTGGAGGGTCTGCAGCTCCCCCACAGCTGCCCACGTTCCCCGGGCCACGTTTACCTGGGATGGGGCCTCATGGGGAAGGGGAAGGGCAAGGGGAAGGGGGGCCAGGCCTGTTGCAGGGGGCCTGGCCCGTCCACTTTCAAAAGTGGGAGTGCCATGGCCCCTTGACCCCCCTTGCTCCCAGGGAGTCCTTTTAATTGTTTGTGGTCTTTTTGCTCTCTAGGCTTCGAGCCTTGGCAAGCCAGCTGCCCACTTCATGGCCCAGCTACTGCTATCTGTTAACCCCAGGTGTCTTCTCTTGGGCATGGTTTCACTTCCTCTAACAGCCTGTAACTCTATGCAGACAGGCAGGATATCAAAAGGGATGGGTCACAGCCAGGTCCATGACCCCTATACACAGCTTGACCTTCCCAGCAGCATTCTCCCCAGCAGCCACTCATTCCCTTTCTTCACCTGCACAAACTGAGGTAAACGGGAGTTAACCTCTTATTCACTGGGGACTAGTTAATGTCCCTGCACCTGGTCACGTGGATGAATTGGAATTTTGGAACAAGTGGGTCTGTTATTTTTTCAGGCCTACCCCCCTGAAAAAATAACTGGGTAAAGGCAGGAAAGAAAGCAGGACCTCACACCTGCTTATTTAAGAGTTAGTGAGGAACAAAAACTCAATAGGTCTTTCTGTTGCTCTTGGCCATGCTGATCAGCCTCTTGTGAGTCCAGGGCACTCTCCCACTAGCAGGAAGTGTTGTTGTATGATAGAGTGGACTCAGGTGTAATCAGGGCCGGTGCAAGGATATTTTGCGCCCTATGTAAAACTTCCATCTTGCGCCCCCACCCCCGAAAAAAATCACATACATTATACACAATACACGGTCACAGAGTAACATGTTATAATTTAGAATTTATTTTTCCGCGCTCTAAGTTTAGCAAATTTAGAAACAAGTTCCTCCAAGTCAATGCTGTGAGCAATGTCATGTTCTAGTGACAAGGTAGATAGCCCAACAAGTCTTTGTTGCAACATTGATGTTCGCACGTATGTTTTTATCAACTTGAGCTTCGAGAAGCTTTGCTTACCACTGGCCACAGAAACTGGGAGAGTCAAGAGGATGCGAAGAGCAATAACTGTGTTAGGGACACTATCTGTCAGATGGGGTAGGCTGTGGGGAGGATGGGTCACGGGGTTTCCAGCTCAGAGGACTGGGCTCGAGCTGGGGTCAGGGCTGGGGGGGATGGGGTCGAGGGGGTTTCCAGCTCAGACGGACTGGACTCGACCCTGGGAGTCAGGGCTGTCGGGGGGATGGGGTTGAGGGGGTTTCCAGCAGAGAGCGAGTGGGCTTGGAGCTGGGGTCAGGGCTGTGGGGGGATGTGGGGGGGGCCTGGGGCACTGTGGGAAGCTCAGCTCTGCAGGCTGCTGTTCTCTCACAGCCATCCAGGCACAAGGGGAGCAGGAGCAGGGACCAGCCAAGGGACCAAGGGGGCGAGCACAGGCACCTGAAGCCAAGCTGTGGGGAAGCACTTGCTTACCTTGCCCTACGCATGAGCATCGGGGTCCTCTTTCTTCATCCGCTCCACCAGACACCCTGAGAGCTCTTTTCTTCTCCATGCCCCTCGCTGGACTGACGTGAGGACTGAGCCAGGGGCAGCCCCCGCTTCCTCCAGAAGCCTGGTGTCACATCCACCTCGCAGATCTCCTGCCACATGCCCTAGAGCAGCTGCGCAGCTCTGCCCAGCCACCGGTTGCCCCCGCCGGCAATGAGAAAAATTGCATAGGCTGGAGCCCCCTGCTCTTGGGAGGGAAGGGATTCTGAGCCTCTGCCTGCAGCCCAGGGATTCCCCTGGGTCAGCCGCGCCGCGAGCAGTCCGAACCCTGGGCTGCTGCTGTGGCGCGCTGACCTAGGGGTCCCCTGGGCTGCGCGCTGCCGCAGCGGTGCCCTGACCCACGGTCCCCTGGGCTACCGGCTGCTGCGCGGCGCCCTGAGCGGGTGCACTGGCGCTGCCGGCTGCCGCGGCAGGCCTACCCAGAGGGGCCCTGGGCTGCCGCTGCCGCGGCGGGCGCCCTGACCCAGAGGGGCCGCTGGGCTGCCCGCTGCGCGGCGGCGTGCTGACCCAAGGGACGCCCTGGGCTGCTGGCTGCCTCGGCGGCGCACTGACCTGGGGGGGCCCCTGGGCTGCGGCTGCCGCGATGGTGTGCTGACCGGGGGAGCCTTAGGCTGCCGGCTGCCACAGCGGCGCTGACCCGGGGGGGGCCGTGGGCTGCCGGTTGCCACGGAGGCGCCCTGACCCAGGGGGGGCCGTGGGCCGCTGGCAGCCGCTGCTGCCGGCAGCTCAGACTCCCTTTCTGTCCCAGCAGCTGCTCAACCATTTAAAAAAAAAATTTGGGAGTGCCGCTTTTTGGCGCCCCCAAATCTTGGCGCCCTAGGCAACCGCCTAGTCCGCCTAAATGGTTGCACCAGCCCTGGGTGTAACCTATATGCCTAATAGGGAGATATCTGTTTAAGAGACCCATTGGGGGAGGTAGGAGTGAGCTGTGTCTGGGTCATTGTTGCTAGGCAGATTAAGCACACCACATCCGGAAGCTTCTGGAATTGGGTGTGGTAGTTTGGGGTCTGCTCCAATAGGTTCCCTGTTGCTGGGGTCAGATTCCAGGCGGGCAAGCATCAGGGCAGCTGCTTTGCAGAAGGCCAGGTGCCCTGTGTGAGTCAGAAGAAGCTGAGCCGAGGAGCAGGAAGCAGGCTGTTGTCCCTAACTCTGAAGCATTTTGCAGTGGGTTAGTGATAATGTTACCTTCCAACAGGGAAGCCTGGGCAATGGTAATGATAGCAAAGGGAAACTGGAAGGGAAAAATAACTTCTTCTGTTTTAATTGTAGGATTTGAATGTTGTTTTGATTTTAGCCAAACTCTAGTTAAATTGCCTCAACTAGTGCGATTCACCAACTTTTCTGTAAATGTAGTAATGGGGAAAGAGTCATTTATATTTTGCTATTCTCAGTCTTGGATTTTCTTTAAATCTATACACTTGTGACTTAACTGAGTAGTTGGTTAATCAGTTAGCTGACTGGCTAGCAGTGATTTCAGCAAAGGAAGAGTCTGCCTGGATTCCAACTGAAGATTCCTAGAAGTGAGGGAAGATGTTTTAGACTCAGCAGACTGTATAGATTTGGTGATCAAAGACTCTGAGACTTAGGTGAACTAAACCTAAGGGTTTGGGAACTGTCAGTTTCTTCGCACTGTTTCTGTGGGGACTGAACTGTTCAGATTTTAATTTTTCTTTATGTTTATGTATAGCTGAAGATAATGTCTGTGGATTATAAAATAGCCATGCCATGCTGAAAAAGTAGATTTGTTTCTTTATCATAAGATTTTGTAAAGTTAGTTAATTAAATTCATTTATTTGGTTCCTTTTAGGACTTGTATGTGGGGAGGTTGACCCTATGCAATCCTTGCTGAAAATCCTTACAGACTGAACTCTTGGTCTCCAGCTACTTTTCTATGGGCGTTGGGTTTTTTTTAGGCATTGGAGATGGGCAATGAATGAACTCTAGCCCGCCCAAAGGTTACATCAGCACAGCACTACCATATCTGGACAGAAGGATAACCCCAAGCATAAGAAGATTAAAGTTATTTCACCCTCTCTGGAGGCAGAGCAGCTGTGATCTTGAAGAGGGAGCATGGAACAAAATACCTCTTCTGCCACAGTTGCCTCCATACTATAATAAAGATACAGTGCAGCAACCGAGCTGATGAACAATTATGCAGTCCTTAAGAGTAAAGATCCCAGTCACAGTTCTTCATGTGTTCTATGAGCCAAGTCTCCACGTGGCATCTTGATACTTGGACATTAAAGTTTCAAGAGCCTGGAACGATCTTCACAACATGTCATAGAAGCCCCTAAAGTTTCCAGGTTTGAAAACATTAGCAGCAGATCCCTGGAAACAACATATAATGACTGAATTACAAATAACCAATGCTGGATGGTCAGTTGTACAAATGAATGTTCTGTGGGTATGTCATAAGCCTCACACTAGGCCAACATGGAATGTGAGCAGATAAGATCTCAGAGTGAACGTGTCCTGACTAAATAATTCAGGACAATCCATATGATAAAAATTAATCTTTCCTGAAACACTGATGAGGCTCCATGCCAGAGCAAGGCACATGTGTCAGCATCGTGGGTTGAAGCACTGGGGATCTGGAGATAACAGTTACAGGCTAGTGAGGAACGTTGGGAAGAAGCAGATAGGAAAGATTATTCAAGGTATGTTTAAGCTACCTGTTACCATGGTATCTAAGTGCTCAGTGGGTTAAGAGCAACAAGCACTAAAAGCTTCTAATTTGCTGATTTATAGTAAGACTGGCAACATCAGGGACTCCTCTCACCACTGCATCTAGTAACTGGCTCCATCTACAGGCCACCTTCACTGAGCTGACCTCCCATCACAAAGGGATCAGCATGGGGAGCCTTGGATTAAATCCACCTCTGCTTATGCCGTACACAAAGTTTCAGGAGAGATTTCCTCAGTGCTTCTTTTTTCCATAAGTTTTTCCATCATAGCCAAACACTGGGTTTTCTATAATAAACAAGATGATTGGAAAGAAATCACTAGTTCCACTCCCACGACTTGGGGAGACAGGGATAAAAAACCCAATTATTTATTTTGTCCTTTTTTTCAGTTGCTCGTGATTTATATCACCGAAGGATCAGAATCAGACAAAACAAACGCTGACTCTGAATGCAATTATGCCAAGTGCCTTTCAGATGATTTTCCTACAGGGACTGCTCTGGAATTCCAGGAAAACATTATTTGAAAAACTTCAGTTTCCAGCAAAGAGACTTCTAAAATTCCATTTTCGCCAGCCATTTACCAACCCAGAGTCTAAGGAGAATTATGAAGGCAAAGCTATAAGTTAGAGCCTTTTTCACTTAGGTCTGACTGCAGAGAACAAGCTTATCTGTGACAATGGGACAAATTCTGATCTCATATCAGTATTAATCAGTGCTGACTTCAATGGAACTACTGAATTTACAGTGGCGTAACTGAGATCAGAATTTGGCCTTTTATCTAATTCCTTCTGCTTCAAGTTACAAATCACTCTTTAAAATGCTATCCCATCATCATAGTGATATAAATAAAGACTTGGGGAAGGCCATTTTTCTAAAGTGAGTCTTACTAGAAATTATAAGCTCTGCTATATCTCTGTGGCTTTGAAAAAATGCCCATTTTTCTTAAAGTTGCGTCCCACTCTAACAATAAGCCAGGTCTATAACATATAAATATAACTTTGCATTAATAGTTCTGCCTTAGATTGGCCACACAGAATTAAGATGCATTTTATGAACAGCTTGAAGTGTGATTAACAGACTCTTTCTAATGTAATGTATGTCATAAACACCTTCTCCCTCACACATGGACATTTTGGGCCAGATACTCAGCTGGTGAAAATTGTCAATGTTCACCAGCCAAGTATTTGGCCTGTTTTGTATTTCATGCTTTCAGTAGTTCCAGTACAGAAGGCACTGCTGTCTAAAGGTTAAAGCCATGGGCTGGACATCAGGACCTGCTTAGGCAACAAGAAAGACCAATTATCCTGATTCAACTATGCAGGTTGAAACCGCTGAAGTAGAGAATGCGTGTACGTACCCATGCCTTCTACTGGAAGAAAATCAGAGCTCCCATAGACCCTCTGCTGCTAACAATGGAGGCAGGAGTTGACTGGAAAGAGTTCCAGGTTGGCACCTTTTCTGATGGGAGAGGGTCTGAGTGGCTGGGTTCTGTGCTTCCAGAGCAGGAGTATTTGAGTTCAGTCTCCACTATTGCTGCAAGGTTCCAGTTGCCCATGGTGAGCAGCGTACTAATGACAATGGGGAAGTTGCAAGTGGCTGCAGATTTGGTTGGTTACACTGTAAATTCTCTCTCTTGATGTATGGTTCACGGGAGTTTTCCAGTCCCTTGGAAAGCTGATGCTTCTTTGTGGATCAGGTTGTGTCTGCCTCCTAGTGGCCATTAGAATCCTCAGGATGCTTGCTAGACCCCTGTATGTGGTCCTTGGATCCAGTCCCACCCGCATATCTCAGGCCAGGACAGAACACTCCTCTCCTTCAGTCCAGGTGCCTAGGGCTCACCCAGTTCCACTAACACACTATTTGCTCCTCTTTGACTCTCTATCCCAGGAATTGTTCCTCTTCATTCACAGGGCCCCACTTCCCAGTCATCGGAAGGGCACAGTTTGAATACCTGTCCCACCAGGCCACAAGGAGTCGTCCTTCCCCTAAGGTGGTCTGACAAGCTTCACATATGCTTAGGGGACAAACTCAGCAGGGGTTCCCTGCCTCCCCCCTTGGCTGAAATAGCACTCTGCATAGTTTCACTACATTAGTGGGCATGCTCCCAACATGCCCAGGTTTTCCACATTGGTAACCTCTTACCAGGAATTCCTAGTCACCCCCAGGGAATTTCCCCTAGATTGTGAGACTGACTGGGGGAGGAGAGAGGTAACCCTTCTGAACCCTACATCTAGGGCTATCCAGGAGCCTCTCCCCTTGAGCATTTCGCACAGCCTCCCCAGGGTGCGTCAACCCATTCTTCTGACACTTCCCACCAAGCATGCCACTCAGCTCCTTTGGCCTTTGTAGGCCTCTGCTCTCTCCACCACCTCATCACACATCATGGCCAAAAATGCTTTACTCAGCTTTGGGCTCCCATAGACAGGATCTGCAAAAATTGTTCCAGAACCACCTAGTCCATGGTTCTGTCTACAGAGCACACCTGGACACAACTGACAGGTAGTGAGGTCCTGCAGCTGCCAGGCTACTAGACATGGATGTGCTCCCCATGGAAATGGCTCAAGCAGGGAGGGGTGACAATATGCCTCCAGAGTCAGTCCTAGACTGTCTAAAATGGCTGATTTTTCTTCAGGACACAAGCCTGATTGCTCATTGCTCTATGCTCTTTATGCTGCCTGAGCCTATCCCATCAGAAAAGGTGCCAGCCTGGCCACCCAAGTCAACTCTTTCCAGTCAGAAGCACTGGCCATTTGCTCAAAGATGGTGAGGAAAGCCTCAGGGTCACCTTCTAGACCCAACTTCACCACTCAGGGCCAGTCCTACGCGAGCTTCCTTCTCTAGGATCAACAAGAAGATTCCCTGGAGCCCACTTCCAAAATGCATCAGAAACCACTTCTGTTGCTGGCCCCCTGGGAGAATTGCGTGGGTCTGATTCTGCCATTCCTGGTGTTGTTGCTGCACCACCTCCATGAGGCAGAGAACATCCTCCATCTTTTCCCTTTCGCATTTAAAAAAAACTAAAGGGGCCTCCACCAGACCCCCCTCCCCAAGCCCAGCTGTCACTTCAGCAGCAGTCTTTTCCATAGTTGTTTTTGTTTTCTCTTCTGCTGCCTTGATTTCCGGAGATCAGTCATGTGCTCATGTTCTCCACCACGTGTAGGGCTGCTGGCCCGTCTTCCCCAGCCCAAAGAGGAGTCACACTGTGCCCACAGGCTGTGCAGCCCATCCATCAGGGCACAGTTTTAATCTTCAACAACAAAAAACCCACACAAATAAGGCAGGCTGCAGGGATGCAGAGGCCTCTCCCCTGGCATCTCTTCCCTCTTCTCCAGGGCCTGCCACAGGAGCTAACCACCTTCCTGCAGCCCGCTCCATCTGACATCTCTAAGCCCCCTGGATAAAACGTCTGAGCCCTTCCCAGCTGGGCCTGACAATCCAGCAGGGCTAGCTGGCCCCATGCCCCCTGGTTTTTAAAGGTGCAGACCACCCTGTTTCTGGGAGATTTCTGCTGGTCAGCCTAGCACTTGGAGCCCACCTCCTGTGTGTTCTATTTACTGATCCAGCTGCATTCTTGCCTTCTAGTCATACCCACGTCCTAGCTGTTAGTTACATGGACTCTTTCTGAAATAGATCCAGATATTGAAAATATACTGACAGTGCTCAAAACTACACTCACGTTACAAGTACAGAGTGCTTACTGATAGTGCTAATGCCTGTGTCTCAACATTTCCAAGCCTTTAAGGGCAGAAGGGTCCATTGGACCATCTACTCTGACTTCCTGTATTTCACAGATCATAGAATTGTGTCGAGTTACTCACTGTTTGAGACCAACAACCTGTGTTTGGCTAAATCATATCTTGCAGAAAGGCATCCAGTCTTGATCTGAAGACTTCAAGAGACTGATAACCCACCACTACCCTGGTAGTCTGTTCCAGTGGATAATCACCCTCACGCTTAGAATGTGTTGCCTTATTTCTGATTTGAATTTGTCTGGCTTTAGCTTCCAGCCATTGGTTGTTCTTCTGCTGCTCTCTGCAACATTAAAATAGCCCTTTGGTAATCTGGTATTGGCTCTCCATGTGGTACTTCTACAGCATAATCAAGTCACTACTCGATCCTCTTTTTGATAAGCTAAACTGAATGAGCTTGTGAAGTCTCTCACTGGCAGGTATTCCCCTCCTCCAGCTTTGGAATTGTTTTTCTGGCTCTCCTGGCTATTTTGGGTAAATAGCCCTGACAGGAATATGGAACTGACCTTATTGGTTATGAGAGACCTTTCTCCGCAAATTTCAGTGAGCTGCCCAGCGTTTTTGAGTTGACTGTAGTGCTGATGGAGGGTCCCAGACTAACTGCCTTGGAGCCGAACAGGCAATAGCAATATGAGTCTCTTCCATACCATCCTGCCCATCCCTCAATCCCAAAGAGAAGGGCTGAGATGGAAGCTCAGCCTCCATACTCCATTCAGCCCTTAGTTTCTCTATTAACATCCCCAGCAGGGGTCACAAGTAGCGCTCATTGTGGTGGTGGGTTTGTGACGCTTGCCCACTTAGAACTGGGCTGCCACTCACTAGATTCACTTATCAGAGGGGTAACCGTGTTAGTCTGGATCTGTAAAAGCAGCAGAGAATCCTGTGGCACCGTATAGACTAACAGACGTTTTGGAGCATGAGCTTTCGTGGGTGAATACCCACTTCGTCACATGCATCCGACGAAGTGGTTATTCACCCATGAAAGCTCATGCTCCAATACATCTGTTAGTCTATAAGGTGCCACAGAACTCTTTGCTGCTTTAATAGATTCACTTAGTCCTCTGATTAGCCATCAGGGGTGGCTCCAAGCACCAGCATGCCAAGCGCGTGCCTGGAGCGACAAGCCACAGGGGGTGCTCTGCCGGTTGCTGAGAGGGCAGCAGGCAGGTTGCCTTCGGCGGCATGCCTGCGGAGGGTACGCTGGTCCCGCGGCTTCGGCGGACCTCCCGCAGGCGTGCCACTGAATCCGTGGGACCGGGTACCTCCCACAGGCAAGCCGCCGAAGGCAGCCTGCCTGCCGCGCTTGGAGCGGCAAAATAACTAGAGCTGCTCCTGTTAGCCATCAACTGCTAACCACTTCAGATCACTCCTAAATGGCATCTTGACTGGTAATTAATGTGTGTAAAAGCCCTCTGAGGGCGGTGTATTTATCTTTCATTGCATACCTGCACCACTGAATTGTTTTAGGTGACACATTCCAGTTTTTTTAGCAGTAGGTGGCAGCACCAGTCCAGTTACATCAAGTGGCTGGGAGTAGATTCAGCAATATTCAAAGTGGAAAACAGATGTAAAGTTTTATCCAGGAGGGTAATTAACCATTGGAACAGCTTCCCAAGGGATGTGAGAAATCTGCGATCCCTTGGGGTCTTTTACAAAAGTCTGGCACTAGTTCAAGTCACAAATTGTTGAATTCAAAGCAGGGATGGCTGGGAGCAGTTCTCTGGCCTGTGGTGGTCAGTGGGGTCCCTTCTGGCCATGGAAAATGAAGTTAATGGGAATTTGTGAGCACGTTCAGGGAGGGAATTGGAGACTCTTTGTGGAACACAAATAGGATACAGAGTCCTAGACAAACCAGCATTGGTTCCCCCTTTTCCTGTATGAGGAGCAAAAAACTCTTACATGGTTTTGAATCAAGTTACTCAGAGTACAGACCATGCCCTCAGCTGGTACAGCCTATGAAGGGCATATGCATAAAAGTTACAAATACTTTCTTTACCAAAAAAATTGGAATAGTGCCTGCCCTCACTTCCCTTCTGCATCTGAGGTCAGGGTCCTGGATCCCTCAGGTGGAGGTGATGATAGCACAGTCCCTGCAAGCCGTGGAAGTGGGGAGCAGTATCTGACTGTTGCAGGGGTACTGATAGAACTGTGTTATGATCATACAGCTAGGCAGGTAAATCAAAGGAGAAACTTTTGTGATCCGAGCATCTCTGGTCACAATGGGCTTAACATGGTGTGTTTTCAAATATTTTTGGTCATTTTAAAGTCTCCCCTTGTGTTTCTCACTCACTGATCCGGGATGTTAAATAGTGTATTTCAAATAGAGATGGCAAGATCAGGGGCAGATTCAGATCTGAACTCGGGGGGTATCTGGATTTGGGGTCCTGCTGTTACCCAATATAATAATGGACCTTAGGTCAGACTGGAATCCAAGCATTCCCAAGAGTTACTTAGGGGTGGTGGAAAGGCCAGAGCCAGCTTTTATTTTCAAACACTGCAGGTCACTTTTTAGAAAGTGACCTGCAGCAATATTTTAAAAATTGGGTTCAGGCCCTTTTTTTTTTTTTTTTTTTTTTTTCTACTGTGGACAAAAGGGAAAAAAAAGACCTGAATGGTATTTAAGGGTCTTCTCACTGTGCATTTTGTCTACACACATGTTTTTTGCACTGGTATAGCTCTGTTGGTTAGGGAGTTGATTTTTCCTGCACAAGAATAGCTCTCCTGGCATTAAGCACCTTTATACCAATATAATTGTGTTTACACTAGGTGAGGTTGTACCCTTTAACTAGACAAGTATAGTTAAATTGTGTGTGGAGACAAACCCTTAGAAATATCAACTGTGTCAACTTCTGTCTCCTAGGGACCTATGTGAAAGCTTTTGCTAAAGGGCCAGTGGGAGAGGGTATCTCAGAGCACCTTTTCTGAGGGCTCTTAGATCTGCATTGAAGAGACATAGATATGAATCTACATCATAGACGTTCCTTTTCCAAAATGTTAATCAGGCAGATAAAGTGAAATCGCTGCTAGCAGCATCCCGAAGTGGGGTTAGTTTTGAAGAAGTCGATCTAAAAATCCCCTCTCTGAATAGCTCAGCTTTCAGGCTCTCAGCTTTTGCTTAGGGTGACCAGACAGCAAATGTGAAAAATCGGGACCGGAGGTGGGGGGTAATTGGAGACTATAAGAAAAAGACCCAAAAATCGGGACCGTCCCTATAAAATCAGGACATCTGGTCACTCTACTCTCGCTATCACTTCACTAGTCCTCTAATCAGAGTCTCCCAGCCAAGACAGGACCCCATTTCTCATGTAAAAAACAAGCAGCAAATCTGGTGTTTAACAATCCGATTAATCGTGATCTATTTTTTATCACAATTTTTTTTTGAGTTAATCTCGTGAGTTAACTGCGATTAATTGACACCCCTAGTATTATTTACATTCAGAATAAGGAGCCAGTTGCCAGGGCAGGCCAACAGGGATACACAGTCCAAACCCAGGTCAAGTTTTTATTGGAGGGTAGAAAAAAGTGCAATAGTTAGTACTGCTTCTCTTTCTGTTTTAGTTTCCCACATCTCTGCAACTTTCCATTTCCACATACAAGCACAAGTCCCCACCTTCCATGAGAATAGCTGCGCTTGCAGTATTTCCAGTGCCACCGAAATGAGGAAGCTTCGAAAGTCCCACAGAAAAACCTGCTGCCAGACAACTTCCACACCAATGTGATTTAGGAGGTACCTTATCATCTCCCAGCCCTCGCACATTGCTGAGGGCCTCTCTGAAAACATCCGCTCAATGTGCAGCAGCAGTCAAAAAAGTGAACAGAATGTTGGGAATCGTTAAGAAAGGGATAGATAATGAGAAAGAAAATATCATATTGCCTCTATATAAATCCATGGCATGCCCACATCTTCAATACTGCGTGTAGATGTGGTTGCCCCATCTCAAAAAAGATATATTGGAATTGGAAAGTTCATAGAAAGGCAACAAAAATGATTAGGGGTATGGAAACAGCTTCCATATGAGGAGAGATTAATAAGACTGGGAGTTTTCAGTCTGGAATAGAGATGACTAAGGAGGGATATGATTGAGGTCTAGAAAATCATGACTGGTATGGAGAAAGTAAAAAAGGAAGTGTTATTTACTCATTCTCGTAATACATGAACTAGGGATCACCAAATGAAATTAATAGGCAGCAGGTTTAAAACAAACAAAAGGAAGTATTTTTTCACACAATACGCAGTCCACCTGTGGAACTCCTCGCCAGAGGATATTGTGAATGATAAGACTGTAACAGGGTTAAAAAAAAAACACTAGATAAGTTAATGGAGGATAGGTCTATCAATGACTATTAGCCAGGACTGGCAGGGATGGGGTCCCTAGCCTCTGTTTGTCAGAAGCTGGCGACGGAATGGATCACTTGATGATTACCTGTTCTGTTCATTCCCTCTGAGGCACCTGGCATTGGCTACTGTCGATAAGACAGGATATTGGGCTAGATGGACCTTTGGTCTGACCCAGTATGGCCGTTCTTATGTTCTCAATCCTTCTGGAGACAGGCTGAAAAAGCCTTTCAGTGGAATGGCTCCAGTTGCTGTAGACAGTGTGCAAATAAATGCCTTTCCTTGGGAGTAGAGAACCAAGACAGCATAAGAATGAGGAGGCTGAAGTCTATCTAAAAAGGAAGGTAATATCGCAGTTATCTAAATAAATCTGTCTCATCCCCGTAGTTCCCACAAAAACACTTTACAAGGTTTCATGTAAAGCATACCTGAGTTGTTGCTGGGTGTGTCTCATCCAAGTATCAAAGCCTGCTTAGTTCAAGGTAGTTGTTCTGTGGGCTAAATTTGGACAACTAGGGAAGGTAGTTATAGCAGACACACGCCTGCCAACAGCAATTCCAGGCCCCAGGGCAGAATAGTCAATAGGCCCCTGCTGGTGACCAGTGAGTGGCCGGCAACACTGCTGGGTGCGCTTCCGTTATGGCTGGGGCTTCCCCATGCCCGCCTGGCTGCCTTTGCCGCCGCTGGTACCACCCTGCACACACCTAGGAGCATAGGCGCCAGATTTCCCTGGGAGTGCTTGATTCCCCCCCTCTGTCCTAGGCCTCTTCCCCGAATGCCTCACCTCTTCCCACCCCTGTTCCGCCCCCTCCTCTGAGGGCGCCCTATATACAACTGGTGCCTCCCCATAGTGGGAGAGGCATAATCTAAAGGGCAGGTCACACGTGTCATCCCCCCACTCAGCCCAGGACCACCACACTCCTCCCACTCCATGTTACCTGAGGGGGGGCAGGGCACTGTCCTCCCGCTGCACCTGCCCCCCAAGCCAGTTCTGCCACTCTCCCTGGTGGGCAGGAGCCCAGGTGGGGAGCAGCTTTTAACACCAGCCTCTCCCAGTCACTGCTCTGCAGCACTGCCCAGCAGCTGTCTGAAAGAGCCTAGCTCGGGAGGAGGCCATTCCATGCCCCTAATAATTTTTGTTGACCTTTTATGAACCTTTTCCAATTCCAATATATCTTTTTTGAGATGGGGCGATCACATCTGCACACAGTATTGAAGATGTGGGCATGCCATGGATTTATATAGAGGCAATATGATATTTTCTGTCTCATTATCTGCCCTTTGCTTAATGATTCCCAACGTTCTGGTTGCTTTTTTGACTGCTGCTGCACATTGAGCGGATGTTTTCAGAGAGGCCCTCAGTAATATGCGAGGGTCGGGAGAAGATAAGGTACTTCCTAAATCACATTGGTGTAGAGGTTGTCTGGCAGCAGGTTTTTCTGCGGGACTTTCGAAGCTTCCTCATTTTGGTGGCACTGGAAATACTGCAAGCGGTAGCTGTTCTCATGGAAGGTGGGGACTTGTGCTTGTATGTGGATGTGACTGTCCAACCCACACACACAGGGCCCAGGGAGCCCGGGGGGAAGGTCCTTGGACCAGGGCAGGTGCAACACACACCCACCCACCACCCACCCCCTCCCCGGGGATTTCCTGGCTTCCAGAGACAAAGTCCCCCTTCCCATCACTACGGAGGTGCCCTTGGGACCAACCAGGGCAGTAGCTGCCCCACCCCCAACCAAAGGGGGGATTTTGTGGGGATCTCAGCCCAGGGCTCCCCAGTTTTGGCTCGAGCCCAGGCCGGGTGCTCCTCCCCTCACTTAGCACTTACCTGCTCTGCCTCACGCCCAGCGCTTCTCGCCTTAGCAGGCCCCGGAAGTGACGCACCCGCTGTACGCCAGACAGGGGGAGCGGGAGACGGAGACAGGTGTGGTTCTGGCCGTTATGGCGGTTGGAGCACACGGCTATGAAGCAGGGCCCTCCTCAGGCAGGGGGTGAACCCAGCAGCCCCACCCCGCTGCTTGCCTGCGGGCCGCACAGTGAGCCCACGGCAGCCGCATGTTGTGCAGCCAGACCTGGTCTAGCCCTTTTGCCAAGGCTTACCATAAAAGCTTACTCCACTCCTTGGCTTCTCACTGTCTCTTGGCCTCTGCCAGAAGCTCCCTTCTTGGGAGAAGATCCCAAGACTCTCTCTCCTCTAGACCTCCTGCCTCCCTTCTATTGCCCTGAAATCCTTCATTAGCACTGCCATCCCAGCTCCTCCCCACTGGGCCTGGCCCACCCCCAGGTGCCCAAACTGCTCTCTGGCTCCAGTAACTCTCTGCCAGTGTGGGGTACGTACCACTGTAGTCCAGTAAAGGGGAGGGAGGTATAGAAATACCTTTACAAGTATATCTACATAGAGTCATTTCCTTTCCATGATCGCTGTTCAACTGGACTGCACACTTTTGGGTCTTAAAAGCTAGGGTTGGCATTAATGTAAACAATACAACTTCCCAGGGCTACCCCCAATATCAGTGAAAGTCTGACTGTGCTGTTACCTTCTATCCCCACCCCCAGTTCTAGGTATCTCTAATGCAGGGGAAGTCAGCAGATGGACTGCGGGCCAAATCTGGACCGCCAGACACTTTTGAACCAGACCCCACAGTTTTTATTTACTAATTATTATTTTTGCAATATTTTCTCTGGAGTCTGGACCCCGACTACACCTTCATCAAGAAATTTGGACCTTGACAAAAAATAATTGACTACCCCTGCAATGGTTGAGACTCACAGAGGCATTTTAAGTAAGTCTTCAATTGCATACCTAGGGCCTGGAGGAACCAGCTCGGCATTTTCAAAGGAGGTGGAGGTTTGAGGTTTTCAGCCTTGAAGCAAGGTGGAGGCTCCCTTTTTGCTAAGACTTTGTTGCATGGCTCAGAACTAAGGTACTGGCTTTTCTCATTCCTTTCCTGGCAGGGCACTGGTTGAGTGGAAGGAGGTTAATATTGCTGCTTATATGGACAGCTGCAAACTGATTTATCCTAATATTGCTACATTGGACATAAGCTGTTAATAGGGAGAGTTTCAGAAACAGTTAATAGATTTAGGAGCACAAGTCCCATTGATTTTCAATGGGACTTTTGTTTCTGGCCACTAAAAAGCTCTCCTTCTAACATAGTAATTTTATAATGTTATTTGTTTTAAAAAAATTACACTGAACTCAAATCAATGGAATGCCAAACCTTTTGGCCCTGCTGAATTGCATATCCAAGCTCAGATTCCTGTTCTGTGCTTTTAAAACAGAGGCATGTATCCTTAAATATTAAAGAGCATTGACGAAATCATCCTTTCAGATGACTGATTTATCTAGCTCAGTGCCCTATAAAAACAGGAAAACATTACAAAAAGTCTTATTTAAAACAAAATTCTTTAATAATGTTAACTATAAAGACACTTAGTACTTGAATGCAGCATGGATAATAGATTAAATACATTATTACTTAAATATCTCAAAGCTGATGTGTTTTGCAAAACAAAAAAAGGGTTGGCGCACATACGCCCAGGGTTAGTTGCCAGTTGTTTCCATATGAAGATTGAGTGCAGTATATCAAAATATTTACTAAACATTTCTTAGCACAACTGCTATTACATATAGTCAACCCCTATTTATATATTTTTGGTCACAGTGAATTCATCTGCAACAATATCTTGAATTGGAAAACAAAGATTACGCTAAAACAAAATAGTGTTGATGTTAGAAAGTTTGGTCATATAACACATTGGCTATTCCATGTCCATAGACAGGTTATCTTCTAAACAGTAAACAATGCATTATCAGTGCATTAAACTGGGTTCAACAGAGTCAACATCAATTGGACAGAACATGAGACCAGCAGTAACCAAATCACTCTATGTGCCTAGAATTTCCCTTCCCTCAGCCCTGGGAGCAATACTGTGCATGGTCAAACACTGGAGCAAAATTCTGTTGCAAGACATTGACTGAGGCCTCAATTCAGCAAAGCATTTAAGCCAGTGGTCCCCAACCTTTTTCGTCTGGCAGGCGCCAGGCGAGCCATGGAGGACCGTGGCAGCAGACGAACATCTGCTGAAATTCCGCCAAGTGGCAATGTCAATAGGTGTTGCCGCCGAAAAGTAGTGTCATCCAGAGGCGCTGCTGCTGAAAATCGGTGGCAACGCCTCTGGATGATGCAGCTTGTCGGCGGCATTTTGGTGGATGCTCATCCACAGGCCAGTATGCAGGAGCACTTAGACCCCCCGGCGACACCTTGGCACACATGGGCACTGCATTGGGGATCCCTGATTTAAGCACATGCAAAAGTCTATTCCTATTCAGCACAGCATTTAAGCACATCCTTAAGTCTCATTCAGTGGGACTTCGTATGCTTCAAAGTTTTGTAAAAGAGGGATGGACTTAAGCATAATTTTAAGAATGGTCTTAAGTGCTTTGTTTAACTACAGCCAGATTCATGACATGCCAGATAATCAAATGGGTCATTAAACTTTCACTTGCAAAATCTCATCAATGCATTCTCAAGATAGGTAACTACCTGATTTGTGCTCAACAACTGTGGGATTCTGTGTGCAAAAAATGTGCAGGTGCCGATTTAGAGGCCTGTACAAATTTGACTCAGTTCAGTTTGTAATTGAAACTGAACTGAGTTTCAATTACAAACTGCAAAGTAATACAACTGAGTAATACAAACTGCAAAACGGCAATTACAGATTTGTAATTGAAAGTAGTTAAATGGTTCCACCAAGTGAAAACAGAGATTTTCAGAGCCAGCTAGGGGATTTAGGCCCCAATTTTATAACTGATAGCCTGCCAACGCTTGTGCCTGCCTGGAACTCCCAAGAAGCCAACGAGACTCTCCATGGGAGCAGCAGTCCACTCAGGTGTTGTCAAACAGCAGGTTCAGGAGTGAATTAGCCACAGAACTCTCATTGAAATAAATGTGGGCTGTGTGGTTAAGTCCCCTGGTTGGCTTTCAAAATCTCAGCTGATTCATAGTACGATAATAAGAGATGGATGGAAACTATGCTTATTGTGCTAGTTGAGGAATAAGGCAGAAAAAGGCTGGATAATGCAGTACTGCATATTTCTGGAGGTCCACTAAAAAACACCATTTGAATTCTGCATTATAGGATTTTTTTTTTTGTAATAGCTAAATAATCATGTAACAAAACCCACCACCCTTTGGGATCTTGCCCACACTATCAAAAAACAAAACAATATAATTTCATGCTCGGAGAACATGGTGACTGAGAAAAATCAGGCACTTAGCAGCATCAGCTAATTGTATGTAGTTTTGCATGCTCAATGACAAAAAACACTTTAAAATGTAACTGTGTCATTACATTATCGGATTTTCAAAAGCAAAGAAAGTAGAGAACATCCCTGACATGCAAGAAACATTTTTGTTCATGTACAGAATAATCCATGCTATATTCCATCCATGTCAAGGTACACTGTACTATCCAATATATTGCATAAAATATTCTGTCCACAATACCGCTATAGCAAATAATTCAGAATCAATATTAAAAGTTAAGCATATAGGCTTCAAAACATTCAAGCATATTACACACAGGTGTCTAAAGTGCAGTTATCAGGAAAAGTGACTAAAACTGATGCTATGGGATTCTCTGTTTATTCTCTCGTTGACTCCAGTGAAGATTTACTATGTTCTCCTGCCTTCCATCAGTAAATGTTTCTCCAGTTAGAATTTTTCTTCTACAGCTATACTGGTTTTGGAGCATTAACCAAAACTGTATATTTAAACCGTGGTCCTGCAATTTACACAATGCAGGTGCAGCTCCACTAAAATCAAGAGATTGCTTTGTCTGCATATTGTCAATTGTAAGATCAGGCCTTAATGTTTGCAAAATAAATAAGGTCTGACTCTCAGAACCACCAAGCTGTTGAGGAAGAGTGTCCTGACTTAGTCACTTCCTGAGCAATCACTATAATTTAAGAAAAAAATCTTCCAGTATGAAGTGTTCCTCCTGGCCATTCATCTTCTGCCATCAGATGCCAAAAATATGATATAAATTGATTTTAAAATCACTAATGGATAAAATGCATCTAATAAACATTAGTGATTGCTACCCAACTGCTGAATCCACAGTAAACAAGGTAGGTAGGTGTCAAAAACACTGAGGGTAGTGGAAACTGCTGGAGTGCCTAGCGTGTTTGAAAGTCAAGCCACTTGTTAAGGTGCCTAAACATGGAGCAGGTTTAGGCTTGTATTTTTGAGAATCTTGGCTGGTAGCATTAGCCTCCCCACTTTTAATTTTATGTCTGATAAATGTAACCAGCTGTTGGGAACTAGATGTTGCAAGCAAGCAAAGCCAAATAAAAAGAAAAAAAAATCAAGTAGCTTTGAACTTCTCCTTTAACATAACTCCTGCCATGGAGTTAAGCCACCTAAAGGTAATATAAATGCACAGATATGTTGGCAAGCAGGTTTAAATTCAGATATCTAGAATTAAGGCCTTGAACCAGAGGTCTTTCTGTTCATAACACCCACTAAAAAAGTCAGTCAAATTTGAGTGCAGATGAATAGGATCAAGTGTATAACCAGAAAGCCTCTGATAGGTATCTAACAAGTCCACTTACCTAGAGTGAATATATTCAGCCATAGATTAGTTCAATACTTTACAATCCTGCTAGTGTTGCAAGGTCTGAGTTAGGCTACTTGTCCTTATCTTTGCATCCTTAAATTAAGGGCACTGATAGTGTGCAATATACATGATAGAGGTAGATGGCAAGTGATAATTTTATTGCATAGTCCAAATTCTAACTCTATGGTGCTTTTAAAATGATCAGTTTGTTCTAAACACTTGCTGGTCATGCTGGTGTTAGAACTGAAAGAAGAAACAACATTTTCTCTCCCATAAGGAAGAATTCTGGAGATAACTAATACTGTTAGCCAACTTGAATTTCTGCTCTCAAGTAAGATGTAGGTGAGATTCCTCCTTGCTGGTAGGTCTGAATCTTTCACATCCTATACTTGCTGCAAAAGCACTTTTCATTGTTGAGCTGCACCTGAAAAATCCTGACTCCTGATGTATGGATGAAAGTGTGGCGTTGATTTTTATTGTCAGAGGTTAAATGTCCTAATGTCCCTAAGGCAGAGGTTCTCAGACCGTGGATCTGTGAAACACATGCCGATGGTCCACTGGGGAATTGATTGGTCACATGGTAAAGGCCCTCCTGGTTTTTCATAGATCTTTTTAAGGTCAGAAGTGACCAGTATGATCATCTAACCTGACCTCTAGCATGATACAGGCCGCAGAGTGAAAGTTTCCAATCTTTAAATTGCATCAAAATACACTTGCTACTTTGCAAATGTTACTTTTCCACGGACGTAACAGCCACAGAGGTGTAGTGAGCTCACAAATGGGAAGGGAAGATGGTCCATGTGACAGTCTTGTCAGCTGTAGCCCACTCTAAAAGTTTGAGATCTGCTGCTCTATGGATGTGTCTACACTTCAGGTGCTACAGCGACATAAGTACAGCTCTGCAGCTATGCTGCTGTAGTGCCATAGTGTAGATGCTACAGCGACAGAAGAGGTTTTTCCATCACTGCAGTAAATCCACCACCCCTCTGAGAGGCAGGTCAATCTAGCGGTGTCTATACTGGGGCTTAGGTTGGCTTAACTACATCTCTTGGGGTGAGAGTTTTTCACACCCCTGTGCGATGTAGCTAAGTTTTAGGTGTACACCAGGTTCCAAAAAATAAATACCTCTTTGATCTGCTTGGTCTCACAAGGAATATAAACATGGAGCAATGTAACAGATACCAAACTACCGTGTAAAGAACGTGTGCGTACATCTATTTTTCAAGCAGCTGAACAAGACTGTCTAGGTGTCATGTTTGAAATAAGAATATAAAAAGTTTATTCTGTCCTGACATTTTCAATAGGACTTACAATTTGTAAGGTAGTGCTTCCCAACACATCTATCACTTTAGATGACTATTTGTAGTTAGAGGCTTACACATCTCAGTTACATTCTTTATGTAGTGGCAATGTCTTGAAGAGAGGCTCTTGGGGAAAAGTGTGTGTTTTGGCTACTTAAAGTGAAAGAATAAGCCACCCTGCAAAACATTAAGCTAAAAACAGAAACCCCAAAACTGTTTTTACATTTTTGAGCAAAAAGAAAAATCAAACAGAAGCAAACCGACAAGAGATGTTAACACTTATTTGACATCCCAACAAATGAATTTTACATGATCTGAAAAGGAATGTGCTACCTTGCTTCTCACAAGCACATAGGCTGATGAGCAAGTTTTTTGAAACACATCTTACACAAGCACAGAGACATCTCTTCATCGGCAAATTGGCTCTTAGCACATGGCAGTGACTGCACATACACAGGTAAGTCCTGAAAATACATAACCCCCCCCCCTCCCCCCGACTCTGCAACAAGAATAAGGCCATTGGAAAAAAAATGTTTTTAAAAAAATATTAAGTAGCCAGGAGGCCATCAGTGACTGTTGATATGTTCTGCATGCTGCAGATATAAAGCAGAACTGCTGCAATGGGATGGTGCTTCTGGCCCTAACTCAGCAAAGCATGTGCTCGACTCCCATTTGTGGTAGAGGTGACTAAAAAGATCCAGAAGTCCTGCTCTTCAAGGGCACGGCACAGGCTTGCTTTGGGGCGTTTGGGGGGCAGGGGGAAGAGGCACCCTCTTTAGCTGTATTTTGGAAACAGACTGCAAAGCTCTTCTCAGAAACTATTTTTTCCAGATAATTAAGGCGCTCAATTCAGGAAAGCCCATGCTTAATTCCCATTGACTTCAATGGGACTAAACACGCTTCCTGAATAGAGATGAGTTCCTGACTAGTGACTTCAGCCCTGTTTAAGTTGCAGATCTATCAGATAATGTTTACCCAGACTGCAAGCTAGCTGTCAACTGCTAGTCAAACCACCATTTAAAGATTCACATACTGATAGTGGTACTGTAGAAGGCCTCTAAAGCGTGTGGGTAAATTGCAAACACTAAGAAAAAGATAATTTTGGTTAGTATTGATTGTACATTACAGATCTAGTCTTATCTTTGAAGAGGTAAAACAAAAACAAAAAAAGTTACACGGCCAAGACGTTGCAGATCTTTGAAGCAGCTTTATAGGTGCCCTAGCCCCATTCTACCCCTTCCCCCAAGGCCACACCCTCGCTCCTTCCCCTCTCTCCCAGAGCTTCCTGCATGCCGCAGAACAGCTGATCTGTGGCAGGCAGACGGCACTGGGAAGGAGGGGGAGAAGTTGATCAGCAGGGTTGCTGGCAAGGGGTGGGGAGAGCTGGCTGCCCGTTTTTTCCATGGGTGCTCCAGCCCTGGACACCCATGAAGTCAGCACCTATGACCACAGCTACTGCTGCTCGTTGGGGGTGGTTTAATTATGACGATGGGCGAGCTCTCTCCCGTTGCCATAGAGCGGCTGCACAGGAGCTCTTAGTATAGTGCAGCTGCATTGGTACAGCAGTACTGCTGTAAGGTCTCTAGCGTAGACATCGCCTCAGAGTGCTGTCAATTCTGCTGAGGAGACCAAAAGTCTGGTTTTTGTAAGTACTGAGCACCCTTCATTCCAGCTGAAGTCAGTGGGAGTGAAGGATACTTAGCACCTCTGAAAATCCGGTGAATTTTTGTAAGATTGTAAAATATGGCGGGGGGGGGGGGGGGGGAGAGCAAGAGAATTTAAAGCTAGACCAACACGGATATAAACAAGCATTTAAATGAAGTGGCTCTGAATCTGTGAGCATGAATGATCTGCAAAATGAAAGCAAGGTTAGGAAAGGGTGTTCAGTACTTGCTAGGGATATTCAGAATGACCAGAAATGGCCTCCTGGATTTTCACACAAGTTAGAAGGACTTGGGACAGTTGTTAAGTTTCCTCACATAGCAAGAACGTCTAAGTGAGTCTAAACCCCTTTTTAAAGGGCCCTTGAGCCATTTCACTGGTGCGCCCTATCCCCAGGCACTGCTGGAAAACACTCCCAATGGGTCCCGCATCCTCAAAAGAAAATGGAAGCCTGACTTAATTTAATACAATCTCTCTACGCATCCCACTCCCTTGACTTACTGCAAACAGCAACATATAAGCATGGTAAAAGAGAGCCCTAATTAATTATATACCTCACTAAACTGTATAAAGGTGCAAGCCTGAATTAGTTCAGAAGGATTCAATTCACGACAGGCCCCTGGATGCTTAGACTGGCCATCAGTTGGCCAATGTCTTCATAATTCAGTTACTAATAGTAGTTTAACCACAGACCAGACAGACAACTGAATGAAAACATATGCAACCCATTTCAAAAAATGGTAAGGTTTCTGTGACCAGCACAAAATATTAGCCCAGTATCTTCAGCTATACAACATATACACAAAAAATATTGTGTCTTAATTTTGTTTTAACACCTTAACAATAAAACTGTTCTAAACATTATTCCCATAATGTGCCGACTCTTCACTCTGTGTTGTGTCTGGCAATACCAGTAATACAGAGAAGTCGATTTCCTGCTACACAACCCTTGAGCTGATGCATAATTTTGCCACATCAGTGTCAACAGCTGTGGAATTTCTTTGTTCAGCCAGTGGTCACACTTGGTTGGTTGGAGCTCTCACAGTTAGTGCTTCTTGGGGGGTTCCACAAGGAGAATAGGCCATATTCCAAAAACAAACTGAAAAGAAAAGGGGGAAACAAGATTTGCTTGCAATATAGCTTCTCAGAACAGAAACACAGTTCACTTGTTCTCAGTTTCTTGGAATTAATAAACAGAACACAATGTAAAAATAAAGCCAGAAACAGGAAGGCCTGGCCAATGAAGCGTGGTTAAGTGTAAGCCAACTGAATGGCCCACTTCTACACTGCATCAGTAAGTACAAAATGTTTGACAACTTACCTTCACCTTTGGCCTGTACTTCAGGAAAAGTGTCCTTGTGTATAAGCTAGGGGGAGAAATCCAATGAGCATTTATCAACCAAAGTGCCATAAGTTGAGGTACACAGCTACACTTCAGGCTTTGTCCAGAGCAAGTGCAACACTGATGACAGGAGTGATTCCCATGATTTCCTGACTGTACCAGGAGCACTTCTGTGATCACAGCTCAGCCTCAGCTTGTTCTGCCTGGGTTTACCTGGCACAAATGGAGGACTAGTCACAGAGCCCTGTTTTACTGGCTGTCATACAGCAGCAAGTGAGCTGTGTCTCCCCATCCCCACCCTTAAGGAAAGGGAGAGAGGAAGCTGGAAGAGCATTCCCTCCGTCACAGGGGAAACAGCAATCAGGCACTTGTGCCTCCCTAGCCTGGAGGGGTGGGAGAGCAAACTCCCTGAGTAGCCAGGGTGCTGAGCAAAGTTGCATGCTTTTACACTTGTGCTCATCCACCCTGTCCTCCCACTGTGTCTGCATCACCAGTGGGTTTTGTTTGGTTTTACAGACATTTACTTCAGGGAAGGAGGCACAGTTTGCACCTTCAGAAACCATGCTGGGTTATGTATGCCAGTCACATGCGCCCTTAGCATTTCTACAACACCAAAACTAGAACATTAGCTAATGGAAAGTTGCACGGTCTAGTTCCTGGAGCAGGGTTCTGGGTCAGTTGAAAAGGGAGCCATTAAATACTCTGCCACTCACTGTGTGACGTTGCGCAAATGTCTTAGGAAACCTGAGGCACGGAAGCGCCTGAGCAACTCACTAAAAGAACTCAGGAGTTCCTAGCACCTACCCTGATGCTTAATCCACTGGACTCCACTGCTTTATAACGATCGTGCTAGATGTCTACAAATATCTGAAACTTGTAAACTGCAAAGGGCAATGGGGACTATTTATCATGGAACAAAAGTATATAAGCTACTGTAGAAGGAGAAGATGAAATTAACCAAAATTGGTTCAATATTAGAAAAAGCTCTTACACTGAGAGCTCAGACTATGGAATAATTCAATAACAGCCCTGCCACTTCAGACTGGAGAAACCCTAGGAAAATGATACTATAGGGAGATCACTTAAGCACATCTAGAAAAATACTCCCGGGGTAATGCACGCAAAACCATTCCTCCCCCCCACCCATTTACAGCACTGTAAATCTAGCCTACAGTATTTAAAATGTCTGCATTAATTTGCTTTCTGTGAGGAACTTTTTATATCTAGGTGTACTCAAGCCATGCAGAGCACCTGCCTTCTACACTGAGCAGCTGCATTCAAGAGGACAGCAAGAAAATGCTATCACAAGGAGGCTGTTGGGACTGTCCCTAGTGAAAGAACCAAAAGGAAAATAACCAGTTTTATAACCGGCAAAAAAAACCACCACCACCCAACCCTGCTCTCAGTGTGGAAAAAGCTGTTTGAGAAGCTATTAAAATTCATATACTAGCTGGAATACCTCTTAAAGATATTTATTTTATGATTAGGGCCCTATCAGTTTCATGGCTGTGAAAAATGCCTCACAGACCGTGAAATAAGCCGTTCCTTGTGAAATCCCATGTCCCCTTGTTCCTAGGAGCGCCCCGCAAAGGGGCTGGGCTGGGGAGGGAGAGGACTTGTCCGTCCCCTGCACAGCTGCTTTGGGGGATGGGGGAGGAGAGACCAGACCCACCTCCACTTCCAGGAATGTCCTGCGGCTGCAAGAAGCTCTGCAGTTGCTGCCTTCAGTGTCCAGCTCAGAAGGCAGCACAGAGGGTGGCAATCCCATGACCCCCTTACAACATGTTTGCAGACCCCTCCACTATCAGCATCCTCACAATTCCCTTTTGGGTCGGGACCCCCACGGTTACGATACCATGAAATTTCACATGTAAACATCTGAAAATGTGAAATTTACCAATTTTCAAATCCTATAGCCGTGAAATTGACCATAACGGACTGTGAATTTGGTAGGGCCCTATTTATGGTTCAGAGGAGAGACAAAGCCATTCTGATGACACGTTGCAAATGAGCAACAAAAACATTTTACCTTCCAGCCTAAACCCTGTTCTAATTCTGATGTACAATAGAGAGCCGTACATAAAGAGCCAAAAGCGATTGGAAAATTTGAAAAGCACTTCCCGTGACCATGAATTCAGCACCATTCTTGCGAATACTTATGCTCATGTTCAACTTTAGTCCCATGAGTAGCCCCACTGAAATCAGAGGTGCCTGGACATCAATGTAACATTCTAGATGAAGACAGCACCATCGTCTCCCTGCTCCATGTGACATCTGCACCAGTTTTCAGCAGTGGAAGTGCTCATAGGAAGTTAAACACGGGTGTAAGTGTTTGCAGGATTGCAACCCGAAGGAATACAAACATTTAAGTTAACATCTTATGTTTGAAAAATGAAGCAATACAACTTCAAGTGCACTGGCATTTTCACTGCCGGACAGTGAAAAACCACAAGATTGCCATTATGAATTGCAACCCACCCTGCAGCACAAACAATTCTACACTCTAATATATAGTACAGATGCTCCTCAGGTTATGCAAACCTGACTTACGCAAATCCGCAATTATGGGAAAAGTTGCGTAAGTCGGGGAGCGTTTGTATATAGTCTTCTTAGACAGATTTCTCTACCAATTACAGAAACTTCCATCCCACTAGTTTAATAAAAATGGTTATTTTTCCCAATCTTTTCAGCTTATATGACATTTAAAGGGCAAGATGCAACTGGGAAAATACCTGTCAAAAACTAATCCTAAAACAGTTTCATGAACATCTAATGTAGGCAATGCCTGCTACCAAGGTAAATGCCCCAATACCCACAGAACAAAGCATAATTATGGAATAGATATTATTTTATTAGTGTGTCTGGTACTCTAAAATGATGCACTCCCAACTAGCAACTCAAATCTAAAACCATTTATAGAAACGCCACATACTTTGCTTAACAAGCTATGGGGAAAAAGGCTGTTTCCTACCTTAGTAGGATATGAAGGTAAGAGCCTAGGCCTGTAAAAATGTGCCACCAAGCATGAAATTGTGTCACGGCTCCAACAACAGGAGGCATCTTCTCTCGTAATCCCCTGTTCAAAGAAACATATCACAATGCATTTTTTTCCAGACTATGTAGTCCCAAGAAGCAGTGTTCACTTATCAGTTCATGTCACTGTTTCTGTATCTCAGTCATGTACTTCATGTGGTCAGTCTTTACTAAGTTAACAACTACTATGTGGATTTTCCCATTTCTAGTTTGGGAAGATGTTTGCCGAACCAGTCTTCTCATAGGTTTGGAAAACTACTGAGAGTCTTCTACTTGAAAGGAGTACTTAAATGGTTTAGACCACAACTTCAGGTATCATACTACTTAAGACACCAGAAAATACTAATGCATCTTACTTCTTTCCCACCAGTTTCCTGGCCAGTGTGAAAAAACAGAAGGTTTGAGAGAGAAATTGGAACCCTTCTGAAAAACTAACTCTGTATAAACTCAAAAGCTTCTCTCCCACCAACCGAAGCTGGTCCAATAAATATCTTACCTCACCCACCTAATCTTGGGACTGACATGGCTACAACAACACTGCATACTCACTTCTCTGTATCTGGTAGCCACTTCATCCCCTCTCACCAACCTCATGTGAAGTTTGTCTTGCCTCTCTCTCCTTCCCAGTGTGAGACAAGGACAGACTGGGTGGACAACTGTGAACCAAAGCACCAAGGACAGCAACTGCCTGATATATAATTCAAAGTGACTCTGGGTATGTGAGGCCCCAGAACCTGGGCTCCAGCCCAAGCCCAAATGTCTACACTGAAATTTTATAGCCCTGCAGCTGAGCCCTGGGAGCCCAAGTCAGCTGCCGTGGGCCAGCCACGAGGATTTTATTGCCATGTAGACATACACTGAAGAGTTTTGCTGGTTGGAAGCAGAATTCAGTGCAGAACTTGAAATGCTCTGCCCAGTTGGTTGACACTTGGCACTTTTAAGGGAACAGGACAAAGCAGAGAGAAGGGAGTCATGTTCTCTTAGCTCCTTTTCCTCATCAGAGTTCTAGAGACAATATGATTAAGTTGGCTTTATTTTGAGGTGGAGAGAGACAGTTTAAATATCTTTTCCTTCCTTTTAAAAATCTATTTTCACATTCAATAATAAAAATTGGATATGGTAGCTGATTTTATTTATTTCCTGTAACCCGTTAACTAGTTAGTGTTAGTCCTAGAGCTGGGTTGAGCTGGATATGCTTGTGCAGACACAAATGTGCTCATAAATAGCCAGGTTAATGTCATTCTGCATTAAGAACAGAAAGGGGAACCTCCACAATGTATATGTAACACATCAACACTCCTGGATCCATGCTCATAATCTTGAGTGGCAGGGGCTCCCATAGCTCATAATTCAAAACTTGGTGGCTCCATCCAGGGGGGTGTTCTGTGCTAACCTAGCTGTGGAACCGTAGCAACCTTTAGTTATTTCCATCAGTTCCATTCTCTGTGGAAGTTGAAACATGTTACAGAAGTGAAGTACAAAAAGGTTACAAAATCCTGAAATTTAAGAGGAGGCGGGTCAGTTCGTGTGACTCATAACTTAGGGCATGTCTACACTTACTGGGGATCGACACTGCGGTGATGTATGCACCAGGGGTCGATTTAGCGGGTCTTATCGATCACAGATCGCTCTCCCATTGACTATGGTACTCCACCAGAATGAGAAGCATAAGGTAAGTTGACGGGAGAGTGTCCCCCATCAACCCAGCGCAGTGTAGACTCCGCAATAAGTTGACCTAAGCTATGCTGACTCCAGCTATGTTAGTTACTTACTCAGATGAAGTAGTGTAACTTAGGTCTACTTACCCCCGTAGCGTAGACAAGGCCTTAGATTTCCAAAGAATAAAAATTACAAGCAAGAAAACTTATCTTCTCCAACGGTACCAGCTGTAGTAAGTCACCCCTGGAGATTCCAAAGCTCCAGGGACTTCTGATTAAAGCTATGAAACAGGTATAGTTGAATTAAAAATTACTGCAACAGGCAGCACCACACATTGTATGGTAGGAGGTACACTGACATTTTTTCCTTTCGCCAACTGGAGATGGAAAAAGGTGCTTCTTGCTATTGATGCAATCTACTAAAATGCAAACTGCAGGCAAAGGGCAGATTCCCTCAATTGATGGAGTGGTTTTGATCTCATCATCGTGTCAGCATGGCTGAAAAAGTAGTCAGCCCTTGTGCCAGTACCTGCAGCTTCAACGAACACTCTGTCATTTGTGCTGATACAGTCACATCCCTGTGCCAGATGTATCAATAGCATCAAGTTTTGGGCATGAGCTTCAACTGACATAGCTGGCACATTCACAGGTCTGAAAGCTCCAAGAAAACTCTGCTAGGACCAAGTTTCAGCTGGCCCAATGTTATGCATACATCATTAACAGCCACAACTGTGGCGGAAGGAGAATGTCAGGTTATACAATATGCCTTGCTGGGTTCTTGCCCAATATAGTAAACTACTGGTGCAATGCTATCAAAGTTGAAGTCAGTACAGGCCAAGAGAGTGCATGGACAGAGGAGGTGAGATCACAGGAGTCAACTGGGATCTTCCTGATGCAGGCCTCAACCTGTCCTTACAGAGAAATGAGTAAACATCCTTCAAACTGGTGGTTAGTACTACTGTTACCTTGCCAGACCTGTGCTCTATGATGCATAGACTTGACATCCAGTTGTGAAATTTGACAGTAGCTTTCTGTGAGCTTTTGTTTTAGAGGCCTTCCTGGCTGACTTTGCACTGGATTGACTTGAGGTTTTGTGGGGAGGCCAGGAGAGTCTCTTCAAATGCCACGCCAGGACACAAATGCCCCAAACGATGCAATTCTGTCAGACTAATTAGCTGTGATTCACCCTGAAACTCCTCCAAGAGTGGTCACTGTTCATTAGTTGACAGACATACACCTATACTGGATGTTGCCTGACCTTGTGGGCTGCTATTTTTGACATTTTGATGAGAAATAAGAGAGGAAGAAGGAAAAAAAAAAGGCAAAACCTGGAAAGATAACAGGCCCTACAACTCCCTTTTAGTGACCACAGTATGTTTTTTTAAAGTCTAGAATGAGACCCCGAAAAAAAGGAAGAAAGAAAGAAAGAAAATGTCTCAGCCAGGTGGCTGAAGGATATTGAGCTCACAGTTCTGACTCCAGATCAGTCAGCAGCAGTTCAGCCATGGAAGCCTCTTCAGTACCAACGGCAAGAAAAGGACCAAATGTTATAGGCACTAGAGGTCACTATGGGTACGTCCATACCGCAGTTAAATACCTGCAGCTGGTCTGGGTCAGCTGGCTTGGACTGCGGGCCTGTAAAACTGAGGTGCAGAAGCTTGGGCTTGGGCTGGTGCCTGGGCTTTGGGACCCTCCCCCCTTGTAGGATACCAGAGCTTGGACTCCAGTCCGAGCCTGAACATCCAATTTTATAGCCCTGAAGTCCAAGCTCACACAGGCCAGTCACAGGTATTGTAGTGTACAAGTATCCTATGGTTCCACAGCAAGGGGAACCCAAGATGTCTTCCCCACAGCAGGGGGAACCCAAGGATATAAAGCTGTTTGAATTTTGAGCTATGGACATTCTCCACAGCTAGGAGCATGGACATAGGAGTGTTCTGTTATCACCATGCTTTGGTGAATGTGCTTTCAAACGTGTGAGTATATTTAAGTAAAGAAACAGCTACTGATTAAGCATCAAGTTTAGCATCAAAACTCTCAGTCCATGAAAGAGGTGCTTAAACTATATATATCAAACTTTTTCAAGAACTAGTTTCAAAGTAGCTGTAGATAAGTAAGATATTTAGTATTCCATCTCGAGGGCTGCCAACAAAATTACCAGTTAAATTCCAATTCCAGAATTTCTACATAATTTTTCAAGCTAACAATACTTAGAATTTGAGCAGCCCTTAGAGGTCTACTGTGTTGCGAGAGCTAATCAAGAGCAGACTGGATAAAACACTTGTCAATATTCTGTGTGGCTTATACTGCACATATTAGGAGATAGACTCAGAATTATTCTGCAGAAAACAAAGCAAGCCATGGAACTCAGAGATTAAAAGATATGCAGACAAGTTGCAAATGCTTACCTCAATTTATCACAGAAAATGTTGTCTACATTCCAAAAAAAAAATCCCATTAAAAATACACTTAAGGATGTATAGCCCAGACCCCTAAGCCATGGGTATACCCTAGGGAGAGAGAAGCAAAGTGAAATTTAGTTTTTAGGATACAAACTGCATTTAAAGTACATATATAAATTACACTATTTATAAGTTAAATGCCTGGTGGAAAAAAAGTTTAAAATTCCTTTTACGGGACACCGTCAACTTGAAATTTAATCACATTTTAAGAACTGAATTAAAGGTACAGTACTGTCAGGTAAAACATCTCATTTTTGGGGTGATCACTCATTTTCCTCCTAGACGTTTCTTACCCTAATGACTAGGTGTGAAAAAAACCAATACAAACAAGAGAGGAAAACAATTAAACTGGTTATTCCAATGCATGGACTAAACCGAAAGAATTTTTCTCCCTCTCTAATCTCTTTCAGTTATTCTTTGGTATTACTTCTAACAGTGATAGGTAAGAGTTTCAGACAGAAGCGTTATGGGTTGTTGTTGGGTTTTTTCTAAGTAGACTGGGTCCCTTTAACATTCAAAGCAAAAATTAAAGCGGCATACCAACGCCAATCACTAGCCCAGCGGACAGTTTTAGAAAAAGTCATTTCAGCTTGTGTTTTACCAACAAGAGCCATTAGGAAAAAAAAATCCTATTTAGGATACAAGACAAATGTGCTGAAGAACCACAGATGTAAGGCAGCACATCGTTCATAAATCCAATCTTACTGTTTGCATTCTTGTAGGCCACAGAATCTTTAATTTCTTAGTGAAAGTAGGTGAAGTTTTTTCCTTTGACAGCACTAGGACAAGTCCTCAAAAATATCCGATTCCAACCCCAAGAGGCTACCATGAAACACAGTTCATGTTATTTTTATCACCACGAATACACAGCTCAGAGTTTGGTTTAAGATGCATTTCTAAGTTGCTTATTGTCTTTTGCATTATTTTTGTCACTGTGATTTATCATCTATAGAAACAGCAATATCACTGATAAGAACATATCCTGTATCAAGACAAATGGATAGGGCTTTTTAAATGTAAATAAAATTCTTTGACAGCAGTGCTTGCTGTTAATATACATTTTGGAGTTATGGAGTCTAGTGATTGGCATTAGGCATGTCGTTTATACGCTTGTAGATATTTTTTCCTCAAGGCAAACACATCAGACATACACAGTATGTGTTACTGAGGAGGTAAACACAAAACCCATTCACGTCATCAGCAGACTGATTTCCAGCTAGCATTTATTTAGTACCATAAATATAACAGGCAAGCTGAGCCAAAGAACCAAAATGTCCTTACCCAAAGAACTTACTTTCTAAGGGCACAAGTTGGCTGAACATATGAACGAGCAAAGAAAGGCATACATTATATACCAGGGTAGGCAACCTATGGCACACGTGCCAAAGGTGACATGTGAGCTGATTTTCAGTGGCACTCACACTGCCCAGGTCCTGGCCACTGGTCTGGAGGGCTCTGCATTTTAATTTAATTTTAAATGAAGCTTCTTAAACATTTTAAAAACCTTACTTACTTTACATACAATAATAGTTTAGATATATATGATAGACTTCTAGAAAGAGATCTTCTAAAAAATGTTAAAATGTATTACTGGCACGTGAAACCTTAAATTAGAGTGAATAAATGAAGACTTGGCACAACACTTCTGAAAGGTTGCCAAGCCCTGTTATATACTGTTAATTACAGCTGGAATGGCTCATTAAATAGATGGGGTTATGTGCTTCATGGAGGAGGAAAGAGAAGAGGGTTTACATGCATTATTAACTAAGAGTCTGGTCCACGAGCACAAGGCAGCATAAATGAAGGCACAATGTGGGACTGGGCGAAAGAGATGCTCTGAGCAATCAGACTAGGAGGGTGTGTGGGAAATGAAAGGCGAATGGTTAGGAGACACAGGTAGAAGCATAGTTCTGAAGAGTTCTGGAAGTAAGAAGCCAGAGCAGGAGTCTAACGAAGGGAGGCCCAATCTGAGTCATAGAAGACAAAGATCTTAGGGGCTAAGTTTGGATGGATTTGAGGAAGAGAAGATATTGGGGGTGGGGGGTGTAGGTAAAGGAAGGATATTTTTGCAGTTAGGCACTAGACTGTGCCTCAGGATAGCAGAGTTCAGGAAGGGATAAATTTTGGCAACGTGGAGGAAGTAATTACAGGATATGGTGAGGGTCTGGATATGAGAGAAGAAGAAAGTGACTGAATGTCATCAAGTATTGGGTAAGAGAGGAAGGTGGGGTAAGAGAAGGAAAGGTTTGGTTTTATGCATTTTAACTGGAGTGATAGCAGAATATATAAGATAAGATGTTGGAAAGATAGGCAGAGTTGTTGGGATTTACAGGGCTGGAAAGACAGTAAAACTAAGCTACACACACACACACACTCTCTCTCTCTCTCTGGTAGCAAAATTCAAGATGGATATATATTGCTCAAAGCTAAGCAGTATCTGAACCCCTGAGAGAAAAGATTACTCAAGCAGGAGAAACATAAAAGAGAGGAGAGGGCATAAAGCGAACCAAGAAACTTAATTTAATATATTTATTCAGACTGGCTGCTCTGTTTCTTCAGTTTAGACAAGAGACTTTTCATTGGTTCTCAGTTCTTCCAGTACTTTTGATACCATTCCTTTTATTTTTGGGGAAAAAAATTAAATTCCCAACTTCACATATATCATACTTTACCCATTCAAGACAGTAACTTCAATAAAACTTTCACCTTTCAGCATCCAAGTACTTTACATGCTAATTTTAAGTACTGGGCTGCAGGGAAAACATTAACTGAAGTGCTTAACCCCATGACAGACCTCCACTTCTGTCAGCTACTAGAATTATTGTTTGTGAACCAGCAGTATTTGCAGTACTTTACAAAACATAAAGGGAGAGAGTCCCTGTGCCTGAACAAATCTACAAACTACCAATCCAAAGCTACCATCAAAACAGTTGACAAAAGACGTTCTCTCTGGCGCTTTTCGTCGGCAAAAAAGACAGTTACTCACCTTTGTAACTGTTCTTCGAGATGTGTTGCTCATATCCATTAGGTGTGTGCGCGCCGCGTGCATGTTCGTTGGAAGATTTTTACCCTAGCAACACTCGGTGGGTTGGCTGCGTCGCCCCCTGGAGTGGCACCATTATGGCGCCAGATATATACCCCTGCTGACCCAACGGCCCTTCAGTTCCTTCTTGCCGGTTACTCCGATAGAGGGGAAGGAGGGTGGGTTTGGAATGGATATGAGCAACACATCTCGAAGAACAACAGTTACAAAGGTGAGTAACCGTCTTTTCTTCTTCAAGTGCTTGCTCATATCGATTCCAATTAGGTGATTCCCTAGCCTTACCTAGGCGGTGGGGTCGGAGTGAGATGTTGCAGAATGCAAAACTGCTGAGCCAAATGCTGCATCATCTCTGGACTGTTGAACCAATGCGTAATGTGAGGTAACGGTGTGAATCGATGACCAGGTAGCTGCCCGACATATTTCCTGGATGGGAACATGGGCCAGGAAGGCGGCAGATGAAGCTTGAGCCCAAGTAGAATGAGTGGTGAGGTGGCTAGCCGGAACGTGAGCCAAATCATAGCATGTACAGATGCAGGATGTTACCCAAGATGTTACCGGTAGGCCGTTCATCTGGTCTGCCACAGCTACAGAAAGCTGAGGTGACCTTCGGAAGGGTTTTGTTCTCTCGATATAAAAGGCGAGAGCCCTGCGAACGTCTAGGGTGTGCAACTGTTGTTCCCGACGCGATGGGTGCGGCTTCGGGAAAAAGACTGGGAGGAAGATGTCTTGATTGACATGAAAGGTGGCCACCACTTTAGGGAGGAACGAGGGGTGTGGTCGCAGCTGTACCTTGTCCTTATGGAATACCGTATACGGGGTGTCCGCTGTCAAGGCCCAAAGCTCAGATACTCGTCTTGCCAAAGTAATAGCGACGAGGAAGGCTGTCTTCCAGGAAAGGTACAGCAGCGAGCAGGTGGACAGTGGTTCGAAAGGAGCACTCATAAGCTTGGCTAGCACTAAGCTGAGATCCCAGGTAGGGGTCGAGCATCTGACTTGAGGGTACAAACGCTCCAATCTCTTGAGGAACCTTGAAACTATGGGGTGAGAGAAGATTGATCGGCCATTTTCCTCTGGGTGGAAGGCGGAGATGGCTGCCAGATGCACCTTTATGGAAGAGACCGCTAGGCCCTGTTCTTTTGTGGACCAGAGATAGTCCAGGACAGTAGGAACGGACACCTGCCTGGGGTCTGAGTTACGCTGAGCGCACCAGCAGGAGAAACACTTCCACTTGGCCAGATGTGTCATCCTAGTCGAAGGCTTCCTACTGCTCAAGAGCACCTGTTGGACCGAGGCAGAGCAACGCAACTCATTGGCTCAACAACGCAGCAATCATGCTGTGAGGTGAAGAGACTGCAGATCCGGATGGTGAAGCCTGCCGAAGTCCTGCGTTATGAGATCCGGCCAGAATGGCAGGGGAATCGGGTCTGCCACTGAGAGGTCGAACAACATGGTGTACCAGTGCTGCCTCGGCCACGCTGGAGCAATCAGGATCAGGTGGGCGCTGTCCCTGACCTTGAGTAGCAGACTCTGATGGACGAATGGAAATGGGTGGAAGAAGCTAGAGTAGGTGCCTCTTCCAGGGATCAGGAATGCGTCTGAGGGGAGCCGCGGGAGGCATCCCTAGGAAGGAGAAACAACACCTGGCATTTCCTGTTCTCTTGGGAGGCAAAGAGGTTTATGTGGGGAAACCCCCACTTCCGGAAAACAGAATGAATGATATCTGGATGAATCGACCACTCGTGAGACAGGAAGGATCTGCTGAGGTGATCCGCCAGAGTGTTCTGGACTCCTGGGAGAAAAGACGCTACCAAATTGATCGAGTGGGCTATGCAAAAGTCCCAGAGGTGAACAGCTTCTTGACAAAAGAGGGAGGAGCGCGCTCCGCCCTGCTTGTTTATGTAAAACATGGCCGTTGTGTTGTCCGTGAACACTGATACACAACGGCCTTGGAGATGGTCTCGAAACACCTGGCATGCTAGACAGACCGCTCTCAGCTCCGGGACATTGATGTGCAAGGCCAGCTCTTGAGGCGACCAGAGGCCTTGAGTGCGAAGGCCCTCGAGGTGGGCACCCCAACCCAGAGATGACACGTCCGTGGTTAGGGCCATCGAGGGTTGCGGTGGGTGGAATAGCATCCCTGCACAGACTAGAGTGGGGTTTAGCCACCAGCTTAGGGAGCCCAGAACCTTCTGGGAAATAGTGAGCACCAAGTCCAGGCTGTCTCTGCGTGGTTGGTATATAGAAGCAAGCCAGGTTTGAAAGGGACGGAGGCGTAGCCTCGCGTGCTTGGTCACGAAGGTGCAGGAGGCCACATGAACTACTAGGCTGAGGCAGGTGCACACTGATGTTGTTGGGAAAGTTTGAAGACCTTGAATAATTGAAGCCATTGCTTGAAAACGCGACTGCGGGAGGCAGGCTCTGGCCAGACTGGAGTCCAGAACCGCTTCTATGAAGTCTATTCTCTGCGTGGGTGTCAGAGTAGACGTCTCTGTGTTGATCATCAGGCCTAGGCTCCCAAAGAGGTCTTCGACGATGCGCAGGTGCTGCGACACTTGTAACTGGGAAGTCCCTCGAATGAGCCAATCATCGAGATACGGGTAGACGTGTACCCAACGACGCCAGAGGGAGGCGGCGACTACAGCCACGCATTTTGTGAACACACGTGGAGCTGTAGAAAGGCCAAATGGAAGCACAGCGAACTGAAAGTGTTGATGGTTGACCACAAAACGGAGGTACCGTCTGTGTGGCGGGTAAATTGCGATGTGGAAATACGCGTCCTTCATATCGAGGGCGGCGTACCAGTCTCCTGGATCCAGGGACGGGATAATGGTCCCCAGGGTTCCCATGCGGAACTTCAGCTTTACCATGAATTTGTTGAGTTCTCGCAGGTCTAGGATCGGTCGTAGACCTCCCTTTGCCTTGGGGATTAGGAAGCAGCGGGAATAAAACCCTTTGCCCCTCATGTCTTTTGGCACCTCCTCTATGGCTCCCATGGCGAGGAGCGACTGGACCTTTTGTAAGAGGAATGCTCATGAGAGGGGTCCCTGAAGAGGGATGGGGAGGGAGGGTGGGAAGGTGGGGTGGAAACAAACTGGAGGTGATATCCCACTTCCACCTTCCGCAGGACTCAACGATCTGAAGTTAGCTGGGACCAGGCAGGGAGGAATTGTGAGATGCAGTTGAAAAAGAGAGAGGAGAAGGATCCGATAGAGCAATTGGTGGGCCGCCTTTGGGCGTCCCATCAAAAGTTCTGCTTGGGCCCCGCTCGTGGTTTAGGGGGCACCTGATTTTGACCTCCTTGAGAGCCAGACTGTCTCCGATGATTCCCTCTGCCATGCCTTCTGCTAAAGTCCTGATGCGACCTAGGCGGGGCATTAGGGCGGTGTGGCTGGGGCCGGAAGGTCCTGCATTGGGTCACTGGCGTGTGCATACCCAGCAAGTGCATTATAACGCGATTGTTCTTCAGACTTTGCAATATGGGGTCAGTTTTATCTGAGAACAGGTCCTGGCCTTTGAAGGGCAAATCCTGACTAGTTCGTTGTAATTCAGGGGGAAGGCCTGATACCTGGAGCCAGGAGATAACACCTCATCGTCACTCCTGATGCCAGGGTTCTGGCTGCAGAGTCTGCTGCATCCAGAGAGGCTTGGAGGGAGGTTCTTGCTACCTTTTTACCCTCCTCAAGTAGGGCCATAAATTCTTGATGGGATTCCTGGGGAAGAAGCTCCATAAACTTCCCCAAGGACACCCATGTGTTAAAGTTATATCTACTTAGGAGGACTTGTTGGTTTGCCACCCTAAGTAGGACGCCCCCGGCCAAGTATATTTTGTGGCCTAGGAGGTCCATGCGTCTAGCCTCTTTTGACTTAGGAGCCGGGGCTTGCTGGCCATGACGCTCCCTCTCGTTCACCGTGCACCACTAAAGAGCAAGGAGGTGAGTGAATATAGAGATATTCATACTCCTTTGAGGGGACCATATATTTTCTCTCTACTCCCCTTGCTGTAGGTGGAAACGAGGCTGGGGATTGCCAAATGGTATCCGCATTAGCCTGTATGGTGTGGATAAATGGAAGAGCCATTCTAGTAGGTGCATCAGCTGATAGGATGTCCACGACCGTGTCCTCTATTTCAGGGACCTCCTCCACCTGTAAGTTCATATTCTGAGCCACTCATCTCAAAAGGTCTTGATGGGCCCTGAGATCAATTGATGGAGGGCCTGAGGAGGATGTTCCCGCCACCGCCTCATCAGGCGAGAAGGAGGAGGAGAGGCCCGGGACGAGGGGATCCTGTGGGGTCTACTGCACTTGAGGAGTGTCATCTGTGTCAGGTGGAACTTGGGTGTCTGCAGATGGTATCGGAGCCTCATCTGTGCCTGTGGGGGCGGGGAGGGCGGTGCTTACTGTCGCCTCTGGTACCCGGTGTTCTGACGGGGCCGACCGTGGAGCTACTGATGGAGCACCTTGGGCCTGGTAGTATGCCCACAGTGTCCAGAAGGACCAGTGATGAGGCCCTTGCTCGTGGCTCTGGCTCTCTGGGAATATATGGCTGGGGACATCAGAGTCACGCTCCTGAGGATAGGATGTGCTACCAGCCTGCGATGACACCGATGTGTCTCGATGGCCACTGCGGTGCCGACAGACCCTGGAAGGGCGCCACTGTTCTGGATGCTTGATCCCGGGGCGGTACCGGGGAGTGGTACTGGGAGCTATAACGGTACCATGAGCGAGACCTGGACCTTCTACCATAGCAGTGCCAGGAGGTTGACCAGGATCTCAAGCCCCTTTGTCTGGAGCGACTGCGGGATACACAGTGCCGAGGGCGGTACCGTGAGTCGGATCGGTACCGGGAGTATCCGGCCGGCGAATGAGATGTCGAACAGTGCCACGATGGAGAGCGGTGCCAGGACTGTGAGCGGCGCCGGGAGTGGGAACAGCGTGATCAAGAGCGTGATCTTGAACGATGTCTCTCTGTTGGACCAACGTAAGGTGGCCTTACCAGAGCCGGTTTTCTGATGGATTGTATGACCCGCGCCGGGGGTTGAGGCTGTGTCTAGCTCCCTTGCCATGGAGAAGGTCTCCGGTGTAGAAGGGAGGGCAAGCTCAACCACAGCATGAGCAGGGGAGCCGTCAGGCACCGGACTCAACGGCCCTTGTGGGACTGGAATTGACGGTGCCGCGCTCGGTGGAGCCGCAATCGGCAGTACCACAGTCGATGGTGCCGCGGCAGAGGAGGTGCTAAACGAACCATCTTCGAAGAGCGCTCCTTCTGTGGAGCTGAAGCAGCTGGAGCGCTACATTGCTTCCTGGGTCGCAGGGACAGGGAGTGGTGCCGAGCAGATGTCGGTGCCGGGGCTCCTTCTTGGTACTGGAGCGGTCCGGGACCGAAGGGGCGCTCCTTACAGAAGCAGTCTGTTGGGTGCTCGGTACCGATGCTGCAGGACTAAAGTGCCAACTCCATGTGGAGCTGTTTCAATCGAAAGTCCCGGTCCTTCTTCGTCCTTCGTTTAAACGACTTGCAGATGCGGTAGTTATCAGTAAGGTGGGATTCCCCAAGGCACTTGAGGCAGGAGTTGTGGGGATCCCCTATTGGCATCGGCTTTTGGCACGCCGAGCACGGTTTGAATCCCGGTGCCTTGGCCATGGGCCCATACCGGGGTGGAGGAAAAGGGACTAATCCCCGATCCCCCCTTAAACTATATACACTAACTGTAAATACAACAACTAATACTAACTATAACTACAAGAACTCGAACTATACACACAACAAACAGCAAAGAACTATGAGTAGCTGGGGATGTGGAGATCAGCAAAGCTGCACTCCACAGTTCCAACGACCGTCACGGGCAGTAAGAAGGAACTGAAGGGCCGTTGGGTCAGCAGGGGTATATATCCAGCACCATAACAGTGCCTCTCCAGGGGGCGACCCAGCCGACTCACCGAGTGTTGCTAGAGTAAAAATCTTCTGAAGAACGTGCACGCGGTGCGCACACACCTAATTGGAATCGATATGAGCAAGCACTCGAAGAAGAACTTGTGACTTTTGGGGTGTGTGTTTGTGTTTTTAAGACCTCTGAATGACAAAAGTTTTGTTGTTCAGTTGCCAGTGTAGACAAAGCCTAATTTCAATGAAATATCTTTACCGAAAGACATGAAACACTCCTCCATTGCAACAAGACAGAGAGCATATGACTTTGCATCTCACTCATTTAGAGAAGTGGTCAGCAATGCCAGTTTCTCATGTTAAGATGTTTTCAAAATGCACAACTCTTAGATGCAAACACCTAGTTAGAACATATCTACTTGTAATGCTGAGCAAAAACAAACAAACAGTCACTTACCACAATACAATATATACAGATCGAAGTACTATAATAGAAACCAGTGCTCCATACACAATCTGCAGGAAAGTAGGGATAAAATTCAATGTTAGTGTGTCACAGGCAGGTATTATTGAGTTTGTATACCATACTAACGCAAAAGAAAACTAAATGTTTGTTGGTTTATCATCTATAGTATCTTTACTGACTTTTTTAAACCATCATTTTGTCTATTTTTCAGTATAGAGAATAATTTTCCACCTTTAACTTTCCAAACAAAAGAAAAATAAAAACAAAGCCATAGTACAAAATGCCTTCCAAAATAGAAGCGTGGTTATATCCAGGCCCAACTGTTGGAGAGGTTTAGCTCTTTTTCTGGAGATAGGAAAATCCAGAGCTCAGGGACAGGTCAGGAATTGAATTAGAAAGTAAGCATTAGGCAGCACTCTTGTATTCTAGTCACTATGGTGAAGACAAGGAAAAGTGCAGTTCACAGCTCAAAAGGTAGTCAGCATCCTGCAGTTGAGTTTTGATTAGGGAGCACATCACCATGTCTTCCCTTCTCTGTGCACTTTAATCCAGGCCTGCACAGATGACAATGGCCTTGGACGGTGTCTAAAGTAGCAACTCCTTCACAGACAGCGTTTGCGACTAATGATACCGTGCAGCATTACTGAAAGCAGAAATCTGAACAGACTTCACAGTGTCTACCATTCAGCAACAGGGCCGTCCAGAGGATTCAGGGGGCCTGGGGCAAAGCAATTTCGGGGACCCCTTCCATAAAAAAAATTGCAATACTATATTCTCGTGGGGGCCCCTGCGGGCCCCGGGCAAGTTGCCCCACTTGCTCCCCCCACAGGCAGCCCTGGGAAAAATAAACCTTCCACATCTCGGCACAAACCCAGTTTTGAAAAAACTTCTTTACAAGGTATCACTGGTTCTCAGAATCAGCTAGTGCTAAAAGGCACTAAAGCTCATTAAAAGGGTTGGACGAATATTTTCCGTCAAAACTTTTTTTGGATCAAAAACTAGGGGTTTTTTAAAAGCAGAAAAAAAATCATGGACAATGTCTACTTTCCTTCAAAATTTGTTGTGGTTTTTTTAATTGAAAAGCTGAAATTAGTCTGCCAAAACCTGAACGTGGTTTGGGGTTTCAGAAGTGTGTGGCCAAATATTTGCTGCTTGCTGTGTTTGATTGTTCAAAGATATAAAAAATTCTGCTTAAAAAAAATCCAAAACTTTTGAACCACCTCAGCTTGTGACCAAACGCCTGAGCCCATCCAGTGAGAGATTTTTCCAGGTTTGATACTCTGCTGGCTTCCTTGACTCATATCTGTCTCCATAACTTTGGGTTCATTTAGGTTAGAACATAAGAACAGCCATATTGGGTCAAATCAAAGGTGCATCCAGCCCAGTAATCCTGTCTACCAACAATGGCCAATGCCAAGTGCCCCAGAGGGAGTAAACCTAACAGGTAATGATCAAGTGATCTCTCTCCTGCCAGCCATCTCCACCCTTGGACAAACAGAGGCTAGGGACACCATTCCTTACCCACGGGGGGCGTCTCTGGGGGACGGTCGAGGGGGCAAAGAAGCAGCTTGAGGTGAGATTCTGAAGGGGGCAGCAGTTGGGGGCAGGAAGTGGGTGGGGTCAGATGGGGGACAGGACGCCTTCTTGGGAGGCACAGCCTCCTGTTCTAAAGCCTATCAGCAGTTTCGGGGGGCGTCTCTGGGGGACGTGAGGGGGCAAGTAAGCAGATTGAGGTTGGAGATTCTGAAGGGGGCGCAGTTGGGGGCAGGAAGTGTGGGGTCCAGATGGGGGACAGGGCCTGTCTTGGAGGCAACAGCCTCCTGTTCTAAAGCTCTCAGCAGTTT
>NC_133769.1:359886126-359996003 GCF_003597395.2 Chelonoidis abingdonii
ACCACCCCAGGACCCCACCCCTGCTCCCTGTCCCCTGACAGCCCCGACCTCTATCCACTCCCCCCTCGCCCAGACCCCCAGAACACCCACGATCCAACCCCCTCACTGTTCCCTGTCCCCTGACCGCCCCCCAAACCTCTGTCCCCTCCCTGTCCCTTATCCAACCCTCCCCCGGCCCTGGCCCTTTACCCCTGGCTCCCCCCTCACCTGGAGCCTCAACGTATCGTATCCAGGAGTGTCCCTAAACAGTGGTGCAGCATGGCTCCGGTGAGGCCTGAGCTCCTCCCCATTCAGAGCCGTGTGGTCAGGGGGAGGGGCTGCGAGCTCCCGAGGGGCCTGAGTTTCCTCTGCTCGGCATGGAGCTCGCAGCCCTTCCCCCTGATCACGTGGGTCTGAGCGGGGCAGAGCTCAGGTCCCGCTGGAGCCACGCTGCACCGCTGTTTAGGGACGCTCCTGGACGTACTGAGCCTCCGGGGGCGCGAGCTTCACCCGTTCTCTTGGGGGCCCCTGCAGAGCCCGGGGAAAATTGCCCCACTTGCCCCCCACGAGTGGCCCTGTTCAGCAAAGCCCAAGGGAGCATTCTAAGTTAACTATGACATATGTTCAGCATTGAGGCCTTGTTTAAACAGGGATGAGGTAGTGTTCTATGAGTAGACTAACAACTGAATCATGATATGCCTGTTTATCTGAGAGGACCTAGTGAAACTGGTCAGCAATTACAAAGGTATTAGTGGGGGCTCTAGGAGACAAACTCGCCCATTCACTGATATGATTATCCCCAATACCAGTCTCCACCAGAAGAGAATTTATTTTACAAAGAGCTTGGCCACACAATGGCATGGAAAGCTGTAGCGTAACTAAGCCAACTGTGACATTTATAGAGGGGGGGAAATCCTAGAAATGTACAGGACATGCTGCAGAAGTGGCTGAACAAAAGGATTTTAGGAGTTGCCATAGGGGCTAAGTTGAAGAAAAAAAAAGTGAATTCATTTCTGAACACTTTTAGGTGAGGTGGATTCTCATGAGGAATAAGATGGTCTTGCAGTTAACACACAGCACATGAAAATGAATCCATAGGAACAGCTGTATAAACAGAGAACAGGGACACGTGAGGATGGAATTCTTGACACTGGTGTTAGCACCACAGATTGCTCTTTGGGACAAGTTGACTTTTTGCAACTTCAGCTGAGAACACCTTAGAGTAGCCTATGCAAAGCGCCTCTTACTAAATGGTCTCTCTCTCTCTCTCTCTCTCTCTCTCTCCTTTTAATAAATCTTGTTTTACTGAGAAACCTGCGGCTGTTTTGGGGAAACTTCACTTAGTCAGCCAGAGAACAAGCACCTGGCATCCTCAAAAAGAGAGGTGCTGTAGGATAAAGAGTTACTGGAACTGAAACCCCTGTGCTGGCATTCTAAATTTTGGTCAATAGGGAACAAGCAAATGCATTTATTCCCAGTGAGGTATACTACAAAAAGCTGGGCAGATGATACAGAGTGGAGCAACCATAAGACTGAATGAGATGAGAGGTGGCCGTGGGGTTAGGTAACAATCTCAAAGCAGAGATGGGGCATTGATTAATGTTTCCTGCCCCCCAAAAGGAAGAGCAGGCTGAATTAAATTAAGTGACAAAATGAGACAAAAAAGAAGGGGTGCTAAGCTCTTAGCTGGCGTATATCAGCGCAACATCACTAATTTATACCAGCTGAGAATATGGCTCAGGAAGGATTGTACCCAAAGACACCACCCCAGTGTGAAAGGCAGTAGTTAGGAAAAGAAATGAATAGGAAATAATTTATGGCTGCCCACATCTTTCCCACATGCAGCAGGGGGTTGGTGACCTCCTGAGTTCTCTTTCAACCCTAGTCTTCTCTGATTCTATGATAAGCCCCCAGTGGACTCCTCTAACAGTGTAAGTTATAAGGTCAACAGCCCAAATGAGAACACATTAACAGAAATGATAGTATCTGGCACTTTTCACCCATAGATCTCAAAGTACTTTACACAGGAGGTAAATATTTTCCTTATTTTACACACGGGAAAATGGAGACAGAGGTGAAGTGACTCATCCCCAATTATGCAGCAGTCTAGTGGTAAAGCCAGATTAAGACCCAGGTCTCCTGAGTTCCAATCCAGTGCCACACACACTGGTCCACACTACCTTCCATTTATCACAGTATTCCCCTGGTATATCAACAAATCAGTGAGATGGACATGGAATCCTTGGCCAATAAACCATAGCATGAAGCTAGGCAGCAGCAAAGTAATATTTCAAATTACACAACTTGGGTATTAATTTCTAAAAAAGTTGCCATATGCAAACCCTTTTTTATTTTGCAGCACACTTCTAATCTTCCTCTTTTCTTCTCTTACTTCCAATTTGCCATTCAGCCATTTTAAGACAACTCCGTCATTCAACAGAGAGGTAGAGGCGAAGCCAGGACGCTTTGCCCTGGAGGGATCCCAGAGGGGAGAATACAGGTGCACTTGCCCTAAATTGTGATATCCTCCAGATCCCTCTTTATTTTTCCTTCCCCGTTCCCCGACCTTCCTTTGTTTTTCCTTTTAGCTAATCCCTTCCTATCTTCCCTTCTCTCACTCTTGTTCTACATTAAATATAAATATTTAATAAACAGAACTCCTCCGAGAATTATATTAAAGAACCAAGACCACTACAAAATTGAGGAACTAGTATGGCATTTGCAAACCAACATTTTACTGACACTGCTTGTACGTTCTACCCCTTTCCCCACCCTTTGTTTTGTTTATTTAGTCTTCGGGCCAGCAGCTGTCTCTGGCAATAGAATAACTGGGACCTGCAGTCACCCTCATAATACAAACAACAAATTGGTCTGGTTATTGGCATAACAATACTGTAGCAGCTGAGGAAAATCCCTTCAGAAAAATTTAAAGACAGCTTTTGAAGGATTGTATATTAGTCTCAAATCAACCTTTAGCATTAAAGAGGAGAGGTTATGTCTACATTTTACTATTGATAAGGCTACGATTCTGTCACTGAGGTCACGGATTCTGTGACTTTCTGGGACCTCTTTTGGGGCAGGGCTGGAGCAAGTGTCAGTCCTAAGGCTAACTGGAGCCCTGAGTCTGCCAAACAGCTGACCGGTGGCCAGCCCAAGGCCTAGAGAAGCAGCAGTCCCCAGCTGCCGGAACAGTGGCTAGGGATGGGGGAGTCCCTGGGGCTGGAGCGGCTTCTGTTTGTCCACCCCACACCTCCACGTATTTTTAGTAAAAGTCAGGGTGAGGTTACAGGCTTCTGTGAATTTTTGTTTATTGCCCATGACATGTCCCTGACTTTTTATGGTACTTAAAGTGAAGCTCCAATCCAGACTATGTGAAAAGTGCACAGTGGACTAGCCCCCTTTGCGTTCAGAGTAAGAGTCAATTAAAGTTGTTACTAAAATAGTCACTACTTTTTATTCACCACTGCAGTGTAGAACTAAACAAAGGAATTTGCAAGCACAATTCCAATCCAGTTTATGCATTAACAGAGAAGTTAAGTTTTATTACCTTTATTGGGGAGATATGTGACCCAGAAACAACCCCGCTAGACTTGACATAGTTATAGTTTGTTAATACTGAGCCAATAGAGGAAAGCTTTATACATATGCAACATAATGCCTGTGTTTAAATGTCCAGAGGGAGTTCATACCTTGCTGCAACCAGAGATTGAGTCCTCAATCTTTGTGCCTCTCTGTACTGTATATAGTTTGAGGTCCTTTTAGTATTTCCAATGCATTAATAAACACTTCTATCTTGTCTTAACCCTGATTTCCAAAAAGGACAAATTTAAGATGTTCTATTTCCCTTTGACACCCAAATCAAGAGACTTGTTCTAAAATGTTAGAAAACTCACTTGGAGACAACATGCTAAAGGACAACCAAAGGATAGTTTTGATCATTTTCCTTACTGCATTTTTCTTACTTACAATTTCCATCTCTAAACAGTCCTCTGTGTCTGCATGGATAGACATTTCTGCTATACAGACAGATTTCTGTCACACTGGTTAAAATAGTTGCTAACGTCAAGCTTTTATCATGTAACAGACTTACACTGGCTCTTTGTACAAGTATGAAAGGCTTTCACTCTGTCTAGCGAAACACCTGGCTTACTGCCAGCCCAGAGGCCAGGTAAAATACTGGCTAAACATGTTACTTTTTGTAGCAGCTACTGACAGAATGAAGAAGCAAAAACTGAAGGAAAGCACTTTTCCTTAGAGCCACTGACTTGATCCCTCAAAATTAGTGGCTTAATGGCTTGGATAGAAGATAGTCATAATAATGCAGGGACAAAAATTAACTATTGCTGTGAATGGAAAGACATCCATCGTTGACACATCTTGAAAAAAAGAACAAGAATTTAAAGTAGCATATTAGTAATAAGATGAATACATATTTGTTGTTCCAGTTTCTCACTCTTTCTCAAATAGTTCTTCCTGACATACTCCAAACACCATCATCCTCAGACACAAAGCATTTAAACATTCTAAAGAGGTGCTGTGTCCATGAAGGGATTATAATTGTAGAGTCATGCTATAGTAGTTTCTTGCTGGAGGAATATAAATGGAGCCACGCAGCAAGCTTTAAGTAATGCTTAAACCCATTCTATACATTTCCTTGTCTATCTTTTAAACTGAATTAAAAGAGTTTCTTCCCGACTTCCCACAAAACACTTATTTGTTTTCTTTTAAAAGCTTTGGTCATATTTGCTTCAGTTCTTTATGTTGCTTCTCTCTGCATTTCTAAATATGGCATTAAATAACTGCATCACTTAAATTATAATACTTTGAAAACACACAAGGCAGCTTTATGTAACTCTACCTCTTGCAGCATTTGGTTTAAAATTGGACTAGAGAAAACGGAAGGCCAAATAAGAAAGTTTGCAAAGTAGCTTAAATAAAAGGAAGCAGAATAAGCGTCTCTTCAACTTTTGTTATCACAAAACACTTCCCTCTCCATTGTATGTGGCAAAAATGAAGCTGCACATTATTCAGGCTGCCACAATTTTTCACCTTTGCACTGGAAAATACACCTTAGGCTTATCAGTAGTAAATACTTTGCCCTTAAAAGTAGGTAACACCTTTCACCTGTGGGACCTAAATGTAATTTACAAAAAATAACTAAAACCAGTATTTTGCAACTGTTTCACACAAAATGCAGAAAGTTGAGTGACTCACACAAAATCAGACCCATCAGACTGCATTTTTAGTGGGGACAGGTTCAGTTTTCTGCTATTTCCCACCATTTATTAACACTGCTCCTGGCTTTCTGCCCCAGTCTTCATTAAAATGGCTAGCATCAGTTTGTCAGCTTTAACTATTATTGCAGGTGTCAGGAACTGTATCAAGAGAGTCTGGGCTTTTTGTACATCACACAATACTTATCAGTTAATATATTTTTCTCCAAAATGTTTAACATTAAATATTTACACATTATCTATCCTGGAACTATTATTTGCAGTTTACAGTACAAAAAACACATTTCTACACTATAGGATTGAAATGTATACTTGAGTTTCTAAAAGATGCTTGGGGGAGGGGGAAGGAATCAGATGTTTAAACTACTACTTATATTACATCAGTATCTAGAAACTCCATCCAAGATTAGGGCCCCACCGTGCTAGGCACTGTACAAACACAGTGATGGTGCATCTTCACTGCGGAGTTACCTCAGGTGATCAGAATCCAGGTCTGAGCAATTGAGTTAGCTTAGCCCGGTTACAAGCAGCCCCACTGCAAAGCCCCACCCAAGATACTTTGTCCTCACTGGGGCTGTACTCAGGTGTGTCACTAGAACTTCTGGGGGCATATCCCATAGTTCTTTGCGCTGCAGCCACTTGAGCTGCTCTATGATTCTTTCCTAGTAAATTGTGGGAGAATGTATCTGTCCTTCTGAGCACACAGAGGCAAAGTGCGGGAAGTCACTAGAGGACTATTAGCACTCGAGTGATTTTGTCTGCTTCCTCACTGCAAAATAAGTGGGTTACCAGCGGAAGTACAAGCCTCACTCTTGTTTCAGCCTAATGCCCAGATAGGCCAACTTACTCATGTTAACAGCACCCCCAAACTCAAGGGAGAGGTTGTGTGTGGACAGAAGGGGGAGGGTAGAAGCAACACATGAGAAGAGCCCAAGTTAACTCTGCAGTGAAAACATGTCTTGAGAAAGCCTCACCACCCTCAAGAGATCATGGTTTAAAGAGACAAGACTAACAAAAAGGTAGTGGGGAAACAGGCACAGGAAGTTGAAGCAAGTTGCTCGAGGTCAGTGGCAGATCTGGGAACAGAACCCAGGTCTCTCACATCCCAGTCCAGGACCCTTCACTGGATCATGCTGCCTCTCTAGTAGTATAAAAGAAGTTTAAAGGAAAAAGGAACAGTGTTCATTTTGCACAGCAATCTGAAAATCTGGAAGGTAAGAAGCTTCTTCCATCATAAACTGTTAAATCTCCTTTAAACGGTTTTAAATTACAATTGGACGTCTGATTCACCATTAGCTGTGGCCTAAGGTTTTCTTTGCTCAGTGTCAGTCCATTACTCCTGTTTACGCTCTTTATGCCACTATAAACAATTCCACTCCTTCCTTGATGTTCACACACTTCAAACCCTTGGAAAGTTAATCAATCCCCCATCATTTGTCATTTAGCCAACTTAATCATGCTCTTTGAAAATCTTTCCATTCATCAATCCTTGCAGCTCTACACTTATTTTTGTTGCTCTTCTCCAGATTCCCACCTGGCTAGAGCCTCTATATGCAGTGTCACAGATGGGATTAGTATTAGATATAATTGAACAGTTTCATGATTCCCTTTTGTTGGGAAGAACTTTTGACCTTTCAAATGTTCAGACTCCCGAGAATGAACAGAACGGGTACAGTTCTCCTGCAGCTTGAGTTTTTTAAGCTAGACTGAACGGGAATGTTTCATTTGAATTGAAATATTTTCTAAATCAGAGAATGGCAGCAATACCCATCACTCCACAGGAAGGGTTTTACTTTTTCTTTTAAAGTCTAGTGAATATTGATACTTATAAAAGCAAGATCTAATAAGCACTGATAGTGTCAGGCACAATGAGAGAGTTCCTGAATGCAATCCTGCTACCAAAATTTAAAACTGATCCCCTATTCCTACTACAGCCGGGGCCACAGAATAGCCAGTGAATCTGGCCCTCCACTTGAATTAAGAATGGCTCATTGAAGCTGAAAGCCCCAGCTGCCCATCAAGCGAGAGAATAAAGATGGTACATGATGCATTGGGAGATCTAGCCTCTCAAGGCCACACCTTTGTATTAGAGATGAGGCCACCTCTAATTTATTCAGTTAAGAAAATTAAGACCAGCCTTCAGTTGGCCAAAGGATGGACAGGCCGCTCTAACCATTGCAGCACGGAGATTTCTAAAGCTCCTTGATACCTACTCTCAGAGTGGAGGAGAGACCTGCTGTACTTTTACCTATTTTGTTACTATGCCATAAACAAACAATTAGAAGCCCCTCTACTTGTAAGCAGTTTAGGGGCATTAGCCAGGAAGAAGACAGAAGAACAGTAAAGAACGTAAGCAGCTGACTGAAAAATGAGGCCTGGATCATGGGTACTGAAACAATGCAGGACCCTTCTGTTGCTACATCCTTGTGGACTAGGAGATTGAGATGATAGAAAAAGCATGCTATTCTCTACATGAACACACCTATTTGCCACTTCCTTTGTAAATCTGACCAATGTACAGGGACTGGATGAGATAAATAATACCAGGAATCAAGTCCCGTACCAAAAAAATATTGTTTGGCAATTTAAGAGCGAGTATAGACTTGGGCCTGAAAGTTAATTACTTATATATAATTGCAGTTTAAGTTACATTAATTCTTCAGAATGCATTCATTTCGCTAAATATTTATTGAAGCTACATAGCAATTCCCTGTGTACTCTATCTAAAATAAGGGGAAAGTACTGAGGTGGAAAAATACCTAGCTTAGTTACACAATCAGAGAAATATTCCTTCGAGAAATATTCCTTCCCGATTTACAGTGCATTTGGGTAAATTCCATGCAAAAATGAATAAAATACTGGAACATTTGGAATTTGTTCATTTCCCTAATAATTAACAATTTGGAAAGAGCTGTCATAGCAGAAAAACAATATTTTTAAGGAGCTATGTATTTGTCACTGTTACCCTTCACAACTTCATGGTGAAATGATGATTGAGGGCATGAAGGCTATATTCTGAACTTAATGGAAACCAGACAGAAACATTAAAGCCAAGAGGCAAGGATTTAAAGTTTCCTAGAATTCTCCCTACTGCTACAGGAAAGCGACCTCTTAATTTGCATCATATTTAGGAGCTCAGACGTTGCTAGCATACCAAGCTGCCTGCAGTCAAGCTGTAATACTTTCACAGCAGTGTGTAATACTGCTCAGTGGGCATTTGACTTAAAATAATCGGCATCAGGAGCTGAGCACCCACAAAACACATTAACTGTCCAGATGTTATCCTGTCAGTCATCCATGTGGGGAAATATCTACCCCCATTCTGTGTAGATACATAATCATGACTGCTAACCTTTTGCAGTTGTAAATACCAGCACAAAAAAGGCAACACTCCATATTGGTAGTGCTGATCCTCTACCTATCAATACACAGATCAATCTCTAGGCATGCAAGTGACCACGGGGGCCAGAAAACGCAGCCTGTCACATTTCTCTAGAAGATGCAGGCTTGTTCCTAGACACCATCCTGAATTTTTCTACCAGAAAAACATTGAGTTTTCAGTCAAATATAGGTGGGTACAGATAAAGGGAAGATGATACATCCATGGAGGGAGGCAGAGAGAGAGAACTGCTGCTCAGTACTCCATCTCTCTCATAACAGACCTAGTATCCCTGCTGCTGAAGCCCCTTAACTCATCTGCCCTTTGTAGCTTTCCTGGTATTTTCATGCCAGAATGACCTGTATTCTGAAGCCCCAGAGCCAAATCACTATGAACTCAGATTTCACAGTGGTAGCTGTGTTAGTCTGTATCAGCAAAAACAACAAAGATTTTCCCCATACTGTTACTCATCTTCTTGTCAACTGTTTGAAATGAGCCACTCATTACCACTGCTAAAGTTATTTTTCTTCCTTTGGTATCTTACTGTTAATTGAATTGTCTCGTTAGACTGACACTTGGTAAGGCAATTCCCATCTTTTCATGTATTTACACCTGCTCCCATATTTTCCACTCCATGCATCTGACGAAGTGGGTTCTAGCCCACGAAAGCTTATGCCCAAATAAATTTGTTAGTCTTTAAGGTGCCACAAGGACTCCTCGTTGTTTTTGTGAACTCAGAGGCATAAATACCAGGAAAGCCACAAAGTACCAAAAAGTTAGGGTACTGAATATATTTCCATATATTGAGTCTTTTCTTTTCAAAGGCAGCAGATGCGTTTCTCTCACACACAGCAGCCTTTATACAGCAGCCAGTTGTCATCCCTATCTTCTGACAGGAAATAGGAGGAGCCAGCAGAAAAACAAACTGGCAGTATTGCTATTAAGGAAAGTTGGGTCACATGGCTTCCCAGCAACCAAAAAGAGAGGAGAACAAACAGGTGTCCCTCGCTCTCATGCACCCCACCCCACAGTAGCCCTGGTTATTTATATAAAAAAGGCAGCCATTGAATATCCACGTAAAATATTCACTCAAATACTGACTTCTCCCCATCACTCCTTGACAATGGAGTACAATCATTAAGTTTTGACATAATTCTCCAATAATTTTTCCAGGTCATCAAATGACAGGATTGCAGTATGCCAGTAAAAAATGTGAAAGGCACAATTATTCTTTTTGCAAACTGTGATGTACAAAACAAGATTTGCAAACATAACACCAACATGGCTACAGCAACACTGCATACATTATTTAACAAGACTATCTTTATGCTAAAGAATTAATTGCAAAGGAGTAAGATTTACCTGATGAAATACCGGCTCTTTCAAATTTAGGTAAATCTGCAAAAAGTCAAAGAAAAAGTGTTACACATTGTTTTGCATACGGATATCTTTGTTTTGCGTATTGTAAATCATAAAGACTTAAGCCATGTTAGAATAAACATACAACTATCCACCTACAGAGTACTAAACTTGATAAGGCATCGGAGTTCTTGCCCCTGACAACAGCAAGCACCAATATTCTGAGTCCCTCCAGATTTATGTCACTATTTTAAAAAAGTAGTTTTAATAGCAACCCTAAACAGATAGTTTTAGATGTGAACATCTCTCAATTTATTCAAACTGCAATACACATACAGTAAGTTAAAAGTGCATTAAAATTTTAAACATATCTAATCCTTGATAAGTACTGAAACAGGCTGAACTATAGTCCTCACAGGCAATTAATTTTTTCTTAAAATTATCAGTCTGTGTCTGTTAAATGAGATCTCTAAATTCCCATGGATGCTAACAAAAAGTCACAGTAGACTCCTACTGCTAAGGTAGTGAGTTCAAATCCCACTTTGGAAAAAAGTGGGCATTGTATCTATGAATAGAATTATTTTTTCATTTCAGGCTCAATCTGATCTGCTCCACAACATGTCATATCAAAAAGGTTCAGAAGAACAGTCAATGCATATAAAGATGCAAAATCTGCAATACATGAGGATAAGGGTCAGCAATGAAACTGGTAGGATTACTTGGCTTTATCTCCCATCACCAAATATAGAGATTCCATCCATGTTAGTTTTAGGTTCCTAGGAAGCATCCCCCCAAACATACAGAGAGCACACTGAACCAAGGAACAGAATCAAAATTAACCTTAACTGTGCCGTATTTATTTTGAAAATTTTAAACAGTTAACTTTTAGTTGTGGTTGGTTTTGACTTCTATTTAGAGCATCTATTGCTTTCTAACTGCAGATCTCAATGCACTTTCCAAAGATGATTGAGCATTATTATCCTCATTTTACAGATGAGGAAGCTAAGGCTCAAAAAGGTAAAGAAACTGCCTAAGGTCTCAGAACAAGACAGTGGAAAAGTCAAAACAGCAGACCATTTTTCTGACTCCCAGTCCCAGGACCTAGCACCTGGATTGCCTCCCTATACTTTTTATATGAACAAGCTTTTCTTTTTCCACATAAAGTGTTTTGGATCAATTTTTATTTACAGGAGGCACTGAAGTTCCCCACAGAAAAATTACATTTTCCATAATGCAATAACTAAATTAGTCTCCCCAGCTTTGAACAGGATTATTCGCAGCACGCCCAGTTTCAACAGCAACCAATAAAGTACAAGAGACAGACTTCTGCCAGTTTAATATTCCTTAAGTGTTAGGAAAATTACTAATCCCCATATGAAAGTTCTGCATAAGAAAAAGTTACTTACTATGCTGACTATGACACTGAAAGTTATTAATAAAAAAAGCAGAGGATAATTGACACTGTTCTTGTGCTTGAAACATTCGTACCTGAAATAAAACAGAGGAAAGTTGCATGTCTTACTTTATCATACATAAATGATAAATCTTACAAGAGGTAATAATATTAAAAGGAATCATTTGTTGGAGATTAAAGGGAACCTGTGAGAAAAGAGACACGTAACTCATGGGCCCTGGGAGAAAATTTGGATTTTCCCACAGGGCCCTGTCACTTTTACAGATGGAATATATTTCACTTGTAATAAATATTGGCCTGATATTTACTCTTAATTATAAGTTACTGTATGAACAAGTTGTTTGGGAAAAATACAAGCTAATATATTCAGGGAAAGATAACCCAATGAAAAGAAAAAGTCTGGAAAGAAATAATGCCTAAAAAGGTTTACTCTTTCCTGGAAAGCAAATTAGACATAAGTTTGATGTGGTTAGTAAAAAAAAACACTGAAAAACGTTCACATAGTAACATGTTGCCCAAAATTGCATTGCATCAGAAAACAGGAAACTGTATGGCTGTGGTGCAGTCACACTTAGATTATGGGGTACTGTTCTGCGAACCATATCATCAGAAGAGGGTTTGATACACTGGAAAGAACTCAGAGAACAGCAAACGTGACTAGGGCTGGAGGAATGGACGTGTAAAGAAAAATTAAGACCTAAATATGTATAGCTTAGCTAAACGATGAAGAAGGATTAATGTGTCTACAAATCATCACAGAGGAGGCAGAATCACCTAGTCTTATGGTAATGGCATGAAAGGGAGGAAAAGTATATACTTATTATCTGCAAAAAATCTTCAAGACAGGAAGATGTATGGCTCCGAAGCATCCTGCCAAGGGAAGTGGTGGGAATTCCACTACTTGAGATTTTAAGTTAGATTGAACCAAGGGCTACGGAACGTTCTGTATTGAACAATCCTACTTTGGTAAGCAGATGAACTAGATTTCTCTTCTTGAGCTTCCATAATTTTACTAAATAAGCACATTAGGTAAAGCACATAAATTTAAGAATTTATATTCGGTATACTACTCACTGTACACAATTTCAAGCAGTTTCTGTGCATAAGCTTCTCTTCAGTCTTTTATACTTTTAAAAATATGGAATAATTAGTACGAACCAAGAACCAATGTTTGAACTTTGTTTTTTCTTCTCTGAATCACATTCAATTCAGGCAAAATAAATGCAAAAGAAATCTCAGGGGGACGGGATAAAAAAGATGGAGAAAAGTTGGTTCTCTCTTGCCCCATCTGAGGATTTGGCCCTACAGTATTCCACTTAATCCACAAGCCACAGCAGACTTCAATAAAGCTACATCAATTTACACCAACTGACGATCTGTCCCTGTTTTTTAAGTAGTCAAACAAAACTCATTGCTTGCAACCAGTTCATAACAGGAATAAGTGGACTGGTTTCATTAGCTGGATTTTCAAGGCACAGCCCACCATGTTGCTTCAGGGACTGGATGTGGCAGGTGGGAAAGACAGTATTGCATAACTAGACTTATTTGTTGGAGTTGCAAAATGCTACACAGCTCCCTGAATCAAGGAGGAGAACTGCTTTGGATGTTGTGCCAAAATGTTATGTTAGTTTTTCTAGGACACTCTTTACAAAGTATTAAATTTCTTAACGAAACTATTTTTTTTTTTTTAAAGGGGTGTGGAAAGCAGGTTTGACGAGAATTTAGAAATTTACATTTGGAGCACAGGTTATATCACATTGTCCCTAATGAATGATAACCCTGCTGTTTTTGCAAGAGAGTTTCATTACTCTTGTTGTCTACATGCCAAATAATGCTTAATTCTTACTGTATATAGAGCTTTACATTTGCAAAGCATTTTTACAAACATTAATTCAATGTCCCTGTTAAGTAGAGTGGCAATCTGATTTGTTTATTAACATTTCTACACGGCTTATCACAGTATTGTCTTACTTTATCCAAAATGTTATGCCTCATTTACAACTAGGGAAATAGGCAAAGAGGTTACGCAGCCTGCACCTGGTCACACAGCAGGTCTAAGTTAGCAAAGCTAGGACTAGAAGTCAGAGTTCCTGGCTCCTAGTCTGCCCATTAGATCATGATTCTTTACTGTTAGTAAAACTGCTGACTGCATTGAGTATAGCATAGATGTTTTAGCATCAATTTCAATGAGAGCAGATTGGGTTCCATGTATTGGCCATTACATAAAAATACCTTTCCAATATTAAAAACATTTGACAAAAATGTACTTACAGGCAGTAGACAAACACACAACAACTGTATATCATTGGCAGCTCATCCAACAGCTACAAAAAGCAGAGAAACACCAAAAAATGAAAATCGCTTTTAACTCATGCACAGTGGTATAAGTTAACCAAGGGGAGTAACTTGTTAAGTGGGGGGTTTAACAGCTTTATGATACTCAGCTTCTTGAGTATATTTTATATATGACAGTGTCAAATGCCTCTCAGCCTTAGAAAGCAGGTGAGTTACTATGCTTGCTTAACTGAATCTTTCAAATATTACACATTACGAGAAAGCATGTGTTCACAGATTTCTGCCATTTTCACCACTCTCTCATCTCTTTTAAACATTTACGGGATTTCCAGGAAATTAAAAATCCTACAATACAGGACTTACCTAACCCACACACTTCATAACCTGCTTAAAACTTTTCGTGGTATCTCTCCAACTCTCAATTAAAAATTAATCAGGAGATTGCAGTGAAGCCTCCTCAAGACCTCACTATTTTTGCAGACAATATTACAGAACATTAGTACATTATGAAATATTCTCTGATGCAGTAGCCTTGCTTTTCATTTACCTTTTTTCTAATTTGAAAATTAAGTAAACTGTAGTAAGTTGCAATGATTGGGTCTTCTAATCTTGACTGCAAATTAATACAGTTTTATCTTAAATCATTTTTAAACCATTAGTAATAGGATCACAACATTTTGTCTAAAGAAAACAAAGTTACTTTTCTGGAGGAAAAAAAAGTCTCTGGGAAGTAATACACCCACCTTAACTGAGGAGGTAAAAAAGACCTATGAAGAACAGACACTTCTGCTGAGGATGTTCATTTTGCATTTGAACTTTTGCATTACATATACAGAATCAGAACATCACCTTTTCCATCAAAACTCTGCACTCCAGCGAGTGCTTACATACACGTACATGTGAATTTGAGAGTGTGGAGTTGATTTCTCACTGAAGATAGCAGTAAAGTCATGAGACTGACAATCTTGAAAAAGAAGTCATTAAACATTTTGAACTTAGCAAGTATGTGGTCTAAATAGTTTCACTTAAAGAACAATGTTTATGTTTCTTTACTTTGCCCTCATCTTTTCCAGAGGGAAATGAATTTTCCTGGGAAAAGGTCAAATGGGGTGCAAATAGGGCCAGCATATTTTGCTGGTGGAAGCAGTGGTACCCCCCTTTCTGAAGGTTACTGAGTGGGATTGCCAGGCTGGAGCTGTGCTGGTACTGTGGCTCCTGGTTCCCAGATACCACTGGTGCAGGGGCACTCAGAGGGGCTGCAGCTGCTAAGCGCTGACCAACATTAAAGAAAACAAGGAACAGAGGGGTAGCCATGTTAGTCTAGATCTGTAAAAAGCAACGAAGAGTCCTGTGGCACCTTACAGACTAGCAGACATACAGGAGCATAAGCTTTTGTGGGTGAATACCCACTTCATCAGACGTGGGTATTCACCCATGAAAGCTCAAGCTCCAATATGTCTGTTAGTCTATAAGGTGCCACAGGACTCTTCGTTGCTTATTAAAGGAAACAACTCCCGATGGAAACGGGCATGTTCTTTTGCATAAAGCCAGTCTGGTACCGCTCTATTTTGTGAAGAAGGCCTCTGAACACATTGGTCAAAATAAGCATTCAATTTTTAACTTTCACATTGAAAGGCAATTCGGTCATTTTAAGAGAGTGGCCAAGTCTCTCAAGAATGAGAACAAATTAGCTTATCTTGTTTCTGGCAAAAGAAACAGAGAATTCAGAAGAGATGACCAACAATACCAGGCTAAATGAAGCTATTCATTTAGAAGATTCAGAACTAGAGATGAACAGCCCAGAGTTTGCTTATACCATTTCTTAGCATTTTTGAAATTTCAATTTTCAAAGGTCTGGTCAGGCGTAGCCATGTGATTAACCTATGTAGCTCCTTCTTTAAAAAAAAAAGTTGTTAATAAACTAAGATTCCATGAAAGAAAATAAAACAAAAACACAAAAAACAAATACTATGGCCAACATTTTCAAAACTGGACACCTAACATTAGCCTCCAAAGTTCACACTTTGGTAGTTTTCAAGGACAAAATAGTAGAATAAATCTCCTAGAGGTACAAACAGATTCCATCTAGGGAAGAACCAATTCCCCCCAAAAGACAGCATGGCCCAGGCACAAGCAGGAGGGTATGAATCAGTCCTTTCAGAAGTCTTAACTACCGGATGCCTGAGCACTGAGGAACATTGGGTAGTGACACGGTGAGTTGATACAGCTGCCCACCAAACAATTTTGGCGGCTGCCCTTCAGGCAGCCCCTGGAACAATTTTTCTGAAGCCCTTGCCTTTTCCCCTTTGCTGTACAATTCTGCCTGATGATCTGTTTGCAGTACTCAGTTAATGATAGCTCCTGTGAAAGTTACCACTTGAGCCGCTATGAATACTACTTTTCATTGTTCAGCCACAGAGCCAGTGAACAACAGCTTGTCTAAAGGATGGAATGTACTTTTTCTGACTATGGGGACTCATCAGCTAGTAACAGGGGTAATTGTGAATCCCTCGCATTTAGATTAGCTGCTTCTACAGCGAGACATTGAGTGCTCTGGTATAATTTGTACTAGAAGTGGCCTTGCAGATACAAAGCTTAGGTACTTTACACATTCTGACCTCACTGACGGACAGTAATATGCATCACTGAGTCTGACAGCCTCCAACAAATCCCATGGACATCAGAGAGAAGATTATGGAGGTCATCACCGTCCTGACTGTGACTCAAGAGGATGAATGTGTCTCATGTTCTCAGATCTAGGACAAAGCCCTTCAAATCTTCTTGGGAATGAAGCTATATTGGGACTAGAATCTCCTTTCCCAACAATGTATTGCTGAAAAACCTTATTCCCAAGTGGAGAAGCAGCCAACAATTAATGCTTTCCACAGAGTTTTGACTTCAATGCCAAGGGCAGATGCACATCTAGAAGTGCAGTTTTATACTTCTACAAAATTAAGCAATACATGGGGATACCAATGGGTGACAAAAATAATCCTAGGCAATAATGTTCATTAGCAAGTCAAAGCTGTAATGTCATTTAGCGTTACAGCATCACAAATTAAAACTCTGTAACAATCTCATAACAGGTAACAGCCCTTTTACTAAATAGCAAATTGATTACAGTACTAATTTAGAAACTGTATCCATTCCTGCATGTACATTAATACCAATGGCTAACAAAGTAGGGCTCACACTAGATCTATGCTGAAAGGGGTCATGTCCAGTGACCTATAAGGAATAGGTAAATTTATTTTACAGATAGATCGAACAAAATTAGATTAGCTAAGAACAAATCCCTAAAATGACACATTCTGTCCACCTTTAGAGCGAGAGATCTTTGCCAGACTTAAAAGGTACTTGCACAGCCACCTGTTTTGATTCCTATGAGGGAAAGGCAAATCACCGAGGCATTTAATTACATTAAAAAAAAAACCAAAAAAACCAACAACAAATGCACATTTGGGGACAATAGTGAGATACCTGCATAAGGTTATTCGCATCTGCTGATTAGTACTAACCTGCATTTCATACTTCAGGGTCATGTGGAAGCACCAGGATCCCAATCCAACAGCTGAAATCAAACCAAAACACCATTATAAACGTTCGTTAAAAACACATCACAGTCTATTATCTTAGCAAATTAACTTCACTGACAAAAGATCTTTAGACATTGCAGACAGGGACATTTTCAGTCATCTATCCAATTTTTTTAATGCCCTTTAATTGACACCTTGGTCTTTAAAGATCCCACTGATTTCTTTGTAAGAGAATATTTCCCCCAGTATTGTTTCCCATCAAATGGTAGGACAGCACTGAGCATTAGGATCACAAGAGTATTGTATTCCCAAATATTAAATGCATTAGAACCATTAAAAACAATGGAGAAATAGTTACACAGTAATGTCTTCTGTGGCTAAATAAAAACCACAAACCTGTGATATTTTTGTTGATGTTCAGGCGAAAGGTTTTAAAAGCCAGAATTTACAGAATCTCAGAATATGAGGCCACGGGTAACAGGATTTAAGTTCAGATTTCAAAATCAGAGTCAGGTGCAGCTGTGGATTGCAGTTTATGTAAACTTAACGAACTATTCAGAAAAGACTAGCGGGTCTTTTCCATTTCTGACTTCTATGAAACTCTTGATATATGCACCTGGCTTTTTTCATTTGACAAATTTGCCCCCTCATCTCTGTATTTACTTCTGACGTTAGTTTAAAGACATCACCTTACCTGGGTATCATCTACCTTGTTTTCCTTATGGAAGGCCTGATGTCTACACTCAGACTTCAGTCAGCATAGCTATGTCGATCAGGCACGTGGCCCTTGATCAATACAGTAGTGTGGGCAGACGCCCTTGGTGTAGAGTTAGGCTGGTCTACACTACTGCTTACATCACTCAGGAGTGTGACAAAGACCACCCCCCCAGAGCGACGCAAGTTATGCTGAACTAAGTGCTGTGCACACCGTTGCTCTCCTGTCGACATAGCTTCCACCTCTCATGGAGGTGGAGTAATTATGCTGACGGGTGAGCGCTCACCCATCAGCATAGTGCGTTGTCACCAGAAGTGCCACTGTGGCAGAGCTGCATCAGTGCAGCTGCGCCGATGTACTGCTCTAGTGTGGGCTTGCCCTCAGTTATAGTGATAAAGCCATGCTTTTATGGATAGAGTTTGTTTTGCGCAGGGAGAGGGGAATCAGATATCAGTAAAAGTGTAGCTTTGGTGGTATAATTTGCGTCCACACTAGGAGCACTTTCCCGGTATAGTATACCGGAATTCCCACACAGGTAAAGTGCTGCTAGTGTAGACACAGCCTGAGGCTGTGTCTACACTGCCAACTGAACAACAAAACTTTTGCTGTTCATGGGTGCTTAAAAAAGCCCCACTCTGAAAGACAAAAATTTTGCCGTAGCAAGTAGCAATGTAAACGACTCGTTGTTGGCAGGAGAGCTCTCCTCTCAACAAGGAGAACCCCGCTCGTAGGAGGTGGAAATATTTTGTCAGCAAAAGAGCCAACAAACGATGTTTACACTGCCCATCTTTTAGCTACACAATCTGTGTAATGTAGACAAAGCCTCAGAAATTGTTCTATTTAGGTAAGACTTGGTGGGGCAAAGGGTTAGCTTTGGCAGGGGGTTGGCAGTCTCCCCTAGTACTTTCAAATGTGACAAGACATGTTCCTTGCCATTCAAAAAATAATCTTTCTTGGGGATAAGAGGAAGAGCTGATTGTGTATATACCCAGACATTAACCTTTTTACCTAAAACGCTCCCTTAGATTTAAATTAAGCTATTTTTCATTTTGTCTTAAATTGCTCTGTAGTGTTGCACTCCATGCCAAAGATCTAATAGTCACATTTCAGTAACGGGTAAATAGATCACTTTCTAGAATACATACTGAAGTTTGTCAGACGTGCAAGTGCCCTTATCTAGAGGTGTTTGGGTTTTTTTATGCTCTATTAGACTAGTATTACTATGTCACTGTGTCTCCTTATTGAAGAGGAATTGCTAAGTGTGTAATTGCTTATAGTCACATTCACAGTTCAACCATATTATTTAAAATGTATTGTCATAGATATCTGGACTTCATTAGCGCTCTGGGGAAACTGGACACCATTGTCTATGATAAGCTTATGCTCTTCCATTGTTTCCAACTGAAATTTAATTAAAATTTTTACTCATTTAAACCTAACACTGTGCACCTGCATCTACCCATTCTTTTAAGAGAATCTTTTCATATTATGACCAATATCTACTCCAACTCCATTAAGATTTAATTGAGAAATTAACCATGTATCTGGCTACACCTACAGTACATTCTGACTGTCATTTAATTTGGAAATCAATAAGCTCATCATAGCAGTGCGCCAGTTAGTGTAACTTTGACTACAGTGACATCAGTATTTTCTCTATAAAATCCTTTCTGGTTTATAACAGGTATAAATTTCACCTTGGCCAGAAACATGGCATGCAAGGTTTCAACTTGTTTTTGTAATTAACAAAGTATGTTGTTAGTTGTAGGTTATTAAAGTTATAAAACCAGAAAACCAATTAGAATCCCACTCCACACATACAAAATTAGAAGCTGTTATTTTAGATTTTTTTTTGGAGCCCTTACACATTCAAAACTGTTGCAAGGACTATGTTGTAGAACCTTGGTGTTTCTTTTATTATGAAAGATTATATTGGGTTGAAAGATATTCATTAAAATGCTCGAGTCTGTTAAATTCTAAAAAAAACTATGAATGCTTTAGGTGCAAGCACTGTATATGCACTATTTTAAAAAAAATCTATAACTGAGGTACAAATACCCTGTCTTGGTGCAATCACATGAGATTTCCTAAATAAACAGGATCAGATATGTTAAGTACTGGAAGAAATCAGTGAGAAATCCAGGATGCTGCATGATGTGGGGCTGGTTATTCAGTAGGTGGCACTCTCCCCTCTGAATCGGTGCCCTAGAACAGAGCTGTGAGAACTGTGCTTAGGGTACTATCTTTTGGATGAGACAGAAAACCCAGACCTTGAATACTTTTGGTCATAAGACCTCATGTCAACTTTATGCAAAAGCAATGATGTCACTCTAGAGTCTTGATAAAAGCCATCTAAAGTATATTTTGTCCATCTAAGAGAACTCCTTAAATTCAATTTTGTATGCATGGTGGTGGCTTCTTTGCTACATCCCAGTAGCAGTTAGTAATCCATATACTTTAAGTATGCATACTGAGAGTCTGGAGGATTGGTGCTTCTATATAATACATTGGTTAGTTTTACTGTTTGACTTTGGTATATGTTCACAGCAGCCAAATAGATCAGCATCAATCAAAAGGACATCCAGTCAACAGTCAGCTGAGAAGCCACTGTGCTCAAGTAAAAAACCAAACTGTGTGCCGAGATAGCAGGTAACTATGCCTTTTCAAAGAAAGGTAATTTTGAAAGGAACTACGTAACACAATAAAATGTTTCAGTCTTTTGTACAAATTATAAGTCGGACTCCTCGTCAGTCATGGAGGTTGTGGAAATCACGGATTCCATGACTTTCCATGACTTCTGCAGGGGCCAGTGTGGCTCACCCCAGGGCTGCCCAAGAGGCTGGCTCCAGGGACAACTGCTCAGGTGGCCCCGGGACAGTCACACCAGCTGCTGCTCCGGCGGCCCCAGGCAGCAGTCCCCGGTCAGCCGGAGCAGCCGCAGTCCACAGCCCCCAGCAGCTGGTGCCACCCCAACACCCCCTTGGCAGCAGCTCCCACGCCCCAAGATTTAGTCACAGGTATTTTTAGTAAAAGTCATGGACAGGTCACAGGCCATGAATTTTTGTTTATTGCCCATGACTTTTACTAAAAATACCTGACTAAACCATATCCTTAATTATAAGCATATCCAGCATGTGTCCATCACCAAGCACATATGTCCCTAACATGCTTACCAAAATAAAAACAAACAAACAAAAAAATATCACAGTATTTTAAGACTGTAGTTTCAGCAAGTTTCTAAACTGAAAAAGGCACTGTGGATGTCATGCTTGCAGGTTATAGCATGCTGATTTGCTGCATCATGCTATATCCACTGGGCAGACAAGGATCCCATTCCACTCTGCTCATGATCTAAGACTAAGGCCATGTCTACACCAGGAGCACTTCAGCAATACATAGGGCCCTACCACATTCATTGTCCATTTTGGTCAATTTCACGGTCATAGGATTTTAAAAATCATAAATTTCATGATTTCAGCTATTTAAATCTGAAATTTCAGGGTGTGGTAATTGTAGGGGTTCTAACCCAAAAAGGACATAGAGGGTGTGTGTGTGAGAGAGAATACATTATTGTGGGGGGGGGGGGGGGGGGGGAGTCCTAACCCAAAAAGAAGTTGTATGGGAGCAGGGTGGCAAGGTTATTGTGGAGGGGGTTGCAGTAGTACTATCCTTACTTCTGCTCTGCTGCAGGCAGCAGCAATGCCTTCAGAGCTGGGCAGCTGGAGAACAGCAGCTGCTGGCTGGGAGCCCAGCTCTGAAGGCAGCAGCACAGCAGTAAGGATGGCCAGGCATGGTGTGGTATTGCCACCCTTACTGTTGCACTGCTGCCTGCAGAGCTGGGCCCTCAGTCAGCAGCTGCCACTCTCCGGCTCTGAAGGCAGAAGTTAAGATTGGTATCTTTAGGAAAGATGTGGATGCACTGGAAAGAGTCCAGAGGAGAGCAACAAAAATGATAACAGGTTTAGAAAACCTGACCTATGTTGAAAGGTTAAAAAAACTCTGGGTATGTTTAGTCTTGAGGAAATTAAGACAGGTGAGGGAAGAAACCTCAGAACAGTCTTCAAATATGTTAAGAGCTGTTATAAAGAGGATGGTGCTCCATCCTTCTCCATGACCATTGAAGGCCGGATAAGAAATAATGGACTTAATCTGCAGCAAAGAAGATTTGGGTTAGATATTAGCAGGGTGGCCAATCTGAGCCTGAGAAGGAGACAGAATTTACCAATGTACATTGCGAAAGAGACACAGTAATGTCAGCAGCCCCTTCATCGGCCCACCCCCACCCCCAAATCCCAGCACCTCCCACCCACCGGCAGCCCTGCGAACCAGCGCCTCCCCCTCCCTCCCAATCAGCTGTTTTGTGGCATGCAGGAGGCTCGGGGGTGGGGGGAAGGGGTGAAGCAAGGGCATGGCAGGCTTAAGAGAGAGGGCGGGAAGGGGTGGAGTGGGGGCAGGGCCTGTGGCAGAGCGAGGGGTTGAGCAGTGAGCACCACTCAGCACATTGGAAAGTTGGCGCCTGTAGTTCCAGCCCCAAAGTCAGTGCCTATACAAGGAGCCGCATATTAACCTCTGAAGAGCCGCATGTGGCTCCAGAGCCATAGGCTGGCCACCCCTGGATATTAGGAAAAACTTTCCAACTATAAGGGCAGTTGAGCTCTGGAACGGGCTTCCAGGGGAGGCTGTGGTTTTTAAGAACAGATTAGATGGACACCTGTCGGGGTATGCTTAATCCTGCCTCAGCCTAGGAGGCTGGACTAGATGATCTCCTGAGATCCCTTCCAGCCCTACATTTCTATGATTACATCTCTATGCTGCTAATTCAAATTCAGCCAAACAGGGACAGCAGAAATTTAAATTTAGTTTGTGAACATTTTTGAAAGAAATAAAAACTCTCTAAAAAAAACCTTCAAAATGAAAATTCTCATTTCAAATTCAAAATTTTAATTTATTTTTCATTATTTCCCCCATCCCTTTTCCCCTCTCTGAAGGGGGAGAAGGAGAAAAAAAAAGTGTTACTTTCTCTCCCTTTAAGTTTTCAATTTTTTTAAACTTTCCCACTTCCCCATCAAGAAAGGTAAAAAAAGGAAGACAAAATGGTGGGAGGAAGAAAAAAAAAAATCTGATGTTTATTCTCTTTTTTTTTTTTTTAAAGAGATTTTCCTGTTACCACGAAAAATGAAATTTTTCTAAACAAAAATACACATTTCCATTTTGCTGCAAAGGTTTTAACCAGAAAATAAAAACAGAACAAAAACATCACACAAAACTGTTTTTGTCAAAAAGCCATTTAACAAAACAAAAACACAACACTTTGCTGTGGAGCTCCTTGAAATGTTTCAATCAGAGTCTGAGAGCCACAGCTGTTATCTAATGGCCTATGTGAAATGGTACGAGTTCTTGATCTTCTGTCTTGAACTGGCACGATGCATATAATCATATGGTATGACGTGATGAGCAGGCCAGGGAATTCTGATCTGACATTAATGAGCATGCTACAAACTAGAAAAGGAAGCATGTAGCTGAACATGCATCTGCCAAGGATCACAGAAAAATCCTTATTTCCTCAGAAGCACCCATTTTTTATCCAAAACCCACCTCTTTTTAAACCATGCAATTGAAATATCAGAGCAAGCATGCAAGGGGCTCGAGATTTATTTCCGCTCAGTAAAGAAGAGTAATTATACTAAGGTAGAGCAGTTAAAGTAGCCTAGTACTTAACCTTACTTGTGTCCACATATGGCCTCTACTCTCGCTTTCAGCACAACACACCCTTATGTTCCCCGTCCCCTGTCTCGCATTACAGAAAGACTTACATGATCTAGGCACGTCTAGAAAAGTATTCACTTCATAAAAACCAAACCCACAATCAGACATTCTGTAAGTACTTCCTCAAATAAGCAGAGTATTTTCAAACTGGGAACAAACATGAAGAGAGAGGAATGAAACACCACAGAAATTAGCTTCCCATGTGGTCATCTACATATTGAGAAAGAGACAATTAGGTTCTGATCCAGGAAGCAGAGGTCTAGGTTACATTGTTAACAAGAGTTTCCCAAGCATGTAACAGACTAGAGGTCAGTAAGCATACAGAAGTTAGCCAGCTGGAATCTCTTCATTCAGAAGTTTTGGCAACCAAGAGGAGCAACATGGCTTTTCAAAGTTAATGGGGACAACAAGCTGCAGTAGTTAAACATATACTGTGTATCACCCCTAAACATTATTATGTTGATCCTCACCACTTCAAATTACAGGGGGGCATATCTAAACCGTGTGTTAAGTACAGCATACACACCCTGTTTTAGAGCAGTGGAATGTAGCCTAAAATATATATAATTAAAGTAGTATTGAAAAGGGCTGGAAATGTAAGATCACACTAAGCTATATTATATTTAGGGCAACATAGTCCTTTTATTTCTGAAAGCATTAATACAGGCTTCTTGGTACTAGCAATTGCAGATATTTAACTGTTAGTTGTTTATTATTTGTTTGAGTAGTGATGTAAGTGCAATGCCATCCACAAGTTTCAGGCTATGCATGGCTGTTATTCACATGGTTCTGTAAAAGAGACTTCCAAAGCAGTATCTATCTACAACTGGAAAGAATTTGACATTATACATGGGCTCTAGCCAAGGACGTGTACAGGTCACAAGAATTCTCCCATACTTCACCTCTCACAATGGATGCAAAAAATGTTTGTGAGGATATGTATTTGTAAGCAGTTTCGGGAAAAATCTGAAACTTTATATGATAAATGATGCTTTATTAGACTGCTTCTATTGTGTAGGGACTAGTTTAAAAAAGAATCCAACAAAATTAAACTTGAAAAATTATAAAAATAAAAGAAACTACTTTATCAAGTACCACCCCTGGATTTCATTTCTTGGTTGTGTGTGAAGTTATTTTAAATACTAATCCATAGATATCTTAATATAAAAATATCCCCACAGAATATTATCCATCTGTGGTTTTCTTCTCTTGCATTTCCCCCCCATAATCTAGGGACAGGAGTGGTCCCAGCTAGTCCAATAGCCAAAAAGAAGTCTACATGGTTAGGAATAAGTGAATGACCCCTCAACTGAAAGGTTCTAATGACTAATTCCACACACAGCTCTCAGTTTCATTTAAAGCTAAGTCTTCTAGGCCGGTTATAAATTCTTATCAGTCTGTGGCTGGAGTGCAGAATCCTCTCTCCCTTGGCATTTATTTATCTTTGGCACAGTTTGCTGATTTAGCACTAGAACTTGCTTAAGCATGCCAAAAAATAATTATAGAAGAGAATTTAAAACACAAAATAAAACACTTCAATTTTTGACAAAAATTTCAGGATAAATCTGGGAGCTATGCCTCCGATGTACACTCTTAAAATCCAACACCTCTGATAAGAGAAAGCAGGACCAATACATACCAGACATAGAACTTGAGGAGATAAGCAAAAGGTTAGATTAAGATCAACACAACTACAGAAGTGCTTGATACAAGAAGTTGGATCAATTCCCTTCTAGAATGAGCAATATGAAAGTACTAGAGACACAATCCCCAAGAAAATAAGTAGTACATGGGAAAAATAATTCAGAGAGACTCTCTAACAGGTCAAATTCTAATCAGGCATTGCAATATCAAGTGGAACCTGGGGCTAATTCTGGTGGCAACTTCAATAAAGGTTAAAAGTCTTATTTCTTCTCCTATTGAGTTCAGTGACAATCCAACCCCAGCAAGCTGAATGGTAGCAGAAATAAGCCATTAAAATAGCGCTCTGGATCCCGAAGAAGAAGTGTAACTCTGTAAACTTGGTATCTAATATGAACAACAAGGAGTTTATCTAAACAGCTGGTTAGAAACTCCCATCTTCTTCCTTTTCTCACCAAATCTAGATGCTAGCACATATGTAAAATGATGGGTGCTTCTCTAGTTCAAACAGGTTTTGCTCAAGGAGGAAGTAGATGTCAGCTGCAAAAATCTCAGGGCAAGAAATAAACAAAGGACTATACATACTTCCTGGGATGCTATGGTATGACAGAACACCGAAAGACAAACCCAGAACCACCTAAATGCTTGAGAATTAGATTAAACATCAAGTCCCAGGGAATTTGGGGTGATTTCTGGGTGTTACAGTACGTTCCAGGAGTTCAACACATTATGTCTTTTCAATGTTTGCCTTTGATACCTACTAATAGCAAAATCTTTAAGTATTAACATCTTAATTTGTTGAAACGAAACCATAATGCTCTTATCTTTACTTCATAGCAATTCTGCTGCTTTACTGTTTTCGAACATTAATAAAAAGTCTGAATTGTTAAGCCAAAGCAAGTACAGGACCTATGTTAAATGCTTCTTAATGAAGCATGGTACCTGAAGTTAATTCACTTAACAGATTTGCACTACGGATTGTTTGCTTTATGGATTGCATTTGTGTTTGTTCATCTGTGACCAACTGACTGTAAGGAGTGAACCCTGTTAATAAAGAACGGCTGTTGCGAGCAAATGCATTTCCTCTGGTGGTACTTTATGAGGAGACATTTTGCACATCTTCATTTCAATAGGTTTACCTTTCAGTTACGATCTTAGAAAAGGTGTCAGAGTTCTTAGTACATTTGCTCTAAAACAAATCCTCAAGACTCTGGAGCATAATTGAGTCTGTCTGCTGCCCATGGCTAGCCTGTTGAGGCCACGCCCACACTCATGGAAACTATTCTAAATTGTCAGTCTCCACAGCTAATGTTGCAAGCCAATACCTAGGTGCTATAGAAAGTGGCACTAGAAATTCAGCAGGTGGCACTTACTTTTCGAATGAACCAATGGTCCACAGTATTAAGGATGTTGTGAGGCTGAAGGTGATGTTTTGATACAGTAGTGATCACAAGTGGTCATTTTTTGAAGATTCCATGAAACTTTTTACAAGAGCATTAAATTTTGTATGTTGGCCAAACTCCAACTAGGCAGTTACATTTGACCTCTCTAAACTGTCCTACAGTTAGAAGTTAGACCTGGTCTACACTAGAAAATTAAGTCAGCTTAACTATGTCATGCAGGGGTATGAAAAATCCACACTCCTGAGCAGTGTAGTTAAACCAACCCAACCCCCAGTGCAGACAGCACTAGGACAATGGAAGAATTCTCTCAGGGAAGTGGATTATTGACAGGAGGGGTTCTCCCATCAGCACAGGTAGTGTCTACACTACAGTGGTGCAGCTGCAGCATTGAAGCTGTAGCATTTCAAGTATAGTATACAGTATTCCCTTCCTGCCAGACTGTGGCATAGCATGTACTCTGTTAGAGTTGCCACGTTTCACAACAGCAGTGGCTACTTTAGTAGTGATGAAGTGATTCCTGTGTACATCTTTTATTTCAGTTTTGCTGATAAGAGTATTTATGGATTTTGGGGGGATGAAAGGGCGAATGCAAGATTTTTTCGCTCAAGACAGGCTTCTCCATGCCAGAAGTAAATTTCACATCTGAAGACATCTACACAGCAGCTGGGAGGTGTAATTCCTAGCTCGGGCAAACATACTCAAGCTAGTGCTTAAACACAGCAGTTTAGCCACAGCAGCACTGGCAGATGTTTAGGCTAGCCTCCAGAGTATATACCCAGGGCTCAGGCAGGACTGTACTCGGCCAGCTAAGAGAAGGCCTCTGCAGACAAGGAAACATGCTAACACGTATAGAGGACTGTCAAATTTGATGCCACTTCGCAATAATACAGTGGAACCTCAAAGTTACAAGCACCCGAGTTACAAACTGACCAGTCAACCACACACCTCAGCTGGAACTGGAACTGTGCAGTCAAGTAGCAGCAGAGTTTTAAAAAAATTTTAAAAAGCAAATACAGTACAGTGCTGTGTTAAACGCAAACTACTAAAAAAAAGGAAAAGCAGCATTTTTCTTCTGCATATTAACATTTCAAAGCTGTATTAAATACATGTTCAGTTGTAAACTTTTGAAAGAACAACCATAACATTTTGTTCAGAATTATGAACACTTCACAGTTACGAACAATCTCCATTTCCAAGGTGTTCATAACTCTGATGTTCTACTGTATACTTTCTCCCAGTTTGGAAAGAAACTGGATGACTGGGGCAGGAAAGGAGCTGTTAAGTTCAGGGTTGTTTTTTTTTAATGCTTTCAACACCACAGATATTTGAGCTTCTTAGAAGCCAGTCTACAGGTTAATATTACAAAGCTCTGTAAAAAGGAGAGTGCCCTCTAGCTACTGGGAGAACGCCTTGAATGTGATTTAGTGTTTGTCTTGATGCAGGTCAAACCAGTAAAAGGTAAGCACTAAAACTGACAAAATAGATGGAAACCTGGCACTTACTCAGTTCCTCCAAGGTGTTTGCCCACATGTTTTATTTATGCTTTTATAAAAGTGGTACAAATTAAAAGACTAACACAGTGTTAAACTGTTGGTAAATATGGGCCACACAACATAGCTTCTGTAAATCAGCCTAAAAGGAACACAGTCTATGAAAATGCATGCACTGGATTAGGACACAAGACCAGATAGGGCTTATTTTACTACATCAGACAGTTATTTTGTGAATTCTAATTTTATTTATCTGGCCTAAACAATACTAATAATCTCAAGACATTTTAGATTATATAAAGAACTGAGGTTGAAGTGAGAACAGAAACATGTTCCGATTTTGACTATACATATCTCATCTGAAATCCCTGTATAATTAAAGTGCAAGTCAAGTTTTACACATACCTGTGAGACAAAAAAATGCAGCTAAATATCGTTTTTCAAGGCCATCTTTATAGGTCTGAATCGCACCATAGATTGGAGGTAGAATGAAAATCAGGTTACTCACTGTGTTCCCTGTAGGATAGAAACCAAAGCAGAGATTTAGTATTGGGCAACATGCACTTGAAATAAACAAAGCTACATTCATTCAAACAAGACTTCAACAGTTCTCAGTAAAAAAGTTACACCTTTTCTCCAAGCCTCTTTCCGCTTTAGCACTTTATCCGCTGTTAGATTTTGCTACAGTCTGGCTAACCTCACATGTGCCTAGGTAATATTACAATACTATATCAGACCAAAGAGCAATACTAGATGAGGCTTATGTTCATGGCAAAGAAACAGAAAAAATATGGTTAATCTTGGTAGAACACAAAGCACATTTTATCAGAAATTCTTTCAGCAAATATAAATCCTCAAATAGTAAAAGTTTTGGTATTTTAATGAGCTGCTTTTTTTGAAAAAGCAGCTCCTGGAACACTTTGGGGGCACTAACATGAGCATAGAGTGTTCCTTCCTTTTCTCCCCATGCTCTTCCCTATGATCCCTCAAGACAGGTTATACAAATTTTCATTTTAGATTTAATTATGTAAGCTAACTGCAGGCAACACTCTTCCCTCATCAGGGTTTAAAACTTTTACCATACACTGACTAACCAAGGCATATTTCTAAAGGCAGATTTCAGTAGGACCAGCACATTCTTAGTGCGGTCCAAAAGCAACAGGCTGCTGGGACGCATAACATCTGAACACAAGAGCTCTGCTACCAACACAGATCTCCAGTTTTTAGCTACATAAAACTTGAAGGCATTTGCGTAAACACTGAGTTTGGCTGTATTCAGATACGTATAACATGCAATCTGATAACACAAAGACCAAAAATAAGTGTCACATTTTAGAACTTCAACTAATCTATGATACCAGATGCCACAGCAAGAAAGTAGTGCACCTGCACAGATTCTATAAAGAATGGCTCTACCATACTGACTGGCTAGTGTTTTTACATCCACTTTGCATGGGTATACTATAACTGACTTCACAAAGTGCAAAACCACCATGAGAAAACCCTTAAGTAAAGCAACAGGAATTAAGCAAAACAGGCTTGGTCTGAAGGGAGTGCAAACTCAGCATCTTATCCCTGCCTGATGTAGTCAGATTTTAGAAGCAGAAGTTATGTACTGTAGTTACCAAATTAAATATAGACCTATACTTTTCTTTAAAGGCACTGATGCATAAAAATACACGCGTCTGACCACCTGACAATATAAAGCACAGAGAAACATGTACTTGCAGATTACATCAGACTAAAACACAGAAATCCTCAATATTATGTCAATATCAGAACCTTATTATTCAAGGATCTCCAATAAGAGTTAAATTGTATAAAACCTGGAACAAACAGGCACATCCTGCAAACCATGCGAGTTAATTTGGGGCATTTTGACCAATATCGCAGCTCAATATAGCACCTGCCACAGGAACTCATCTCACACAAATACCTACTCCCCTCAAACTACTTGCCGAAAGGAAATGGGAAGAATCAAACTCTGCTCAAGTGTTTTAAAGTCTAATTTATTCCAAGAACCACTACCAAAGAAACATACTTTACATATTTAAACACTTTCCTGCAGTGCAAAACCCCCAGACACAACAGCATTATTCCAGCATGAGAACCGGAATGTGAAATTAGATACTGATGATGTAACTAGCCTGTTTTCACTGTTAAAGTTCAGCAAACCTGAAAATGCAGCTAGTATAAACGCTGACAAATTTAGATTGTTTCTATTTTAGATGTTCTTCATAAGCAGATAAATCTTATCTGAAGTGAGTACCTCTTTAATAAGCTGCTTTACTAACATGATCATGCTTAACAATGGCACAACCACCAGTTTGGACCAATTATAAACAAAGCTGATCTGGCTGCAAGTCAGTGATCCCCAAAGAAAGGCCCCAGTCTTACAACTAGTGCTGCAGAAGCACCCAAGTGAATTCTTACTGAGGTCAACAGGGCTGTGCAAAGACACCCAATGCCTATCTGACTGCAGGATAAAGGCATGCCCTACGGAATCTCTTCATTCTTAATTCCCCTTGGTGGTCACCAGCCCAACGACTAGTGTCAAGACGACTATTCTCTATTCCAGTAGATGCGTCCCTTTAGACAAGGCTAGATAATACTGTATCTCTCCTTGATCATTAGTTTGGGGAGAGGAGGAGTGCAGAGCCATCAGATAAGGAGAGAGAAGATCATAGGACCTCAGCAGGCTAAAGATTCTCATTTCTACCATGTGACACATCCCTAAAGCAGGCAGTAGATAGCCTCAACAGAATTCAGGGGTGGAAGAAGCTCCCGTTACATTAAATATTTTTGTGGTATGTATTGTAAATATTTACAACTTGGCCATTATCTTGTCCTCCCCACAAACAATGGAAGATGGCCATGCAGCCTGAAAAAGCAGGGTAAAGTTTCTTTAGAACATTTTTTGATCCTGCTAGTGAAGGCAGGGGGCTGGACTCAATGACTTTTCAAGATCCCTTCCAGTTCTAGGAGATAAAATAAATAATTGGAGATATACCTATTTTATTTTAAAATATGGCCCTGTGTTCTAAGTCTTTATAATTTTCTAGAGTGGCTCTTAAATGCTCTGATTTCCCAAAACAGCTATTGCAGATCATGTAAATCTCATAATTTCTTAAAGGTGACTATTAGTATGAAATGATTCATAGTATGCTAAGAAACACGCACAAGACGACTCAAATATAAAAATACTGAATTAAAGGAACATGTGAAGAAAGACCTGTTCATAACTAACAAAGCAAATCATTTCAGAATAGAGCCAATTAAGGCTGGAAACTTCAGACTGATATGAGAACACAGAAAAGAGAACAATGTACATTAAGGCAAGAGTTTTAGCTTTAATTCTCTAAATATTTATAAAATGGAAGCTCATGTAAACTATTTGCTACAGTCTTATCAGTGAGTACATTCCTTACATCTCAGGCTGTCTTGCAACAAGAGGAAGTGCCATCACTCTTAAACTGTAGATACTACTTCCCGTGTTGTTTTAGTGCATGGTATTCACTAAATGCTCTTGGCATGCATCAGGTGAACCTATTAAAAATATTGTAAGCTTTGCACTTTTGTGCTTCCCCTACTGCTCCAGACTGCGGAGTCCCCCCCTTATCCTCCGTCTCACCTAGTATGCACTCTCACCCCACCCAGCTTTATTCATCTGAAGAGCACAAGACTCAAGGCCTTCCTTGAGCACAGGTTCCCCATCACCACACATAAATTATTAAAATCTCGTTGATTTGTTAAAAGCATTTTTTTCAAGATTATATTAACCCAGGCAGAGTAATTTTTTTTAACCTAAGTCTTAGTTTAATCTGTCATCATGGTAAAGGGAAGACAAGTAGATTTCAGGCTTTGCAAATTTTCATGACAATTTTGCAAGGCTATTTTAATACACAGCATTGTTCCAAAGTGACATTTTATTTGCCAAGGAAGTTCAAGTACAGTACTGTACTTGTATGAAAACAAATGTATGCAAATATCAATTTCACTGTCCTCTATTAGGTTATATTTCACCATATCTGCAAACTATCCAACAAATATAATAGGCAATTACACTTTCTATGGAAAATTTGAGAAGTCTATTACGTTGCATGTATATTCACAGAACAATTTTTCAGTCCTTCAAACATATATATAAACCACAAGTGTACATGGCTCTGAACAAGAATCTCAGTCCTGCCAAACAAAGATATGACAGTCTAAGGATGAGCCTGAAGAGCACACATGAAAGGAAACTGAAAGGCATAAACGGGTACATCACAGAACGGAGCTTGGCGTTAGCTGGACTATTTCGTAGAATAAATGGGCTCTCATAAATTTGCAGAACCTAGATCTTGTAAATCTTTAATTCCTGCAGAATTAGCTAATTTCTGAATTGGAAAGTTACTTCTACAAAACATGTGAAGGAGAATGTGATAGGATAAAGTAAATGAAGCTAGACAATTAAGTCTGTTTTCAACAAAATATGGCCATTAGAAAAATCTAAGCATGGAATAAAAATGCAACTAATTGTAACACATTTAGGGTAACAAATGCAAAGTTTCCAATGAGGAAAAGGTACTAAAGAAGTTAAAAAATACCTCATTAAACTTTTGGCAGGGCAACCAGTGTGACTTGAACATTTCCAAATTACCCTGGTGTAGATATTTGTACTAAGGATGAATGAGAGATTTATGAATCATGAGGGTCCTTTCCACTGTTAAAATGTTCTCTTTCTCTCTCTGAAAATAGGAAAAGCCATCAATTTTGACTCTGCTGTAGCGAAAACAGTAAGTAGAAGTATGGTGTATATGACAGTGTGGCAAGGACATTTTTGCTGTTAAACTTTTTTTAGTTTTAGATTTGTGATCAGTAACAATGAACATCACATTTCTTCCATTAAAAATCTGTATCGTATCATACCACCACTTTAAACAAGTAAAAAAAAAGGGCAAGGCATTTTTAAACAGATCTTTAAAAAGGGATACCAACTATTATTACAAGTAACTTCTAAGTTTACTTTAACTAAATGATTCAAGAAAAAAAAACACAACAGTTTTACTTTGCACATCAGACAGTATTTTGCATAGTCACTGTCAACGTATTTCCATTTGTGTGGATCTTGCACATAGCAATAGGGAAAAGAAAATACAAGTATGAGATTGTGAAATCAAAGATTGGGTGGAAGATGAAGTGCTTGAATCTTCTTTCAGTCTGTTTATTATTAGGCCACAAGTGACTTAATCTTGTCACTTTCAAAAATATGTAAAGTTCTAAGGACTTATTTTATTAATGAAACCTTTAACTTTTGGCAATCCAGTCAGAGCTGTAATACAAGCTCAGGGTGTCTAATATGCTTATTAAGAAAGTGGGAAGAATGGCATGCATTCAAGCACACCAGAAAGAGTGGACACCTGCTTGTGCCTAAAAGCTGGATTAAGTTAGCTGTATCATGTGGGGGCAGCCCTCTCTTTTAGAGAAAACTTCATGTGATGCTCTGGGGCAGGCAGAGGTTTCTTTCCATGCATAGGGAGCCAGATGAATGAATGGAAAGGAGAGGGAGAGAAGGGAAGGAAGCAAAAGGGGTGAGGGGTTAATTATGTGGCATGGGTGACAGAAGGGACAAAGGGCATGGAAAGAAAGGTGTAAAAAATACGTGGGTGGGAACTAACGTATGCATGGGTCTGAAGGGTAGGATGAGAAGCTTCAATATAATACAGAAGATGAGAGACCTGTAGAGGGTTTGATATAAAAAAAATTAAAAAATTAAAAGAATTAGAAAGTCAGTAGCAATTTACTTGTAATACAGGTATAATTTCTAGGGCACCCATCAACATGATATCAAAGTGCCAACAGGGAAATTAAAATGTGAATAAAACAGAAAATTTCTGTTGTATATACAATATTTTACAATTAGACCACACTGAGCAGTAAACACAGCTCAAAAACCTTGAAAAGCCGAGATCATTACTAGATTACCAGAATACAGGCATCACTTCAGAAATTCTTCAGAAAAAGAATCCACATTTCTTCAATTCACTAACTTGTATCTTTTGCAATTCTCTCTTCCATCATATCACCAGGAAAACAGCACAGCAATTAGCTTTTCATTTTCACAAGCCATTTTTAAATATAGAGTATCATATTAGCAGCCCACAGTGACATACACAGAATGAGTCAGGAAATCCTGTATCCAACTGAAACTTCAGGAGGACCTCAAGCAGACAGAATAGAGTAACCCAAAATGGAATCTGGCCAGTGTGTACAATCACTTATCTCCCTACTTTTATAAAATGTGCCATAGGAACTTCAACGACTCTGAGTACTCAGGACCTCTGTTTTACTGTCATCCAGACGTACAGAGCAGTGTTACATTCGGCTGGAGCACTGGATCAATACTGGCTGAGGGAATAGTGTTAACCACTGAGTAGAAACAGCTAACTTCTTGCACCCTCCATTTCCCAGGGACGTCCCCCCTTTCATATTAACTAGGCCTGTTCTTGCTTAGTTTTGGTAATTTATTGCTATAACAATCCATGGTGGCACCCAGCTGCACCTTTTAAGTAAAAGCAACCTAGATAACATTCAAATATATCATATAAATCTTTCAAATAGTAGTCCTGTAACTCCTGTGTGTTGGAAACCAGAGAAAATATTGAAGGAAACAAATAATTAGACAAATGTTAACTGAACCATATAAGCAATAATTGGAAACTCAGTGAACCCATAAAAATGGGCAATGAGAAAAAATAATGGCTAGAACTAATGGGTTACTATAAAGAACAGTGTTAGATCTGGCTTTAATGATGATGAAGAAGTTTAAACAGCAGATTAAAGGACTGCATAAATGGAATTAAAATCAGAAGGCAAACACCGCAGAGAACCAAGAAATTATACAAAGATCCAACACATACCATACAGCATGGAGGTATATCCCATCCCTATACAGTATTGGGAAAGTACAGTATTCACATCTTGATACAGTGCTATAAGGAAAGATAACTGGACAGAGATCAGAGAATAGCAACGGAAAGTATCAGGAGTTAAAGGGATGTTCTTAAAAAAATAAAATCAAAAGAACTAAGTATCTATACTGTAGCTAAACAACAATTAAAAGGGAATGATATAACAGTCTACATATTTGGAAGATGTGAAGATTAAGGAATGAGAGGAATTATTTGGGTTGTTACATGGGGGTATTTTAACTAGTAGCAATTAAACAAAATTAAGAAAAGATAAATATAGGTAGAATTTCCAGAAAGTGAGCTCTGTTACACACCAGAAGTGTCTCCTAGTGGGAAGCCCCATAACTTGGAACAGTTAAAACTAGACTGGACAAAACACTAGAATATGAACTGCAGAGAACAATATAGCACCGCCAGGGAGATGAATTGGATGAGGCATGAACACACCACCAATTCTACCACCAATGGCGAGACAGGCGAATGCTATGAGTACACTAAAATTCAGTCATGCTATGTCTCAGACCTGACAGGAACAGCTAGCTGTTTCAAAGATGCCGAAGCACTGGTATGGGGTCTCTCACACTGGACCTGCACTGACAGAAGCAGCACAGGCACAGTACGGAAGGCTTGCTAGGTCACTCAAATGTGATTATATAACACACAAAGACCTGTGCTTCCAAAACTTCTGGGCTGCTTCTCCCCACCCTTCATTTCTCTAGTACGCAACGATTTGTTCTGGCTTCCCAGAGGTATTTTCAGAATAAGAGATTAACTATAACAGCACGAGTTTGGCCTTTATTCCCAATGACCCAAAATATGCCATTGCTATTTTACAAGCTTTTCTGATCTGCTATCTCAATAGATACGTTACGGCTTATGGGCTTTACATCCCTTACTCCAGATGCAGAATTTATTCTCACTTGAGGACTGGAACACCAATTCAGCTGATGTTTTTATATCAAAGTAAAAAATATTATCTACAGTATTTGACTTTACATTTGTCTTCTAACATCACGAAAAGTCTGGAAGGTAGATAGTGGCAAAAGCCTTCCACGCTCCTGACTAACTCAGAATACAGAAGAGAGCTCAGTTCAAACTTGTAAGGGGCGTGGGTGTATTTTTCAGTGTACTGGGTTTTTTGGTATCCATGTCTTATAAAAGAACTTGTAATTCAACTGCTCATAAAGTGCCCTGGGGTACATTAAATTATCCCTTACTTTACTCTAACCTTCATCTAACTCTCTATAAGACATTTTGTGATATTATATATTAAAATACACTAGCTATATAAAAATCAATATGTTCTACTGTTTAGCTTCCAACATTATAACTTTCATCCAGAGAGGATAAGAACAGATATTTTTAAATTTAAAATCAGATTTTCTTATTTAAATCAGATGTTTTTATTGAACTTAATTTTTTTTAAAAAATAAACCTGTTTAAAATGAAATCTGAATTTAATACAAAATACGCTAAGCCCTAAACTTCTTATAATCTTTTAAAACATTTAAATAAAATAAATAAAATATTCTGAGTCCATGGGCCTCTATCAAAAACTGAGTTAAAAAGCTGCTTTCCTATATTATAAAGAAAGAATCAGGGGGAAGACATCTAACTTTTGAGGTAAAGCTTTATAAATATGGCACAAAAGGTCAGCCTACGTAACTTAGTAGATGTTACTTAGAAAATGTCATCTTCAAGATACTGACGGTCTGTCTACACTACCTGCCAGATTAGCGGGCAGCGATTGATCCAGTGGGGATTGATTTATAGCGTCTAGTGTAGACACGATAAATCGACTCCCAAGCACTCTCTCGTCGACTCCTGTACTCCACTGCCGTGAGAAGTGCAGGCAAAGTCGACGGGGGAGCGGCAGCAGTCGACTCACCGCGGTGAAGACACCACAGTAAGTCGATGTAAGTATGTCGACTTCAGCAATGTTATTCACGTAGCTGAAGCTGCATAACTTAGATCGATCCTGCCTTCCCCCCCACCCCTCCACACACTCTCTAGGGTAGGCCAGGCCTTAGGCAAGCAGAAACTTCCACTCCAGTCACTTTCACATACGCATATTTGAAATTTTCCCAGGAGGACCTGAAATAATCAGTTAATTCACAGACTACAGTTAATTCCCCTAATATATCATACAGTTGTAAATGTGAAATGTGTTTTGATAATAGAAGTTTATGTAGTCAAAACATATGGATGTTTTATTTAATAAAAATAAATATCATACACTGTTGTGTGTTTAATTAAATTCCAGTTACCATCCTACTATAGCTTGACACAAATCATGAGCAAAAAAAGTTAATTATCTAGTATAAACACAATATATCATTCATTTTCCAACACAAGAATCTGAAAATATTAAGCTATATAGTTGCTTAAATAAATATATATCATTAGAGTGTACCCTCTCAGGTCGATGTAAGCTGCTTTATGTCAACCTAACTCTGTAGTGTAGACCAGACTACTGTAAAGGCTCTATTTACTTGAATATCAACATGTTTCAATGGCTATCTCAACTAATGAGAATGCATCTTTCTTTAGAAAATAACTGAAGTACAAATCGAAAAGTTGATTAAAATTGAGGCTTTCTTCCTGGTGATTTAAACCAATCTATCCTGCTTTCATCCTTTTGTGCATTATGCTAGCAATGTACCTATTCACTTGCACTCATTTTTTTTTCTTTGATTTAACACGACACATACCAAGCTCAGAATTTAAACCATCAGACATTTCTTGATAAGAAATTGATATCCTAAGTATCACACAATATGACAACCGTGTTCATGCTGCAGTTTAACACAAATTGCTGATATTTACTTGCTGATGGTTTAAAAATACTTTTAGACAAAAAAAGTTTTGAGTACTTACATGATTCCCATCTCTACGTACTTAGCTTCACAATGCCTCTGTGAAGTAGGAAAGTGCTATTACCACCATTTTACAGACGGACGGAGGGACAAAGAGTCTTACCCAAGATCACACAGGAAGTCTGTGGTGGAGCAAGGAATTGAACCCAGTACTCCCAAGTCCCATGCTAGCACCCTAACCACTGATGATTTTCTGTCAGTAAAAGGCTGGGTGAAGGAAGTGAACAAATACCTAGACAGTAAATTGTCAGGGACTACAACCTTTGTTACTTGTTTCTACAATGCCTAGCATAATGGAGCCCACTCCTTTACTGGGATTGAGAGATATTACTGCAATCTCTTTTTGTGACATCTCCATTACTGGAGGTTTGCAGCCATGGCACCCCATTCTGAATTATCCTCTGCAAATCTCTTTGTGGATGAATAGCCATTTTGATCCACCCACGGCACCACTGTCTATCCAAGATCATATTTCTCTGCTTCCTTTTTTTCTGTCCTCAACTTTCCCTTCCAGTGCTGTAAACATGCCTTGCCAGCTGAACCTCTTAACATATGCTCTGCAAATCTAATCTGTCTTTTTATAAAATCTTTAACTAGCATTTCCTGAATTCCAATAATTTCCAAAATGTTTTTGTTGGTTACGTGATCAAACCATATTTTCTACTGCTGCGATAGAAATTATAAAATGCCTCTTCCCTGGTTTTCAAGACAAGATGCAGTAATTCAAAACCCAGACATGCCATTGTCCTTTTTGCGAAAGGACAGATCATGCAAAGATATCTTCTACAAAGGTCTTTCTTGAAGAATTTTATGACTTGGCCCTGACTAAAAGTACAGCCTTACACAATAGACCATCCAATCACCTTCTGCAGCCACAAAGTCTGATGGGCCAAGATGAATGGAGATGCAGGGAAGAGTTCCAAGGCGACATCACAGAATAAAAATAGTTGCCAGACAACACACATTCCTCAACATTTTCCAAACTTAGTTCTTCTAACCACCTAACAACACAGGTCACATCTAGGTCTGCATGGAAGCTCAAGAGATCCTAAGATTCTTAAGTATGGTCTCCGTCTCTAGTTCCTCAAATCCTTAGGGACTACCGCAGTATTTTCTACAACCTTAAAAATGACAGATGCTATCTTCAGACATCCTTTGAGAGAGCAAACCAGAAGTCTAGATCAGCAGTTCTCAAACTGTGCATAGGGACCCAAAGTGGGTTGAATACCCCATTTTAATGAGGTCACCAGTGCTGGCATTAAGACTTGCTGAAGCCAAAGTCTGAGTGGCCAGGATCAGGCTTTGGCTTCAGCCATGGACAGCAGGGCTCAGGTCACAGCCCCCTTGCCCAAGGTTGAAGCCTCAAGCTTCAGCTTTGGTCCCCTTTCTGAGTGGTGGGGCTCAGGCTCGGGCTTTGGCCCAGCTACCATGCTTCAATCCCCCTTGTTGGGGTTGTGTAGTAATTTTTGTTGTCAGAAGGGGGTCGCAGTGCAATGAAGTTTGAGAAACCCTGGTCTAGATTATTAGGAAGGGCTGCACCTTCTTATTGGGAGCATTCCATTCACAATCCAAGATGTCCAGAATGCACTGGACTGCAAGAAATAACAACCCTTTCTTATAATTTGCTGAAATGATGTCCTGCCACCTCTCTGACAGTCTCTTGTTTAAGATCTTTTGTGGGGGTGAGGACAGTATCCTGCCTCTGAGGAATTAATTCTTTGCCTGACAAACTCATAGGACATTCCAAACTTAGAGAAGACAGTGCAGGTAAGTCACTTTCAAGTTGTATGTTAAGATTTTGCAGTTTAAACTAAATGGAAATAAGAGCGTGCACAAGGCATTTAATAACAGTTGAACTAAATCTGTTTTAACAGTCATACTTTTTGTGGAGCAGCTTCCTCCTGTCAGAAAAGCCTTAGTCACTCTCTTGATGCTGTATTCAAGTACTGCCTTTGTTCCAATTCTAATCTCTGAATTTCCATGCTCTGATCACCACTTCATCTAATATTACTCTTACTCTCTGCCTTTGCTCAATCACATAATCCTTCTGTGACCTCCAGAACATCAAAATCTGACTCCTTTGCAGTACTTAACCCCCTCCATTCCACACACAGCTCCAGTATTTTGCCTCATTTGATTCCCTGCCTTGCCCAACAACCCAATCTTGACTTACTACTTGCATTCACTTCTTCCTTTGCTCGACTGCCTTTAGAGAAAATCTTAGGACCATGCAGTTTTCCTTCACTCCTGCCTTCCTTACTCTCCCTAGTCTTCCTTGGGTAACTATTCTGCTTCTTCTCTCCTGCACTTACCACCCCAGAACTTCTTTTCTGTAGTCATTTCTCTCCAAGTTTGCACTCAGCCTTAACAGAACTCGTCAGAATCTCTTCAAAGTAACAAGATAACATTCACCAAGAACTTTCAGCTATACATCTCTCCCCCACACTGGTCTTTGATAGTGGAAGAGAAGCCCCAATGTCCACTTCCAATCACCTCCTCTATTTTCTCACTCTTTCCTCAGTCTCCCAATTTCTTTTCAGCTACCTTTGAACATGACTAGGTATCCCCTAACCCAGTGGCCCCCAAACTTTACCACAAGCCCCCCACTTACCTCTGTCTGTGCCCCCCTCCCAAGGCCAGGAGCCACAGACAGGTGTAAAGGCACTGAGACTGGGCCGGGAGTGGAGCTGAGGCCAGGGGCCAAGGCTGGTAGCTAGGACCCTGGAGGTAGAGCCGGCAGCCAGAGCCAGGAGTGGAGCTGCACCCCCACAAATGTTCCTTCATGCCACCATAGGAAGGTGCGCCCCACAGTTTGCGAACCTCTGCCCAACTTCAAACACCTTCCCTTGGCCCACTGTGACATAAGAAGCCAACTACCAACATTTGTTATCCAGATGTTATGAGACAGAAAGCACCATGTACAAGCCACGCAACATCCATGTTACAGAAGTGTACAGATATTTACTGAGCACTGTAAATGCAACAGAAGAGAGGAAGACTTAGGTCTGCACCACAGTTTAAACCATAAAAAGGAAGTGATACCATATACTAAAGGAGTAAACTGCAAGTGGTATAGTTTTTTTTATTATAATTAGAGCATACTATAGTACATAATCATGATAGCTGGTGGGCTGTCGGTAAGTTTCATAGCAGAATTGAGTTTAAAGGGAGGATCTGACAGAGGAAAAGGCTTGACAGTGGGCACACATGGACAATGGTGTTCCAAGCATGAAGGGTGGCACAGAAAGGGGTGTGAAGATGACCAAGAGAAGAATATAAGGAAGTTTTTAGAAAGACTTGAGACAAGTGTATATAGTTGGAGTGTTAGCTGGACAATGAAAGCAGAGATGTCATGGGTTAAATTATAAACAACTTTGAAGATGAGAACAAGAAATAAATCGGACAGTTCTTTCAAGGTCCCTTCTAGTTCTATGAGATAGTTATATCTCCTTATGTTATTATAAGAAGAATCACAAGATTGAAAGACGGGGGAGAAGGTGAATGATGGGATAGGAATGTTTTTAGGAGAGGAGGAATAGCTGATCAGCTTCTTCTACACCTAGAGTGAACTGATGGGAAGACAGAGAAGGTTGCAATTTTAAAGGTATGAGATTAACTTGGTATGGACAAAACTTTTAGTGATGGGGATAGAGGGGAAAGTATGGATTCAGAGAGGTCTTAAAGGAACAACAATCACAGCCTGAAAAATTTACCAACATCTACGACACTCGGATCAAGACTACTAGCAAAAAAATAGTTATGCCACCACATGCCCCATAGCCAGACACCATGCAGTTTAAAGGAACAAGATAGTGTGTGTCTTAAAATGTACAATTTAGTTACTTCCATGTCTGCCTCTGCTGCTTTCCCAAGCAGCAGCAGAATTAGACTGACCTGATTTGTGTTATTTTTACTGTTGCCTACCAGTTCCGAAACGGTAGCATAAAAACAGGCAAGACTGATTTGGTTTTCACTCTGCTGTTCCTGAAGAAAGCCATGAGAAACAACAGAGGCACTGGAGCTGCCTGCAGATGCAGGAAAATAGCATTACATGGCACCTGTTTGGAAGGTCAGCTTTGCAATAATACAGGCCACAAACAAAAGGACATGGTCGACTTTTTTTTTTTTAAACCTATAATTAAATAGTGCTCTAACTGAAAGATTAGAGAAATAAAAAAAAATGTTACATCTCTCTTTTTCCAGACTGTTTACTTTGTGCATTTGGTAGCATATTGGGTACAGTCACTTCTCTCTATTACTTACTTGGGACATTCCCACAACAGTAGAGAGGGAAAAAAAAATGCCATTGTCAAAGTGACAACAATTGGGAGAAAGACTCAGGAGCAAGGAAGTTACCTAGAACTACTTCTAATTCACTGTCTAAAAATTTAGATTTCGTACTGAAGTTGTCTTTTTAGAATAACTAGGAAAATTTTACCTGTGCTTTCCCCAATATGTCATTTCTTTGAGTAATAAGGGTCACAGATCTGTTACAATTGGTACTTCAACCTGCTTGCATCTTAGGAAAAGAACCAGACCAGTCAGTCACTAGCAGCAGGGGAATCTCCCACGGTCTGAGGTTCCTGTCAGTTCAGACAACCTCCGTTGCCAGGATCATTCAAATCCACTTATATTGCAGATTGTGGTAAATATTCTTTGAGGAATCACCTCTCCAACTATAGAAGATGGTAAAAATCCATCTCATGATAAACCCATATCCTTGGATGCCAATTTCTATTTCTATTCTGGATGATCTATTTGTCTCTAGGGTGGGGCCATATTACTCCACCAGAACTGTGGACCATACTACTCTAAGAAAGGAAGTTTTCAGGTAAGTACAGATACATTTTCCTGTTCTTCTCTGTGTTAATGTGCACAGAGCCGTTGCTATGAAAATCCCATTGTAGTGTGCCTCCAGGGTGGGAGACAGGATCATTCTTTAAATTTGGACATCAAAAATGAGTTAGATTACACGTATTACCTCTCTATCTTCCATCTTTCCCTGGACACTAAGGCATGGAGAAGACTTCTACCAAAAGAAAGGAAATGTCATTCGCTACAATCAGATGATCACTATGCAGAATTCGGTGAGCTAATGGCTGGCTAGCAGATTTCAAAACAGGAGACATGACTACTCTACCATGAGAATGTCGGTGCTCTTGAGAACTGGACTGCAGCTTAACTGAAGGAGGAATGCTATGACAGTTGTGCAGACTACCTGTCCAAAGCAGAAGTACAACACTGGGTCTCATCAGAGAAAACTCACCACTTCAAATAAAAAAGCCCTCGTTCGATTGGGATAGTAGCTGTCATGAGGCCCACTCTAATAGATAGGAAAGGAGAATGCTTTCTGTAGGGGTTTAATCTGGATAGTGTGGTAGGGAGCAGAATGAGGCTCCCATGTCATGCTCTATGACCTCATGGGGTTTGAATAAGGTTGATGCACTAAGAAAACATTTAATGTTGAAATCTATACAAAAACAATCCATGCTGTGTCTGGTAACCTCCACCCGCTACCCACAGGGAAGTGGACGGGGAGGAGGCAGCTGAATTCCATCGTCAAAGGTGTAGCAATTGGCACCGGTTGTATGGACTCAGGAGTGCTCTTCCATCTGATGCACTGCTCTTCAGGCTTCATTTTCCTCATGAAGATGGGGGAGAAAGGCTGCTTCCCCTGGAGCCAGTTCTCTTCCCAGTCCTGCCTGGCTCCTCTCCTGTTGGGGATCACACACCCTTCCTTTTGCTTGTGGCTCTTCCCAGCCTCGCTTGCTTGCTGAAGCCTGCAGGGGGACCAGCCGCTGCAAATGCCTCAGAAGGGGAAGGAGAGCTGTGGGGACGGTCTTCCCAAAAATCAAAGACTGCTCTGGCACAAAGCTGGGGATTACACCTTTTTAAAACAGAACTGCTAGTCTAAAAATTGGGAATAAACTTTGGAATTTCCCTCCAAAAAACTGCAGCAAGGAGGGCTGGGGAAGCCACTGACCACGGCCTGGAAACAGAAATAAATGAAGGGAACTTCAGAGGGAGAAGCATTCCTCAGCTGCCAGTGACCGACAGGTCTAGTTCCTCCTGCCCAGCAGGCACAAGTACTCACTCTAATGGACCTGAGGACCATAGCATGAAGAAGAAAGCAAAGATTCTACAGAAGTTAACAGCATTGATTCCCCACACTCCCCTAGAAAAGATTCCTGCTTGCCAATAAGGAATTAATTTGTCGAGTGCTGACAATATTTAGTGCATCGTATTGAAATCTGGTAAGACCCACTGAACAAACTTTGATGGATTCTGAGCTAACACAAAAGCAACATACTCCTGAGGCCCCCGATCCCATGGAGTGGGTCCATCTGTTTCTCTCTCTCCCTCTCCCATATATTCATTTACATACACACACAAAACCTTATATCTGAATGGACTCCCGATGACTCCAGTGGGACTCATCATAATGATCTGCCTGCAAGGTAGGCCACCAAAATCAGTGGCACTCCATTTAGATCCAAGGATCCATGCTCAGAGATCCTTCTGCAGGACTGCTCTACAACTAAACCTTAGGTCTTCCTATGCTGCTCAGGGCTGTGAAAAATTTTGCACCCTGTGTAACGTAGTTAGGTCAACCTCACCCCCACTGCAGACAGAGCTAGATTGACAGCAGAATTATTCCATCAGCCTAGCTGCTGTTGCTCAAGGAGGTAGACTTATCCCAACAATGGAAAAAACCCTTCTGTCACTGTCGCAACTGTCTACATTACACAGGCATAGTTGCAGCACTACAGTTGTGCTGCTGTCCTGCTTTCAGTGTACACAGACAGTGTATACACACTCTTAGGCATCATATTTGACTATGTGGGCATACACATAAAGAGGTGTGTCTTTTATGGAATTATAACCAGAACTGCATAATAAGAAACCAAAACATGATGTTTGCCACATGTCGTATGCATGGTTAAGAAACACCATCAATTAGAAATCAATTATTAAAAGAAGAGTAAGTTAGAAGTAATTTCAGGCATTACACCTCCCAAAGTTCCATCATCAATACTTTGAACTCAATCACATCTCCTCTTTTGCTGTATGAAAGACTCATACAAACAACAGGGAAAACAGACAGTACAGACAATACTGTCAAAGGCACAAAAAACAAACTGAAGACATTTGCGTGTCACTCAGTAACAGTGATTATAGGTATTACTTGGAACTATAGAAGATAAAGAATTATACAGGCGTGTTATCAATGTGTTCCTTTAACTTTAAGAATTTTTACATTTATGCAAAATGAGTGAATTCTTTTTGAAGGTGCAAATTCATATCATTCCATTCATAAGTCTGTGGGTGTTGGGAGTTTTCAGACAAGAGAATTAGAACAGAGGCATTTATATGATTTAACATTTGGAGTGGCAGCTGCCCAGATGCCAGCCATATGAATGTTGAATTTGAAGTACTGAACTTGATGTCATTTGGTGCTTTAAGTAGCATTAAAGCATTTTATTACCACTGATTAACTACGCAAATATTAACAGGTAAACACAAACGGCACACGCTCATACCACTTGTTAAACCCCTTTCAGCATGCCAGCAACGCCAGATAGATGAAAACTGATTGTTCAATATATCTGGACTTTCAAAAAGCCTTTGACACAGTGTTAAGCAATTAAGTAGTCATGGGGTAAAAGTTGTGTCGTGAATTAGAATTGGACTGGAGATAAAAAGGGAAGGATTAAATAGTTGTCTGTCAACTAAGCAAAAGTTCAACAGTGGTCTGCCAAAATGTTTTGTGCTAGGGCTGGTGTTTAACATATTCATCTGTGACCTAGAAAAGAGAATCGACAGTAAAGTGGCAACATCTGTCAATGACAAAATAATTAAAATCAAAACTAGGGAAGACCATGAGGCAATGAAGAGCACTTTCTTAGCTTGCTGCTCTAACTACATTACCCCTTCTTTACTCCCCCACAATTCACTGTTAACATATGCAAAGTAATGGAAATTGGACAAATAATTTCAACTACTCGTACAGGTTGGTCAGTTCTATATTGACTTTAGCCACTCAGAAAGAGAGCAGGCATAATTATGAAGAGCTGTAACCACATCTTCTCCATGTAAAGTAGCACTTAGAAAGCAAAGTGTTACAGTAAAATAAGTTAAAGTTAAGACCAGATTTCTGTTTAATGCTCCACTCTTCTAAATGCTCTAAAATCTACACAGTTACTTGGATTGCCTTAAAATTTGCTGTCCCTTATGGGGTGCAGGATTCTGTTAGTGATCCAAATTTGGGGCTATTTCCTGAGATACGGCATTTCTTACAATTGAGTGATTCTAGCAACCTTGTGTTGCTCACATATAGAGATGAAACAAAGACTCAGATAATTCTATCAGGATGTCCAGTGCTAGCGGGTGATCCCAACAGAGTATGAGGCACCAAGCAGACCTTTGGGCAAACTTATTTGTAAAAGATTTTGCTTCTTTTTAGAATATCAGAAGCCTCACGTGTTAAGACATGATACACTAAAGCTACTGCACTACACATTTGCAGTAAGAAAGATTAACAAGCTGGAAAACAATGTTTACAGTGCACTAAACTACCCACAGCTGGCCCATGTCAACTGACTTGGGCTTGCAGAGCTATACAACTCCACTGTAGATGTTCGGGCCCCAGCTAGAGCTTGGGCTCCAGGACCCTCTCCCTTCCTGGAGTCCCAAAGCCTAGACTCCATATCAAACCCGAACACTTACACTGCAATTTTATAGCGCTGTGAGCTGGATTCAACTGACATGGGCCAGCTATGGGTAGTTTATTGTACAGCAGACCTACCCTGTGTCACAAGACATAGATTGCTCCGATGAAATATCACAACACCAAATCTGAGCTTCAGATCAGGCACAGAGTTTAAATTCACCCAGGGTAGAAATCTGAGGCAAATATGCAGGCATGTTGCTCCAGTGTGCCTGTCTCAAGGGGGGATTCTTATTTCAGGGAAATAACTTTTTTTTTTAAAGAAAATTAACTATACAAGCAAATGCTCTCTGAAAGAGTGATTGGGGTGGAAGAGTGGGGGAGAGGCTGGGGAGCAGGTGATAGGGAGAGGAAATGGACTAGGATATATACATAGGCAGGGTTGAATACTGGAAAGGGGACATGGGGGTGAGTGATAGGCAATGGAGAGAATAGGGGCAGGGACGCCTGTCAACCCCATGTTCTCCTCCCATGTCTGTGCACCCAACCCATCTACAGGAATGTGACCCCTGACCCTTTCCTGCCCTCTCTCATGTGAGGCAGATTCTGGAGGATGTTTGTCTGTCTGGGGGATTGAGCGCCACTTCCTACCCTATATGTGAGCTAGGATCTGAGTTCACGGCCCCTCTTGAGGTGTCTGAGTCCCACTTCCTGACCCCCACGGGTGTGTACACCAGGACTGGGGGCCTCTGCTCATCTATGGGGGTCTGAGTCCATCCCTGTTCTCCCCTCATGCAAGCCACATTCAGAGGGCTTGCCTTTCTGGGGGTGTCTGAGCCCCTCTCCCTAGCCACATGTGATCCAGAAACTGAGGAAACCCTGCCTCTAAGTGGAGAGCTTAGAACAGGAATGCTCGGAGCATGCATCTACAACACTGCTAACATGGGGTGAAACGCTGAGAATGGGTTTACTTAACTTTACTCAACTTTCAGGGGTTGGCAAACTTTTTGCTCGAGGGCCACATCTGGGTATGGAAATTGTATGGCGGGACACGAATGCTCGCCAAATTGGGGTTTGGGTGTGGGTGGGGGTGAGAGCTATGGCTGAGGGTGCAGGCTCTGGGGTGGGGCCAGAAATAAGGAGTTCAGGGTGCGGGAGAGGGCTTTGGTCTGGGGGAGTGTGGCAGTGCAGCAGGGCTCCGGCTGGAGGTGCGGGCTCTGGGGTGGGACTGGGGATGAGGGGTTTGGGGTATAAGAGCGGACTTCACGCTGGAACCGAGCGGTTCAGAGGGGGATCAGGGTGGCACCGGGGGGTAGTTCAGGGGTGCAGGCTAAGGGTGGTGCTTACCTCAAGCAGATCCCGGAAACAGCGGCATGTCCCTACTTCGGCTCCCATGTGAAGGGGCAGCCAGAAAGCTCTGCTGTAGGCTGGTCCATCTGCAGGCGCCGCCCCTGCAGCTCCAATCGGCTGTGGTTCCCGGCCAATGGGAGCTGCGGGGGTGGCAGTGGCAGCATGCGGAGCAGAGACCCATGGCTTTCCCTACAAGTAGGAGCCAGAGGGGGGACATGCCGCTGCTTCTGGGAGCTGTGTGAAGTGGCCCATGACCCTTCTCCCCAGCTGGAGAGCCGGAGCAGGGCAAGCCCCAAACCCTACTCCCCTGTGGGAACTTAAGGGCCAGATTAAAATGACCCTTGAGACACATATGGCCCACGAGCCATAGTTTGCCCACCCCTGCTCTACTTCCTGGTTTTCAGAAGGTTTTTTTTGCTGAACTCTATGTTCCAGAAGGACATGCACTATCACCAGGCAACATTGACTTGGTGTTAATACAGTTTTTTCCCACTTGGTAAAGACTGAGATGAAAAAAAAATACTGAAAACATGGCAGTGCCATTACATAAATGGATAGGATGCCCTCACCTTGAGCTGCATGCACAGTTCTGGCCACCTCAATTCAAAAGAATAGAAATAGAAGGTATCTTAAACAGGAAACAAAAGTGATTAGAGATATGGAGAGAGACTGAAAAGACAGAGTTTAGTTTATAAAGACAACAAATAGAAGGGGATAGGATAGAAATATGTGAAAACAGATACTGCAGTGAAGATAAATTGAGTATTCCAACTTATCCACTCACAACACAAAGAGGCATTCACAAAACAAAGGAAACAGGTCTAAAACTGATAAAGGATTTTTTTTTCTTAAGTATGACATAGAAATGCTGTACCAATGAGATCAGAGGCCAAGAGAGCAGTAGGATTCAGTGGCAGAAGTTAGTGGGATTTAGATGAAGGGTCGACATTCACATGAAAAAAGAGAATATCCAGAGTAACATGGGATAGGATAACGAAAGTGTATGACGAATACATACCCTTGTGCATCAGGACATAAGCCACCCACTAACAACCAAGGGCTAGGAAGAAATTTCTCCTAGAGATAGATTATTCATTCCATGGCTGTCTATAACAAAAACCATTACACCTTTCTCTGAAGCATCCAAAACAGAACTCTGTCTATAAGAAGTGGACCACTTGTCTGAACCAACATGGCAAATACTATGTTTCTAAATGCTGTTTGCATGCTAAATAAGCATGATTAGGATGCTGGCATGCCTCTTCTTGTGACAGTTGTTGATCAGAAGCAAAGAGAACATCATTAGCCCCATTTTAAGCCTGTTCCCTGACCTGTGCTAATGGTGTCCTTGGTCCCACCTTTTGTCAAATCAGAAGTCACGTTTTCGATATTCTCTGCATGTATTGGTTAATAAAGTAATACTGAAATAAGGATAGAAGAGATTTGCAAATCTCGAAAGTGATCAAGATACAGACATAGTTTAATAATAATGAATTACTCAGCGAGAAAGCACGCTTGGGCAAAATTTCAGGTGGCTAAAAATCACCACAGAGCTTTGATTTGAAAACAAATAATTGATTGTATAACTGTTCAAGATGCACCATTTCCCTCAGCTGAGGGTCCTGACCCCCAGGGGCATCATGGAGGATTTCTTTTAGCTTTAAGTATTAATTTAAATATGGGGAAGTTTCCATTTTTTACAACATAATTGCTAAATACATATCTCATGTTCTCTAAGACAAACCCTTATTATGTTCATATTAGTGGATGACAGAGAGGGAACATGACTTGTCAAGCTGATATTCGAACAAAAACAGAGGACATGGTGATGTAAACACGACATGGGCTCAATTGACATGAAGCACCCTGGTCTCTAACCATCATCTTTAATTAGAAATAACGAGATGACACACACAACAACAGCAATTGTTCAATTAAGATTGAATGGCAAGCCCAGTAGTTTAGGGGTGGATGCAGGGTTGTTTTTTTTCATTGTTGTTGCTTTGGTTTATTTACTAAGTTTACAGAGTTTGCACAATTCAGTATGCAAGCACTGGGAGCTGGAACGGGTTGTTTCAAAACAAGTGCTTCAGTATTGTGTTGTCCTCTCACACACAAACAAGTGCCATTAGCACTGCACTCTTGACCAACTCTAAAGAACAAACTAGTAAACATGCAGATTAGACCAACAAAGGGAATAAAATACAGTTAGAGGTAAAGGTCACTTTAGGCTTCAAGGTTTTAAAAAATAATTGCCTTTCAAGACCTTTGTTTCTTTTTTCTCAGGCGGAGGACAGGGCGGGAGAATTTGGAGTCTATTTAAATGAAATAAAAAAACCCAAAGATTTTATTTCCCATTGGTATCGATGATCCAACAAGCTTTGCCACAGAATGCAGATATGGAGGAGGAGATTAAGGGAGTTGGAAGATGTTGGAGAAAGAGTCGTGGAAAATCGGTCAGGTAAATGGATAAAGGAAGGCAGAAGGGAAATTTTATTTTTGGAATTGCGAACACTAAAAACATCCAGAACAGGAACCTCTGGGTTCGGATTGTTGGCTTTTAGGGGTATTGAGGAGCAAGGAAATATTTAATAAAAGAAACAGTGTATACTACATAACCTCACATTCACATCTCTGAATACATAAATTTTAATCAGCAGTCATCGTTTACTACTCATTCAGAAAAATCAATAGGAAAGAAATACACGTAGGCTTCCGGACCAGCACATGAGCACAATGTCTCAGTTTGTACTGAAATTAGCATATCAAAAACATTTGCAAAGTGGCACAATGACTTGAGTTGCAAAACAAATCTATGGTTTTGGCTCTTACAGTGTTTTAGAAAGCCTGGTTCACACTTAAAAATTAGATCAACACTGCTATGTTGTTCAAGGCTGCGAAAAATGTCATGCCCTGAGAGCCATAGTTAGATCAACTTAACCTTCGCAGTATACACAGCTAGACGGAAGGAAGAAGGGTTTTTTGGCAATGCAGGAAACCTCTATGTTATAGCACTACAGCAGCACAGCTGCACCTGTAATGTAGACATGCCCTAAGGTAAGTACAGTAAAAGCTTTTGTATCCAGCACGTTGGAGGAATGGGAGGTGCCGGTAAGTGATAATGCTGGTTAACTAAGAGTGAGGGAGTTTGTGGAGTGCAGGGGGCTCTGAGAGGGAGCTTGGGTGCGGGACAGGGGGCTGGGGCATGGGAAGGGATGTGAGGTGATCACTTCGGGCAGCTCCCTGCAAGTGGTGACCAATGCCTGAGGACCCTAGGCGGAGGCACGACAGGCAGTTCTGCATACGCTTCCCCAGTCCGCAGGTGTTGCCCCTGCGGGTCCCGTTGGCCGCGGTTCCAGGCAAGGGCAGCATGCAGAGCGGTCTAGCCGTGCCAACCGGACTATAAACCAGACTTTCTATAAAGATTAGAAATGTCGGTTTATAGAGCTTTCCGGTTGCTGCAGGGCTGGAAAACCTAGCTTTTACTGTAAAAAGAACACCTGGTTTAAAACTGACAGTGTCCTGCAAGTTTCAAATATCCAGTGGCTTATTATAAACTATTTGGAATAAAAACTGGATGCAAAAATTAAGAAATATTGTCATTGTAGTGAGTGGCTCTCCAGTGCTTGTAACACAATAGACATCCTGCTTTTACAATCTAGTACAAAAATCGGTATACCTCTACCTAAATACATGCAGGTTTACTGAACAAGTCTTGTGCCTTTCTACCTAATGAGAAATTGCTGGTTTGTTACTCAACAACATACTGCTCATAACACAAACTTTTTTCTCCTCCATAAACAACATAATTCTAAAAGCGAGCAGCAATGTGTTTTATACTGCTATGTAATTGTTAATGCAGTTGCATGTTGGTCTGAGGTTGTTTTTTTTTATATATCTGATATTATTGCAAGTAATACCTACAAGTAAAATAAAGAAGAGAAACACTTATTTTACAGTATGCTTATCTTGTGCATTTGAGCTTCAAATAGGATGTGATAGTAAAAATCACAAAGACTGTCAGGGAGACTCAGGGACACATACAGAACGGAAAAATACTTCAAATTTATTTTTTAAATTCACTAGATATCGAACTGACAACAATTTTAATATCCAAAATAATTAGATACAAATAAGGGACTTCAGAAGAGCTATAAACCAAAGGTCATGAAAGATCCCATGGTTCTTTTATGAAGGACAGGTTGTTAATCCATTTGCCCTGATTTAAATTACAAGTCTAGTTGATTCATATCCTCTAAAACTGGGCTTTATCTTTCCTCTGACCCTCACATTCAGAACACTCTCCACTACCGTGATGTCATCTTTGTCTTCTTTTTCTTTCTTTCTTTCTTCGCTTACTCGTAGGATGTAGAGATGGAAACCTATTGGTTCACCCTGGTCTATCTTGACAATAATGGAAGATTATTCCATAATGTACATGGATTAGACCAATGGCTCTCAAACTTTTGTACTGGTGATCCCTTTCACATAGCAAGCCTCTGAGAGAGACCCCCCCTTATCAATTCAAGACACTTTTTTATATATTTAACACCATTATAAATGCTGGAGGCAAAGTGGGATTGGGGTGGAGGTTGATAGCTTGTGACCCCCCTCCCCATGTAATAGCCTCGGGACCTTGAGGGGTCCCGGCTCCCAGTTTGAGAATCCCTGGATTAGACACTAGTAAAATCTAATTTTACATTTGTAAAGTAATGAGGCCTCCTCCACTTCCCTGGAGAGACTATTCAATAAACTATACCTCGCTATCAAGGAGCATGCAGATGTTCAGTCTAAATTTTTTCTTTTTAAATTTTATTCCAGTACTCCTAGTTATATCCCCTTTTACTATACGAAATAATTCTCATTCCTTCTCGGGTTTTACACCCTTCAAATCTGCTGCTTCTTTATAGCTCTAAAATTATTTTATTCCTCTCCATATCTAGCACCTACTAGTGTGGGCTAACACGGTATGTCCCAACTTCCTCATTTTATAGCCTTTCAATCCATACAAATATGCATCTTACTAGTCACTACGCTCTTTCACCCTTAGATCAATAAACAGTTAAAATTCAGCAAAAAATGATAAACAATTGAAAACAAGGTCTTACAATGGAAAGTTTCAAGTAACCTTAACAACAGGCAGCACTACTAGCCCCACTTTTAATACTGACTTTGTTTTTCTAATATCTCTAACTCTGCCTTGTCTACACTGCTGCTCTTCTACTCCTACACACCTTCCCACGGCCACTCTCTACAAAAGCTTCTCTCATGATCACTCCCTTTATCTTTTACATCTACTCCAATGTTTGTGACAAAAGAAAACCCAACAGGATCATCTGCATCACCCTCCTGTATGCCTAAAACCTTCCAAAAATGGATGCCAGACTTCCTCCCACACATTCAAAACACTTCTGAAATCATATCTAATCTGTGAGGCATCCAAACTAAACTCAGCTATGATTTTTTTCTAATACAAGGCTCCATACACTCTGTGGGAGGGATCTGTTTTGTTTCATCCTGCTCTCCTAGACTAATTGTGCAAACAAGAGCCCTTAACTTTAAGCCCACACATAAACCTTTGCAGCATAAGGTCCCTACCATACAGCAGCACGTACGCACTATGACTACCATCACCCTTAAACAGGACACAAAAATACTTAATTATTGGGGGAGGAAGGGATAAAAAAGGTAAAAAAATCAGTATTTTTCATAGCACAATCTGCACTGCCATGAATACAATGTGAGCATCTCCTCTCCTGTAATCCAAGGACAACCCTAGGCACAAAGCCTGACAGCTTGCTATCCCACCTTCGGCCCCTAAAAAGTAAGACCAGTTTGATTAATAAGTCCTGCCTGCATTAACGTATCCTTCCTCAAGAGCCTTTTTGGGAACAATTGCACTTTGCTTTTTCCATCTTAAACTGTCACTTCTTCCTACCTCCCTCGCAAAGGGCAGGGAATGTGCCTCACTCTGTTTAAGGCCTATGCAAACTCATAGCTAGGCTTAGAGGAACTGGATTTTGTATCTATATAATTTTAACAGATATCAATTATAGGCATTTTCAAAATTATTATCTAAATTTTCATAGTTGCAGAAAATTATGGAAGAGTCAGACAGTGGGGTGTGTGTGTGTGTGTCAGATAATTACTTAATGACAGTAGATGCTGCATTTAAAAAAAAAAAAAGTAGTATAACCATTATAACACAAATTGTCAACATCACCTGTCAAAACATAGGAAACAAATATCCTTAAATCAAACTCTAATAAGTCTCTAAGCAGCATTTTTCCTACTTTGCCTGTTTGTATATTTCAATTGTCACAGATGGAGATTGTATTTAATCAGTTTGCCAATGTATGGTGAAACTGACGTTTACCAACGTTTCCTGATAAAACTCCAATCCTGGGTAGGGCACTATGCATGTGATTTTTTATTTAGAATCTCCCTTTCTCGCATCTTTAAGGCCCCAAACCATCCCAATGTCCACAGCTTGTTGCCGCCATCATCATCATCTCATCTCCCGCTCCAGCGGCAACGCATCCCAGGCTGCCCCCAGAGTCAGAGATTACAATGCCAGCCCAGAAGGGACCCGTGTGAACATCTAATCTGACCTCCAGCACAACACAGGGCAGAGGGCTCTGCTGAATTCACTCCCGTTTGAACTAGCGAGCCTGGGGCCCACCTTCCACTAGCTCCTGCCCAGAGCAGCTGGGATGCAGCACTGGGATAACAGGTTATCGGTTTACACCAGCCCCGATGCCGGGGCCACGAGTTCGGGGACAGGGGCTGTCGGTTTCTCTCCCCACAGCGGGGAGCTGGGGAATAAGGCGCTGCTGGGACCTCCTCCCACTTCCCCCTAGGGCTTGAGGGGGCTGCTCCAGAGCCCGGCCGGGGCTCCTGCCCCGCAAGCAGGAGGAGGGAAGAAGCCACCCCAGGGCATGGCGGAGACTGACCAGCCCAGCTCGAGGGAAGGGAGGCAGAGCCCCGGCTGGGCCTGCACCGCCCCGGCCCCGGCACTCACAGAACTCGGCGATGTAGTAGGACACGGCGTAGTTCTCCTCGCACCACTCCAGGGTGGAGGTGGGCGCGCCCCAGTAGCCGGCCCGGTCGGCGGCGGGAGCCATCGCGCAGCGCTGCGTGCGAGCGAGCGAGCGAGGCCGGGCCCGGACGCTCACTGCGCGGCGGGGACCGAGGCGGGGGGAGGTGGCTCCGCCCACACGCCGGGCCCGGAGTCCGGCCCGCTAGTTGCCGTGGAAACCGGCTGCGGCCTTCAGGGCGTCAACGCCTGTCGGGAAGCGGCGGTTGTGAGCTGTGGGGCTCGTTCGTGGGCGGCAGGAAGATCTGGGAGCAGGATAGAGGGAAGGGTGGGAGAGCTGGGGCCAAGCAGGCACAGGCTTGGGGGTGGGAAGGAGGATGGGTTTTGGGGCAGGGGTAAGGAGGGGCAGAGGTTTAGGGGGCTGGAGGAGGAAGGTTTGGGCAGGATAGAGGGAAGGTTTTGGGGGGCAGAAGGGAGGGGTAGAAGCTAATATCTAACATGATTCTAATGTCTGAGAATGTCATTTCCAATTTGTGCTGATGCTGTTTTACAAGGCAAACAGTAATACTGCTCTGCGCTGACCAGGGTATTTTTTGTTTCTTTCTTTCTGGTAAGTTCCGTTTCCTAGTGCTCCAGAATTTGAGTTGCAAACTTGGCAACTTCAGTTCTGAAAAACCCCACAGGTTTCCTTTTATATTGGAGCATGAACAAGAAATCATTCTATTAATAGTAACTTTGGGCCTTTTTCTTTTTTTTAACCCTCTCAGTACCTGCATTTGGGGGCTTTTCCCTGATTTGGGGTATCACTGCTGCTCACTGTATACAAGTGGTTCCTTAAGTTATTACTGTTTATATTACAGTAGCACCCAGAATATGCCAACTGATTTGCAAGCACAGAGGAAGACAATTCCTGCCCCAAAGAGCATTTAATCTAAAAAGACCAAGCAGGGAAGGGATACAATATACAAGTACATACCCAGTCCAGCAATGAGCTCTATTGGGGTACACCCTAGTGCCAATGAGGATCCCAATTGATTTCAGTAGGGCAGCATACAGGTACAGGGGTTCATTCACACAGACCACATTGTAGGCATATCTTATTATTCATCTTTGTTTCCTTTTCTCTCTTTTTAAGTAAAACACTAACTTCACCTCCTACAATTTAGCTCCATCTTCCTCTTTCCCCAGGTTCAGTTCCAGGGATCTCCTTTTTAATATCTGAACCTCTCCCTCCACATAATTGAGCAATTCATTCATAAGCTAAATAAATGAGTAGATGCTTTAAGGTTTGTCTAGGCTTGCTAAACTAAACCTAAATTCACTCTCTGTTCCTAGAGTAGATGCAAACACATACTCACTACCATGAATACTAACTACTTGTGTATTTTTTATTGTGGCATAAGCATTTCTTAGGGGCATAAAATGTTTGTGGCTTCAAAACATAATTGCTTCAATATTAACAATGAAATATATTTAGACTTTCAGTACATTAACATTATTGCAAACTTTTATATATACATGCCAGATTTCTCAAAAATAGACTCCCAGATCTATATTTAGGCACCTAAGGGTGGGATTTCAAAAGCATCTGATTTAGGAGCACCGGCACCATTGACTTTAAACTGCAGATCCTGATGGAGGAGTATAGCCTGGTTGAAGCATTTCAGCTTCTTGACTTGTGGAAGTTCAATATATTGGAAGATGATGTTGATTGCAAGTCTAGCACAGATTTATCAGTTTGGCTTTTGATTTCATATTGTTCACACAGGATGTGAATCATAGAAATGTAGGGTTGAAAGGGACCTCAAGAAGTCAAGTCCAATACCCTGTGTTGAGGCAGGACAAAGTAAATCTAGACCATCCCTGACAGGTGTTTGTCCAACCTGTTCTTAGTGAGGCTCTAGACTGGACTTTTTCACCATAGATGAGCATTTAAAGTGTGAAACTTCTTAGGAAAAAAAATTTCTGTAAAATCCGAAATTCTGCTAGCAATTTGGAAACTAATTAAAGAAACAAGTACTATACAGACCATCTATTTTACAAATTTAATATTAAAATATGGGAAGGATATAAAGAATGAGCAATATGCAAATAAAACTATCTTCTGATAGAGCACAAACCCATCAGCTGCAGACGGGACAGTCACAGGTTTTTGTAAAAGCCGACCTCTTGACAAGAGCTGCAGTATGTGGTTTTGGCAATGATTATGGAAGTGGGTGATAGATTCACAGGTTCCAATTCCAGGGGTTCTCTGGAACTTGAGCACCTGTTGGGAATCCCTCTGATATTTATGACCAAGTGATGGCCACAGCTTTCAGCAAAAGGAGCAGGAGAAAGAAGCCTGCCAAGCACTGCAATCAATCAACGAAGGAAGCAATGTTTAGCAGTCGGCCAGAAGCCCCTAAGGCAGAGGCACTTACCCATGCTCTGGGCTACATTCTGATTCATTACACTAGGGTACAACTAGAGTAACTACACTGACTTAATTGAAGTCATCCCTGATTTACAGCAGCGTAAGAACAGACTCAACCCTGTATCCACCACCTACAGCTCACTCGGATCTTGGCCTAGGTTTCTACTAGTAGTTCATGTCTCTCTCCCCAACGGACACCTTTTGCCTTTGAAGCCACTGTCCCTACATCCCTCCAGCAGAAGGGGGTTCACTCTACCAACCTTCTCAAAGCAGACATTTGAGGGATTTGCAGCATGCTGTGCTTCAAAGCTGCACCCTGGAACCCCTGTATTCAGCATTGTCACATAATTATGATATGTTTTGTACCAAGTATGCCATGTAAGATATTATTTTAAAAGTCTCGATCTGTTGTATATTAATCTCCTGTTGGATTGTATGTGAAGTTACAAAGTTTTGCTGTGTGTGTGCATTACTGAAGTACGTTGTGAGGTTGGGAACACTCACAACAAGCCTTTCAGGTGCAACAATGGAGGAGCCAGACACACTGATGGCCTGTTAAAGGAATCCACGCTCAAGAATCTATCCCAAGAATCATATACAATGGAGACTTCTCAGAGATAGCACGTACACAATGGAGACTGCTTGACCCATGTCATAGCAAAGCCACTTTCCAGCAAAGCTGGACGAAGCTACAAAAGAGGGGAAGTGACATGATCACTTGGCCTCTCACCTCCACAGCTCAACACCTAGAAACATATCTAGAGGAAAAAGACTGAACTGGGAAGGTGGTTTCAGGCTGGAAGAGAATTCCAGCCTGCATATGGAAGATCTGTAACCGACTTGTATTATCTACCAGGGGTAGACACTGCTTGATTCAAATCCTGTCTAGTTTATATAACTCATATTGTGATTTTACTTTTATTTCTTAGGTATCCAACTTTCATCTGTACACTTATTACTTATAATCACTTCAAATCTATCTTTCTGTAGTTAATAAATGTTTTATATTTTACTCAAAATGGTGTTTTGCTTTAAGTGCTTGGGAAATCTGCTCAGGAACAAGAGCTGGTGCATGTCCTCTCTACACTGAGGGAGGGGCGGAGTGGGTTATAAACTTACACTGGTCAGGCTTCTGACCAGGGCAAGATGGTACAACTTAGAGGTGCAAATCTGGGGAGCTGGGGGAAATTGGCTGGAGCCTCTCTATTTTTGGTTCCTGAGTGGCTGGCAAAAACATTCATGTAAGTCAGTTGGGTGCGTCCTTGCCAGTGGATGTCTGTGTAAGTGCAGTACCTGGAGAGGTGTGCAGCTTCTCACAGCATCGCAGTGTGAGAGGGAACCCAGGTTGGTAAGACAGAGGGCTTAGTGGTATCCCAGTTCCAGGTGGCACCCTAGGGAACCCATCACAGGGGGTATTTATCTTTTTCACAGCCAAGTTTGAGCCTAGCAGCTAGGTGCTGTCTTTCCTAGGGCTACTCTGATACTGGCCCAGAAGTATAAAGCAGTCCCCCTGCCTTTCAAATAGGAAGTAAAAGCAGATAGCCAGATCCTCAGCATGTATAACTTAGCATAGCTACTATTGACTTCAATAGACCTATGCTGAATTACACCAGCTGAGGATCTGGCCCAGGGGTTGTAAAACCAAAAACACTCTCACATTAGATTCAAAAAAGTGAAAGGAGAGGTTTTCGAAGGCACAGTGGTAATTATGAACCGAAATCCCATTGACTTTCAAAGGAAGTTTGGTGCCTGACTGCCAGGGGTGGCTCTAGACATTTTACCGCTGCAAGCATGGTGGCATGTCGTGGTGGGCGCTCTGCCGGTCGCTGGTCCCGTGGCTCCAGTGGACCTTCCACAGGCGTGCCTGTGGAGGGTCTGCTGGTCCCGCGGCTTCGGTGGACCTCCCACAGGTGTGCCTGTGGAGGGTCCGCTGGTCCCGTGGCTCCAGCGAAGCTGCAGGACCAGCAGACCCTCCGCAGGCACGCCTGCGAGAGGTCCACCAGAGTCGTGGGATGCCACCCTCCCGGCAACCGGCAGAGCGCCCCCCGCGGCATGCCGCCCCAAGCACGCGCTTGGCATGCTGGGGCCTGGAGCCACCCCTGCTGACTGCCCCTTGTACTTTTGAAAATTTTCCCACAAGTTTAAAAAGCCCCACAATAATTGTTTATAATACTTTCCTCAGATGAAAGGCATTTCCAAATGTAAAGAATTAACTTAAATTTATTATTGAAAAAGCAACACACTGTAAATTACATCCAATTTTGCATGACACTTTCATGCTCAGAGATCAGTCTGAACATGATTTGCTTGAACTTTGAAGCCGTTGAATAATCAGTTCTTCTTTGTAACCCTCATTGTTTTTAGTACACAGAGTGAACAATAGGCTTCTGTTACTAATTTAACACCTGCAAATTCACCTGCTTAACCAAAGACTATGTAGTCTAGTGGATTAAGGGCCTAATTCTTCTCTTGTGTACTCAGGCTTTACACTTGTGTAACTCCATTCAATTTAATGGAATTATTTCTGATTTATACCAATGTAATTGAAAGGAGAATTAAGAGAATTAATGGTCATAAACTCAAGTACAAGCAAGAACTGGGAGTCCTGGCACAGTCAAGAAACTATGATATGATTGAATAACAGAGACTTGGTGGGGTAACTCACATGTCTGGAGCACTGTCATGGATGGGTTTAAACTTCAGAAAGGATAGGCAGGAGAGAAAAGGTAGAAGAGCTGCACTGTGTGTAAAAGAGCAGTATGACTGCTCAGAACTCCAGTATGAAACAGGAGAAAAGCTTGTTGAGTCTTTGGGTTAAGTTTAGAGGTGAGAGCAACAAGGGTGGTGTTGTGGTGGGCATCTGCTATAGACCACCAGACCAGGAGGAAGAGCTAGATGAGGCTTTCTTTGGATAATTAACAAAAGTTTCCAGATCACAGTTCCTGGATCTCATGGAGGACTTCAACCACCCAGACATCTGCCGGGAAAGCAATACAGCAGTGCACAGACAATCCAGGAAGTTTTTGGAGAGTGTTGGGGACAACTTCCTGGTGCAAGTGCTGGAGGAACCAACTAGAGGCCATGTTCCTCTTGACCTAATGCTCACAAACAGGGAAGAATTACTGGGGCAAGTAGAAGTGGGTGGCAAAGTGACCATGAGATGATTGAGTTCAGGGTCCTGACGAAAGGAAGAAAGGAGAGCAGCAGAATACAGACCCTGGACTTCAGAAAAGCAGATTGACTCCCTCAGGGAACTGATGGGCAGGATCCCCTGGGAGGCTAATATGCGGGGGAAAGGAGTCCAGGAGAGCTGGCTGTATTTTACAAAAGCCTTATTGAGCTCGCAGGAACAAACCATCTTGATGTGCGGAAAGAATAGCAAATATGACAGGCAACCAGCTTGGTTTAACAGAGAAATCTTCCGGGAGCTTAAACACAAAAAGGAAGCTCACAAGAAGTGGAAACTAGATGACTAAGGAGGAGTATAAAAATATTGCTCGAGCATGCAGGGGTGTAATCAGGAAGGTCAAAGCACAATTGGAGTTGCAGCTAGCAAGGAATATGAAGGGTAACAAGAAGGGTTTCTACAGGTAGGTTAGTAACAAAAATGTGGTCAGGGAAAGTATGGGACCCTTACTGAATGGGGGAGGCAACCTAGTGACAGATGATGTGGAAAAAGCTGAAGTACTCAATGTGATGGGTTGCCCCCCTGAGGATGGCACCTGATGTGCTGAGATACCACTAAGCCCACCTATTATGCCAGCCTGGGCACCCTTTTTACCTGTCTTACTGAGCCAGGCTATTTAGTCTCCTCCAGCACATACACACACAGAGGCAGGGCCACACCCAACTGCAGAACAGAACAAACACTGAGATGAGCTCTGGGAAGGCTAAGCTTAAGGGACTTGCCTTAGCACTCAGGTATCCACCTCCCTTGGAGTGCAAACCTAAAGGTATATTGTGAAATCCGCCTCCTCTCTCAGCGTGGGGGAAGGTATACACAACTTCTCCCCACCCCCCGTTAGAAATTACAGAAATTGGGTTTAATAATAAAACTAAGTTTAACTATAAAAGGCAGATTAAGTGGTAAGAGGGGTAGCAAACAGGACAAAGCAGATTACTAAGCAAATAAAACCAAACACATAAGCTAAGCTTGTTTCACTAAAGAAATTGCTTACAAATAGTAATTTCTCACCCTAGATATTGCTGCAGGCAGATTACAGACAGTCTTGAAAGGCGGATGCACTGGTCTCCAGCTTGAAACCTCAGTCATTATTACTCACAAGCTGGACCCCCTTCCTGCTTGGGCTCAACCCTTCTCCCCTCAGTTCAGTTCTTGCTTCCAGGTGTTTTTTCAGTGTCTCTTTGGGTGAGGAGGCAGAGGAGAACCATAATGATGTCACGCCCCTGCTTGATATAGCTCTTGTGTAAGGCGGGAACCCTTTGTCCTCTAGTGGAAAACCACTGGCATTCCAAAAGGGGAGGAGGGGTATCCAGTACTTGGTGACACTGACCCATGTCTGCATGGCTGTGGCAGCCATTGCTCATAGGTTGTCTCCAGCATCCATAAGAAGACTAAGCTCCTTCACAGTCCCTTGTCTCTGCTGATGAGCCATTAGCCCAATCTGGTTTTTCCAGTGTTGTTCCATTCTACTGTTGTACCTGAAGGGCTGGTTGGGGGTAACACTCAAGGTAAGACATTTGAAATACAGATACAGAGTTAAGTATCAGGGGGTAGCCATGTTAGTCTGTATTCACAAAAACAACAAGGAGTCTGGTGGCACCTTAAAGACTAACAGATTTATTTGGGCATAAGCTTTCATGGGTAATTTGAGGTTTTTTACCCATGAAAACTTATTCCCAAATAAATCTGCTAGTCTTTAAGGTGTCACCAGACTCCTTGTTGTTTTTGTAGATACAGAGTTAATAGTCCTAACTTCAGATACAGAAATGATACAGGCATACAAATTGGGGAATCACATTCAGTAAATCATAACCGTTCCAATGACATCTCACATGAGCCATCTTGCATAAAGTATATCTCAGTTATTTCATTCATATCAGAAGCATATTTTCATAAATAATATGGAGTGAAATGTCAGACCTTCCCCCTGATATTACTGCCACAGGGGGTGGTCACTGACCAGTGCGGAGGCAGTATACCTAAAATTCCTTTTTGGCTTTAGTTATACAGCCTCCAAGTGTTACCAAACACTGTAAAGTTATCCATAGGTGCTTTTGGAAAGTTCTGGGTTTCTGTTCCCAGGTTGCCTGAAAACATTGTATTGTGTAGCACTGTGTACATAAGGCACATGTCAATATCTTTTAAATTATAGGTGTTTTGGTGTTTAACCGCCAATGCCATGAGCCAGTGTACCTCAGTTTCCCCTTCCATTCAGGGGTCTAGATTGGTTATGCTTTCCCTGATGTGCCAAGCTCTAAACCTGTTTACAGGTACTAGTTGAGAAGCAGTATTCTCACAGGACTTTCTTGTTACCATTCCTAATCTGTACCAAAGATTTTTCCAAAAATACATGCATGTCATACGTTTTTAAAGTATTTACCACCAGTATCAAATTCTTTGTCTTAACCCACAGAGTGTGTAGTAAGAGACATAAAATTACCAACAAATTCATGACAGAGAGGTGCTTCCAAGTATGATTATCATACCACGCCTTCTGTATGGGTCAGTTTGTTTAGCATTCATTTTGTATTTCGCATCACCTCAGTAAAGGTTCTTAGTTTAGGTATGTCTTTGGGGGTTTGGCAAGGAAAGTGTGTATGGGGACCTTGTATGTTACTGGCCCACCCCCCGTGGATTTGCATTTCCTCTCCAGGATTAAGCTCATGGGAAGAATCCACCTCCCATCCTGGGATTCCTTTGAACTGCCCACCCCTATCACTCAGTGTTTGATGCTCAGCTGTTGAGAGGGGTTTACCTGCCCGGGAAGTGACTGTCTCCACTCCTTTGTCAGAAGGTTCATTAACAGGGGCGGCTCTAGGCATTTTGACGCCCCAAGCACGGCAGGCAGGCTGCCTTCGGTGGCATGCCTGTGGAGGGTCCACTGGTCCCACGGCTTCGGCTGACCTCCTGCCGAAGCCGCGGGACCAGCAGACCCTCCGCAGGCACACCTGTGGGAGGGCCATGGGACCAGTGGACATGGCATGCTGGTGCCTGGAGCTGCCTCTGTTCATTAGCATATTCATTGACACCAGAATGCTTGGAAGACACACACCCCCCCTCCATGTCTTAAAGGGACAGATTTAGTTCTCACAAGTAAAACTATTTTGCAGTAGTTGGGCCTGGATTGGGATAATCTCAGTCACCCCTCTCTCTGTTAGTTGTATGGCTGCTCCCCTCAGGGAGGTCAGTTACACAGTTCCCTCTTAAAACCTGAGCCACAGATGAGGTGCCTGGGAATGCAAAGGCTAGATTGTGGAGCTCAACTGCTCGTGATCAATGGCTTGATGCCTAGTTGGCGGTCGGTATCAAGTGGAGTGCCCCAGGGGTCGGTCCTGGGGGCTGGTTTTGTTCAACATCTTCATTAATGATCTGAATGATGGGATGGATTGCACCCTCAGCAAGTTGGGGAGGAGGTGAGCAGCCCTCAGTGGTGAAAGAACAGGTTAAGGACTGTTTAGAAAAGCTGGACATGCACAAGTCCATGGGGCCAGATCTAATGCATCTGAGGGTGCAGAGGGAGTTGGCTGATTGGATTGCAGAGCCATTGGCCATTATTTGTGAAAACTTGTGGCAACTAGGGGAGGTCCTGGACAATTGGAAAAAAGCAAATATAGTGCCCATCTTTAAAAAGGGGAAGAAGAAGAATCTGGGGAGCTACAGACCGGTCAGCCTCACGTCAGTCCCTGGAAAAATCATGGAGCAAGTCCTCAAAGAATCCATTTTGAAGTGCTTGGAGGAGAGGAAGGTGATTGGGAACAGTCAACGTGGATTCACCAAAGGCAAGTCACGTCTGACCAACCTGATTGCCTTCTATGGTGAGATAACTGGCTCTGTGGATATGGGGAAAATGGTAGATGTGATATATCTTGACTTTACCAAAACTTTTGGTACCGTCTCCCCCAGTATTCTTGCCAGCAAGTTCAAAAAGTATGGATTGGATGAATGGACTATAAGGTGGATAGAAAGCTGGCTAGATCGTCAGGTTCAACGGGTAGTGATCAACAGCTCGATGTCTAGTTAGCAGCCAGTATCAAGCTGGTATCAAGGGGTCTGTCCTGTGGCCGGTTTTGTTCAACATCTTCATTAATGATCTGGACGATGGTGTGGACTGTACTCTCAGCAAGTTTGCAGATGACACTAAGCTGGGGGGGAGAGAGAGATACGCCGGAGGGTAGGGATAGGATCCATGGTGGTCTAGACAAATCGGAGGATTAGGCTAAAAGAAATCTGATGAGGTTCAACAAGGACAAGTGCAGAGTCCTGCACTTAAGATGGAAGAATCCCATGCACTGCTACAGGCTGGGGACTGGTTTTGCAGAACTGATGCTTAGCAAAAGGACCTGGGGATTACAGTGGATGAGAAGCTGGATAGGAGTCAACAGTGTGCCCTTCTTGCCAAGAAGGGCTAATAGCCTATTGGGCTGCATTAGTAGGAGCATTGCCAGAAGATCAAGGGAAGTGATTATTCCCTTCTATTCGTTAGTGGTGAGGCCACATCTGGAGTACTGTGTCCAGTTTTGGGCCCCCCACTACAGAAAAGATGCGGACAAATTGGAGAGACTCCAGCGGAGGGCAACAAAAATGATTAAGGGGCTTGGGCACATGATTTATGAGATGCTGAGGGAAATGGGCTTTTTTAATCTGCAGAGGAGAAGAGTGAGGGGGGATTTGATAGCAGCCTCCAACTACCCAAAGCAAGGTTCCAAAGAGCTTGCAGCTAGGCTGTTCTCAGTGGTGGTAGGTAACAGAACAGGGAGTAATGGTCTCAAGTTGCAGTGGGGGAAGTTTAGGTTGAATATTAGGAAAAACTATTTCACTAGGAGGGTGGTGAAGCACTGGAATGGGTTATCTAGGGAGGTGGTGGAATCGCCACCATTAGAAGTTTTTAAGGCCTGGCTTGACAAAGCCCTGGCTGGGATAATTTAGTTGGTGTTGGTCCTGATTTGAGCATGGGAAGACCTCCTGAGGTTTCTTCCAACCCTTATCTTCTATGAAGAGCTTTGAGTTGGAAAGCAGAGAACCAGTTTAGCTCAGTATCTTGTTTAACTCAATCATTTAAATTATTTACCCTTTTCTAATATGGCAGTTTTATATATTGACCAAAACCTCGTACCACTGAAATCCTAGAGATTATTGCTATTGAATTCAATTGGACCAGGGTTTAGTGTTACATCAGGTGTAGCTTATAATTAACATTTCACTTATGATTCCAAACCACACCTCCTCCCACGGGAATATTGAACATGGCTGTGCGGTGCCTCACATTTTAAATATCAGCAGATTGTAAGATAAAGTCTGAAACTGTTAGTCTTTTAGACCACGTCTACACTAGGAACGCTTTGCCAGTTTAGCTATACTGGTATAGTATGCTAGCAAAGTGCTCCCAGTAAGGACATAGCTTATTCCAGCTTCCCCCCCTCCCCACCCTCCACTCCACCACCCCAGCAAAATAAGATATACTGGCAAAAGCACAGTTTTGCTGGTGTAATTGTCTACTCTATGAGATTTTGCTAGCATAGCTGTGTTGATCACAGATCCCACTTCACCACACGCCTGACCAACACAGCTTGCTCACAACAGTTTGCAGTATCGACCTCATCTTAGATATGAAATCCCAATACGCTTTACTGCTCAGCAGCAGAGCAGTGAGCCTTTGTTTGGGAGTCAATCGTCCTATGGTGGCAGTCTCAATACCCAAGCAAACTCTATAAGGTGGATAACTACAGAGCTCTCAAACTCACTTCCCCCTTGGTTCAGGAGAGTTTTGCTTTGTTAACTTTCTGAACAGGCTACAAAGCCCATCTCTGTTTTAGGGTACCTGGGGAATAAATTGTGCTTAGAAATATAAAACCAGATTCTCCCCGGCTTTAAGGCCAGATTGTACAGCTGAGAAGGGGATGATTTTCCCGTTGGAGGGGGATCCTCTGGTGTTGTAGAGCTCCTACTCCAACCCACTCCCTCAGGCTGGCGTTAAGGATATGGCTGGGGGAAAGACGATATAACAGAGGCTCTCTTATACCCAGCTGACCCATGGCTGTTGCAGTAGCCACTGGGAGCCATGGGCAACCAGTAGCTAGATCAGTAAGTCTTATATAATACGGAACCACTGTGAAAGCATCTAGAACAATGGATAGGCACTTGTTACCAATGAAAAATAAATAAGTAAGGTTCACCCTAACTGACTCTTTACTTTCTGAAATAGTTGGCAATTCCCACCAACTATTCCAGCCAGCAAGAATATTTTCAGCATTGCAGCAAACCAGGTGCTCGGTGGGCTAATCTTCTGCTAAGGCTCTACTTAAGTAGTCAGAATTTCTACCCCTAATTACTCTGGTGACACAAAATTGTCTCACCCAAAGCAATGAAATTATGAAAAACACCACTGGTATAACTGATCCTCTCTCCTCAATCGTCTACCCTTCATCTGTCTCATCTATGTAAGCCTGTCGTTTTTAATGCACCTGTGTCCAATGTGTTTGTGTCATTTTAGGTTACTGATACTTTGTGGTGCATAAGCAAGGTTAGCAAGTGAATGGCTGCCACAGCTGAGACACTGAACAGGCAGGGGGACACATCAGATTACCAAGTGTGTAAGTGGATCACCCACCTATGTGCAAGGAGCCTGAAGGCAGAATTCTGGTTGCAAAATATTGGGATGAGACAATTTTCTCTGAGATAAACTACTAAGGTTGGTTAAGAGGTGCCCACCAGTGAAAATCTAAGCTCTTCCCACTTTGTCAAAACCTTTCAGGATTTGTCTCATAATAAATTCTTCATATATGTTGAAAAGGCTTGGTGATAAATTAAAAGACACCTTTGTCTCACACCCAGCCCAGTGGAAAACCACTCACTGTCACCTACTGCTGTTCACCCTGTGGTCTGGTGGTGATGGTAGAAACAAGGAGTTCAATGAGATGTTTAGGAATCCTTATGTTTGCCAGGATCCTCCAAAGATGGTCACAATCAGATAGTATCAGATGCTTTTGACTAGTCAATATATCAATAGGTGATTGTACATGCTGCATTTTTCAGTGATGTGATGAATAGTCACAATTTGATTATGTTTGGCCTGGCCCTGTCTGAAACCAACTTGTTGTGGGGGTAGTTCTGCATCTATCCTTTACTTCATATGATCCAGGATTAGGTACAATTTTGTTCACAGGTGATATGAGGGAGATGACACAAAAGTTACTACACCTTGATATGTCTCCTGCCTTTGGTAAGGGCAGAAAGGTTACTTTTATCCAGTCGTCTGGCCAATTTCTAGTCATCCAGACATGGCTGGAAATTTTCCACATAAGATCAATACCGCGGTCATCAAATTGCTTTTAAAACAATTCTGCTGGTATGTTTTCTACCCCTGGTGCCTTTCTAGGCTTCGTTTTCATAATAGCACATCCCATTTCCTCTTGCAGGATTGATGGATCCTACTCTGTACTCTCTTTTCTGTCACACTGTGCTCTAAATGGCTGAGTCATACAGATCAGCACAGTAATCTCGCCATCTGTGTTCAGTATCATCATCGTCAGTGAGAACTCTGACATCATAATCTTTCATTATATTTGACTGCAGAGAAAGATTTCTTACTGAAAAGCTGACCGCTGTAACCGTAACGTGTGTTATTGCTCTCTTTATAATTCACACATTTTGCCTTTATATAGTCACTTGTCGCATCTAGTCTGCCTTTGAATCTGTCTACTCAGTTCCTTGTATTCCCTGTTACATTCTTCAGTCTCCAAGCCACTCTTTCACTCTGCATCATTTTTTCCACCAGCTCAAACACTTTCTCAATTAACAGGGTGTGGTCTAATGCTGACTTTTCACAACATGTGCTTTCATGGTGTCAAGCATGATAGTGTTCATTTTACTTAAAAGTCCGTTTGGATTTTTCTCCTCTTTTACCTGTGTCAGTGCCTCAAACACATGTTGTACAGAAGTCATGTAATTTTTGTTGATTCTAGACAAGTCCAGACACAGTGCACTTGCCAAACATTTTTTCTTTTTAAGTTTTAATTTTATTTTTGAGGCTAACGATAGAGGATCTGAACCGCAGCCTGCACTTGGGAAAGTATTGTCCATTAAACACTTGATCTACAGTGTTACTGTATCATTTTACCATCAGTTTGGTTCTTTGTCATACTATCAGGTGATCCCCACGTGTATAAACATCTATGATGTTGAGTAAAAGTGCTATTTGTAATGACCAGGTAATTAGAGCACCAGAATTCAACTGAAAACCTTCCTCTCTCATTTTGTAAGTTACAAATAAATACATTTTAAAAACAAAAATAGTTGGAACAAACAGTTTGTTGGTCAATCACTTGGCCACATTGAGTTCATAGTACCGTGTCTTCTGTGCTGCAGCTGTTAGTTACAATGGGTTTGTTATAACAGATCAGATCATTGGTCCATCACATCTGGCACACTGCCTCAATCAGAGTCTAAAGTAGGTGATGACTCAGTGGAAGGTGAGAACACCTCCACATAATTCAATTGGGGCCAGTTATGCAATCCTGGGAATTTGGACTTGGGGGTGGATTAAGGCTATTTCCTCTTTCCTGCAAATTAGAACCACTTCAGATGAAGGAGGGAATGCAAGGAAGAAGCAAACATTCTTAAGAGAAGAAAATCTAAAGAAAAAAAAGATAAATATTTCTAAATATGAAGGGTTTTGAGGATGGGTCTAGAATTTCTTTCATTGTAATGCATCTAGAAAAGGAGAGGCAGATGGTAGGTGATTATATTTTTTCCTTGCTCTATAGGAGGAAGATAGTCCTAACCAGTCCCAACTGGAGTGCATTCCCCTCATCGGCAGTATACTGTTGTAACCCCCCTTTCCTCCCTAGGTTACTCGGGAGCATGCAACACTCACCTGTGTGCCTGGGTGCCTGATGTTGTCGACATTAAAGAAGATCCTGAGTATCCCAGTGGTGATGGAGAGGTGGGAATCCTCTAGTCACCCCTCTGCTGCAGTCCCTTTACTCCTAAAGGAAGTTAAAATTGGCAGTGCCTCCACCTGGCTGGCCCCTGTACACACTCAATGGCGTGCCTTGGGAACCTTCAGCAATAAAGCCATTCTAATAATAATAAATAATAATAATAAAATCTGTGGCATGGGTATAACTCAAAAATACCAATTCTAAATAATATACATCCAATATACTTAAATTAGAGTTAACACACCTTTTCTTAACTTAAGGAAACAGGGTATAACAGACTAAGATGAAATGTCACTATTAATTTAAATCCTTAGGGGGCAGTTGAATAAAATCAATTAAATCTCATAAACAGTAATGAATGAAATTTATGTAACTGGCATTTACCCTGCCACCATTCACCCCACCCCGCCGCGAACACACCTCTGGATCTCAGAGTCCCAGGCACTTGCTTGTGTGGGGGCACTGGAAGATCTGCAGCTGGAGACAGCGCTCGGTTGGTTCTGTGTCTCAGTCCAGCAAGGCAACAAGCTGCACAACCCCTCTGACAATTGGAGCTGGCCCCACCAAATGCAGCTCTGGGCCCTGGTTCAGTGAGAAGATCACTCTGCCTCTTCTCAGACTCAATCTCTCTGCTGTGCCCCTTCCCTTGCAAGTACTTTCCCAAACAACAGTGGGGGTTCCTCATAGTTCCCTCACTGCAGCCCCACCTCAGTCAGCTCTAGGCACAGCAACAGTCTCTGTGCTGACCCCAGTGAAGCCACCAACCGTCTCTGAGGCTTCCTCAATCAAGCCCCTGCAGGCTTTCAGCAGCAGCTTCTGGCTTCCTAGCAGCAGCTCCTGGTATGGACAGAGCTCCACAGCAGCAATCTCATTCCTTTTCCCAAAATGGAGTCCACCGCTTGTGCTCCCTACATGAGGAAGTCTCTCCCTCTTTCCCCAAGGCAGCATAGGAATTGTGGTCTCTAAGGCTAGATTGCAGCACACATGCTTTTCCCCGGGAACTCTCCCAATAAAGTTCAGAGGCCCCTCTAGTAAATGGTGCCTATGCTATCATTACATTTTCTGTAGATGCTGCAGGAAGAAAAGCAGCACTTGCTGTCCACATGGACAGCATATGGCACTGCTCTGCTATCACTCAGAGTTTCATGGGGTTGGTTGCAACAGAGAGCGAATAATTATTTAAATGGAAAGCCTCCTTCATGGATTCACATTAAAAACCAGAATTTGGATAGCTCAGGGGCTGGGTAATTGTATACAGAGACTCTCACCTTTAGGTTAGGGGTTCAAATTCAAGTCTAAGTCTGCAGAAACTGAAACTGAGATAAAATGGTGAAATGTTCTCAGTCCTGTTCCTATTGCTGCCAACAGGTGGGACTGAATTTTTCTCTAAGGCTGTGCTATAAATCGACTGCTAAGCTATACTTTACCATAGGACTTAGAGAATCGTCCGATACCTGCTTGGTTATACATGCATAGGCTGATGCCTCATCTCAGATCAGGTCATGGATGGCTTTATGTAGGAGCACTCTGGCTGTGACTCGTATGTAGAGTAAGAAAACACCAGCCTCCATGGGCTGTGGTTCAGATCTGCTTCTTTCTATAACTTCTTCACATTCCTACCCCTCCAAAGAAAGTAGATACCAGTCTGAACCTCAGGCTCATGCTGTAAAGCAGAACCAGCCCACTGGGCAGAGGACAAAGCAGCAACTCTAATGTGTTCTGAGGCTTAACTGGTTAATTTTTGTAACCCGGAGCTCATCAGATCAAAGGTGCTATGTGTTACTGCATGTCCAATTTCACTAATGACAAGTGGCTGCCTAAGCTGCAACAGATTCTTACTGGTAACAGTTCAATAGCTTCCTTCTTCTATTTCCTTATAAAAAGAACCTTTCTGCTCACTGTCCTCACCACAGTTAGATTCTAGGGTATTTGTATGTCTATCTCTGTTTCTGTTGCCAAGCCCCTGTTGAGCACTTTGGAGGACTGACCCCTAATCTCTTGACAAGCAAATGCATTGCTTGACAGCCTGATTCGTGTTGGCCCACTGCCCTCTAATGGCTTGGAGTTGGAGCTCTGACAGCTGGCAACCATTTTGTGACTATTGGCGCTCCAATTGCTTCCCGTCTGACAGGGGCCAAATAATCTTCTCGTGACTGCCAAGTGGATGATAATGGCCAATTCATTTGAAAAGCTCATTAATAAAATTCTCTTCTCTGTCCCTTTTTATAACACAACCTCTTTTTTCTCCTTGTTTCCTCTTTCCACTTCTGCAAGTTGTTTCCCTCTCCCTCCCGTTGCAGAATTATTTTTCATGTTGGTATCCCTGCACTATTCACTTTGGTCTTTCTGTTTTGGCCTTTAAGCATATCACCAGAAGCTACTGACATCCTGCTCTGTCTATAGTATTGTCTGAAATTGCCTAGCAAGGCCCTGGGTATTTTGTACCCAGCTTCTAACACTGCTTCCTTCTTTCATTGGCCTTGCCTGCAGGCCCGGGTCTTCCATTAGGCGACCCTAGGCGGTCGTCTAGGGTGCCAGGATTTGGGGGGCGGCATTCCGTGCACTCCCCACGAGGTGCACGAGAGCTTCCAGTTCCACTCCTGTCGTGCCGCCGAAGAAGGACCTTCTGCCGACGTATCACGGAAAACAGCGGCAGGCAATTGATCAGCTCAATGACTGCCGCTGTCACCTGCGGCATTTCGGTGGAGGGTCCTTCTTCGGCGGCGCGATGGGAGTGGAACCGGAAGCTCCCACACGCCCCGTGGGAAGCGCACAAAATGCCGTCCCCTGAATTCTGCCTAGGGCGCCAGAAACCCTGGCGCTGCTCCTACTTGCCTGCCAACCGTGATTTTTTTTTTCAAGTGTACTTTTAGCTGTTCTGTTTTCTAGGGAAGTTTGGGCCCAATCCCACAATCCTTGCTTATATACTAACTCAAAACAAGAAGAGGAACCTCTGGTGTAAGGATTACTCAGAAGCCACTACAATGTAAGAACAGTCTTCTGTTTTAGCCACTTAAAATAGTGTGTATCAGCATAGTGTCTCACATCTGAGCCATAGCAGATGGTAGGGCCTTGCAAATCAGTTACAGAGTGTAAGAAAAAAACAGTGACACAGCCTGAGCATAGTAGAACCTCAGAGTTACGAACACCACAGACAGACCCCACCCGCCACCTAGCCCCCACCAAAGTAAATACTGTGCAGTACGGTACTGTGTTAAACATAAACTACTAAAAAAAGAGGCAAGTTTTTTAAAAAAATTGACAAGCTAAGTAAACTGTTTCTGTGCTTGTTTCATTTAAATTAAGATGGCTAAAAGCAGCATTTTTCGTCAGCATAGCAAAGTTTCAAAGCTGTATTAAGACAATGTTCAGCTGTAAACTTTTGAAAGAACCACCATAACGTTTTGTTCAGAGTTGTGAACAACCTCCATTCCTGATGTGTTTGTAACTCTGAGCTTCTGCTGTATTTTCTTAGTGCAACTGTAACCCACATGCCCAATACAGAGATTTCTCTTCTAGAGAGAAGTGAGGGAGGAATGAGTTGTGTCTGGGTTAGTGTAGCTAAGCAGATCTTGCAGAAAGATAGCGATCATCTGCATCCAACTTCCTGATTAACAAATGACAATGTACTTAACATTGGCCTCCAGTTTGTAGTATGGGGTATCTCTTGCTTAAAAAGAAAGTATGATGCAACAGATGTGGTTGTTCGAATAAACTGTGTTGTGTACCCGGCATTGGCTTTGACCGTGATTGGCTTATAAGGCTTTCTTAGGGGCTTGGTGTTTTTCAGCCTTTTCATGCAGTTTGTCAGCACTGGCTTTGATGATCGGTCTGGCAAACCAAGCTCCTGACCACTTTTACCAGTTGTAGCTTTGGGAAGCTTTCCTTCTTTGGATTTTTGCAAGAGGTGCACCAGTAGCATAGCCACCTTTTGTAACTTCAGTAAATGGGAAACTCTGACTGACAAACACTGAGAACTGCCTTTAGGTTTTGGGGACTCTGTTTTTTAAGTAGGTACCTGTATTTGTGCTTCAGGCTGTTCAGATGTTAATATACCATGTGAACCTTCAGATGACGTCTTGATATATTCTTTGTTCTTAGTGTGTTTTTCATCTTGATGGATTTTTGAGACCTTAGTGTGAAAAAACGGTTGCATTATTTTTTCATCTTGTCATTTTCACTTTTATTTGCTACATATAAAACATGTGAATAAATTAAATGTGAATTTAACATAAGGATAATACAAATTATGCCAAAACACACAACAGTTCTAGATTTCTAAACCAAAAAATATCAAACAATTTAAAAAAATGTTTTTCATTTAAATTGACTTTTGAAAACTAAGCAGTCATGGGATAAGAGGGAAGATCCTCTCATGGATCAGTAACTGGTTAAAAGATAGGAAACAAAAGGTAGGAATAAATGGTCAGTTTTCAGAATAGAGAGAGAAACAATGGTGTCCCTCAGGGGTCTGTACTGGGACCAGTATTACTCAACATTCATATATGATCTTGAAAAAGGAGTAAACAGTGAGGTGGCAAAATTTTGAAGATGATACAAAGCTATTCAAGATTGTTAAGTCCAAAGCAGACATGTCCAAAGCTGACTGTGAAGAGTTACAAAGGGATCTCACAAAACGAGGTGACTGGGCAACAAAATGGCAGATGAAATTCAATGTTAATAAATCCAAAGTAATGCACCTGGAAAACAATCCCAACTATACAGATAAAATGATGGGGTCTAAATTAGCTGTTAACACTCAAGAAAGAGATCTTGGAGTCATTGCGGATAGTTCTCTGAAAACATCTGCTCAATGTACAGCAGCTGTCAAAAAAGCAAACAGAATGTTGGGAATCATTAAGAAAGGGATAGATAAGACTGAAAATATCATATTGCCTCTGTGTAAATCCATAGTACACCCACATCTTGAATACTGCGTGCAGATGTGGTCGCCCCATCTCAAAAAAGATATAGTGGCATTGGAAAAGGTACAGATAAGGGCAACTAAAATGATTAGAGGTATGGAACAGCTTCTGTATGAGGCAAAATTAAAATGACTGAGATTTTTCAGCTTGGAAAAGAAATGACTAAGAGGGGATATGATAGAGGTCTATAAAATCTTGACTGGTGTGGAGAAAGTGATAAGGATGTGTTATTTACTCCTTCTCATAACACAAGAACTAGGGGTCACCCAATGAAATTAATAGGCAGCAGGTTTAAAAGAAACAAAAGGAAGTACTTATTCAGATACACAGTCAACCTGCAGAACTCTTTGCCAGGGGATGTTGTGAAGACCAACACTATAACAGAGTTCAGAATAGAACTAGATAAGTTTCTGGAGGGTAGGTCCATCAATGGCTATTAGCCAGGATGGGCAGGAGTGCAACATCGTGCTCTGAGTGTCCCTAGCCTCCGTTTGCCAGAAGCTGGAACTGGATGACAGGGGATGGACCACTTGATGCTTGCCTGTTCTATTCATTCCCTCTCAAGCATCTAGCATTGGCCACTGTCGGAAAACAGGATACTGAGCTAGATGGGCCATAGGTCTGACCCAGTATGGCCGTTCTTATGTAAAACCTAATTACAATAAAAATATTTAGTACAGAAACTCCCCAAGATCATGATATCTTGAGATAGCGACAATGTGAGATAATCTTGGCAAATGTATTTTAAAAATCTTGGCCTACTTGGAAATGTATATCTATACAAGTTTCCCAGCCAAAAATCTAGCATTCTGGAGCAAAATTGCTAAAACATACTTCAAATGTTCCTTTAGCATGCCTCTCCCTTCTCCCTTTACCACATCCCACTCACTGTTGTTGTCCTTGGTCAGTAGAGGCCCAGAGTTAAGAGGTGTTTTCGTGTGAGTTCACCTCCGACTGTGGCGGGGAGGGCAGAAGGCACCTTGCTTTTTCTTCTACCCACTGGCTGCTCGCTCTGGCCACTGTTGTTCGTCATGCTATCGTTCATTCCACCAGTTCATTGCCCTTGGCCCCACGCAGTCAACTTCTGCTGCCGTCTGCCACTGTGACCTCTGCAAGTTGGTCTCTTGAGGTTCCACTCAGCTCTCAGTGGGGGAACCTCACTGCTAGTGCTGGCTGGGCAGACTCTTCCACAGAAACATTGTCCCATAGCAGGTCTAAGCACTTAGACTTGATTATCAATCTCAATGGAGCCTAATCAGCTCTATCTTTTAACAGGGAAAACGGGCAGGTCAGACAGTGCCTGTGACTCTTAGGCCTGGTCTACACTATGCATTTAAACCAACTTTAGCAGCGTTAAACTGATTTAACCCTGCACCCGTCCACACAACGAGGCCCTTTATATCGATATAAAGGGCTCTTTAAATCGGTTTCTGTACTCCTCCCCGGCGAGAGGAGTAGTGCTGAAATCAGTATTGCCATGTTGGATTAGGGTTAGTGTGGCCACAAATCGACGGTATTTGCCTCCGGGCGGTATCCCACAGTGCAAGCAGCATGTACCGCTTCTGGAGAAGACCATTCTGAACTCGGAGCACTGGGCCAGGTTAGACCAAAAACGCCCCCCGGAACTTTGATTTCATCCTGTTTGAGCCAGCATGAGAGCGAGTCTCACCAGCAACATGTGCCACAACAGAGCTTCATTACGCACAGTAACAATGCAGTCTCCTTGAGAACTGAAAATGGCTTCCAGCATGGACTGCACAGGAGGTACTGGATCTTGATCGGCTTGTATCGGGAAGAGAGGATTCGGCTACAAGAACTCCGTTTTCCAAAAGACCGAAATTGAAAAACATTTGAAAAATATTCCAGGGCCATGGATTTGCGAGCGACACACCAGGGAACTTTCAGTACAGTGCGTGTGAAGTTATTGGAGCTCAGACAAGGACCTGACCAGAAAACCAAAGAAGCAACAAAAGTCCAGGGCAGAGGCGAAATGTCACTCCTACGCATGAAAGCTGCAGCACTTCAGGGGGGTCCTCCACCACTACCACCCCTGTCCATGGATTCTGAGGGGTGCAGAATGGTAATCTCAGCATGGCGAGATATCTGCGGAGGAGGAAGAGGAGGACATGCTTGCATAGAGCACGCAGGCACTCCGTTCTCCCAAAACAGACAGAGAGACTCTTTTCTCCCCTGAAATGAAATATACCCTCCACCAGCTCTCCCAAGCCCTTCCAGACATGACCATGAGGGACGTCTGGTGAAGATGTACCTTATTAAATATAAAACCTCGTCTTAAAAGCAAGCGTTAATATCGTTTGCCTGAGGACATTGGAGCTGCATTCAGTGACAGATATAGTTATTGGAAAGTATGTTAACATGTCTGGGAATTGGAGCGAATCCTCAGGGACATCTCCTGAAGCTATCCTGGAAGAGTTATCCAAGCCTTTTAACTCCAAAAGCCTTTGCAGAAGGTTTCTGGGCAGGGCAGCCTTATTCCGTCCTCCATGGTAGGACACTTGACCACGCCATGCATGTAGCAAGTATCTGGTATCATTGCATGACAAAGCCTAGCTGCGTATGGTCCCGGTGATTGCTGGCATTCAAGCAACATCCGTTCTTTATCTCGCTGTGTTATCCTCAGGAGAGTGATATCGTTCATGGTAACCTGGTTGAAATTCAGGAATTTAATTAAGGGGACAGAGATGGCCATTCCTACTGGGCTGTTTGCCTGTTGCTTAAAAGAAATCCTTCCTTGCAGGTAGCCAAGCAGGGGAGGGGGGGAATTGGCGCTGAGCTTTTTCACGTTTGGCTAGCAGGGATCTTCCCTGCTACCAGCCACGCGGGTGGGGGGAAGAAGGGGGTGTTTAGCAGTGATCTTCCATGATACCAGCCATGCGGTGGGGGGGGGGGTAAAGCGATCATCCCAGAGAACTGGATGGGGGGGTGGTTCTGCTGCTGCATGTTAACAGGAAAGAAGCAGCACTGAACGGGATTTGCTTGGTATTTGGGAAAGGAGGGCACTGTGTATATGAAGGCTGCAGAAGCCGAAAGACAATGGCTTACCATGGACGCATGCAAGCTGAATTCTGCTGCCCGGACCTGCGTCTGTGAGATCTCTAACACCAGAGCCGCAGGCACTCAATATTAAGATGCAAAATGCGACCTTGTAGTGAAATCACATGTGCTATGTAAGGTGAATAGTGTTGTTCACTGTGAAAGAGTATAAGCATTGTTCTGTAAAATGTATCTTTTTAAATACTTCTCTCCCTTTTTTCCCTCCCTCATGCAGCTGCAAATTTTCAAGCCTCCCTACTCCATCCCGAAGGCTATCTCAGATAAGGCGGGGAAAAAAAAGACGCGAGACGAAATGTTCTCGGAAATCATGGAAGTGACCCGCAATGAAAGAGCTCATCTGAATGAGTGGAAGGATGTGGTATTAAATTACAGGAAAGATGCCAGTGAATGTGAGGACAGGAGGGACCCAAACCGTGACTCAGGAGATGAGAGAGAGAGGTGGCGGCAGGAAGATCAGAGGAGGCAGGAAGATCAACGGTGGGGGATGCAACGCTGCGGCTGATCAAACTGACATCCTCCGACGTCTGGTGGAGCTTCAGGAACACAGCAGGATCACAGAGTGCCACTGCAGCCCCTGTATAACCACCCTCACCCCTCACCATGTTCCATATCCTCCTCACCCAGACGTGTAAGAACGCATGGGGGAAGCTTCGTGCACCCGCCCACTCCACCCCCCTGGACAGCCCAACCAAAAGGCTGTCATTACTTTGAAATTTTTTTAGTGGCCTTTTCCTTCCCTCCTATCCTCCTCCCAAACCACACCTGGGATACCTTGTCAGTTCTCTCCCTCTTTTTATAATGAATTAATAAAGAATACATGATTTTTAAAACGATAGTGACTTTATTTCCTTAAAAGCAAGCTGTAATCGAAGGGGAGGGTGGGTTGCTTACAGGGAATGAGTCAATCAAGGGGGGGGGGTTCATCAAGGGGAAACAAACACAGCAGTCACACCGTACCCTGGCCGTGATGAAACTCGTTTTCAAAGCTTCTCTGATGCGCACCGCTTCCTGGTGTGCTCTTCTAATCGCCCTGGTTCTGGCTGCGCATAATCAGCGGCCAGGTGATTTGCCTCAGCCTCCCACCCGCCATAAAGGTCTCCCCTTACTCTCACAGAGATTGTGGAGCACACAGCAAGCAGCAATAACAATGGGGACATTGGTTTGGCTGAGGTCTGAGCGAGTCAGTAATGTGCGCCAGCGCGCCTTTAAACGGCCAAATGCACATTCTACCACCATTCTGCACTTGCTCAGCCTGTAGTTGAACAACTCCTGACTACTGTCCAGGCTGCCTGTGTATGGCTTCATGAGCCATGGCATCAAGGGGTAGGCTGGGTCCCCCAGGATAACTACAGGCATTTCAACATCCCCAACTGTTATTTTCTGGTCTGGGAAGTAATTCCCTTGCTGCAGCCGTTTAAACAGAGTAGTGTTCCTGAAGACGCAAGCGTCATGAACCCTTCCCGGCCATCCCACGTGGATGTTGGTGAAACGTCCCTTGTGATCCACCAGTGCTTGCAGCACCATGGAAAAGTACCCCTTGCGGTTTACGTACTGGGTGCCCTGGTGCTCCGTGGTGCCAAGATAGGGATATGGGTTCCATCTATCGCCCCCCCACAGTTAGGGAATCCCATTGCAGCAAAGCCATCCACTATGACCTGCACATTTCCCAGAGTCACAACCTTTCGTAGCAGCAGCTTAATGATTGCTTTGGCTACTTGCATCACAGCAGCCCCCACAGTAGATTTTCCCACTCCAAATGATTCCCGACTGACCGGTAGCTGTCTGGCGTTGCAAGCTTCCAGAGGGCTATTGCCACTCGCTTCTCAACTGTGAGGGCTGCTCTCATCTTGGTATTCTGGCGTTTCAGGGCAGGGGAAAGCAAGTCACAAAGTTCCATGAAAGTGCCCTTACGCATGCGAAAGTTTGCAGCCACTGGAATCGTCCCAAACTTGCAAAACTATGCGGTCCCACCAGTCTGTGCTTGTTTCCGGCCCAAAATCGGCGTTCAATGGCTAGAACCTGCCCCATTACCAGCAGGATCTCCAAAGCGCAGGGCCCCGGTTTGAGAGAATTCTGTGTCCATGTCCTCATCACTCTTGTCCGCGCAGCCGTAGCCGCCTCCTCCTCGTCTGGTTTTGCAAGGTCCTGGTTCAGCATAGACTGCATGTTAATGCGCGAGATGTTTACAATGTCCATGATTGCTGTCTTGAACTGAGCAGGGTCCATGCTTGCTGTGATATGGCGTTTGCACAGGTCACCCAGGAAAAAAGGCTCGAAACAGTTGTCTGCTGCTTTCATGGAGGGAGGGGTGAGGCTGTACCCAGAACCACCCATGACAATGTTTTTTGCCCCATCAGGCACTGGGATCTCAACCCAGAATTCCAAGGGGCGGGGGGGTCTGTGGGAACTATGGGATAGCTACCCACAGTGCAACGCTCAGGAAATCAACACTAACCTCGGTACATGGATGCACACCACTGAATTAACGTGCTTAGTGTGGCTGCGTGCACTCGACTTTATACCATCTGTTTTACAAAACTGGTTTATGTAAAATTGGAATAATCCAGTAGTGTAGATGTACCCTTAGACAGAGCCCACACCACCAAGCAAAATACCTGTCCCCACTCTCTCTCTCTCTCTCCATTGGGATCTAGCATCTGAACCCTCTGCTTAATGAGTGCATTTCAGTTGAGGGTGACCTTGCTCAGTCAGGACAGGCTAAGCACAGTTCTGCTGCCCTTTACTCAAATGTAAACTACTAAAAAAAGGAAAAAAGTTTAATTTTTTTTTGACAAGGTAAGGGGACTGTTTCTGTGCTTGTTTCATTTAAATTGAGACAGTTAAAAGCAGCATTTTTCTTCTGCACTAAGTCAATGTTCAGCAGTAAACTTCTCAAAGAACAAGCATAATGTTTTGTTCAGAGTTATGAACAACCTCCATTCCTGAGGTGTTTGCAACTCTGAGGTTTTACTGTGCACCAGTCCTTGAACAGAGGAGGTTACCAACAGCATGCAGACAAACTCCTCTTTCAGGAATCTCAGCCAATGCTTTCTTCCCAAGGAGCTTAATCTAGAGAGATTAAACAGATAGCAAATTTTGCGGCTGTTTAAAAGCCCTCCCCCTCACCAAAAAAAGTGCATCAGAAGACTAACACTACAGCTTTTCTTCAAAGTCTGGGTCTTACTCACACACTAAGAAAAATCTTTTACAGACAAACAGCACCCATAGTGACTCCTTCCATATATACATTTGATTAATTGAATTTAGCAATGGGAAATGGTGCTAGATTGACAGCTCTTGAGATTTTGGGGTATAATCCAACTTCCCTTGACTTCTTTGTACTTCGCCCTGGTCTACACTATGAGTTTAGGTCAAATTTAGCAGCGTTAGATCGATTTAACCATGTACCCATCAACACGACAAAGCCATTTTTGTCGACTTAAAGGGCTCTTAAAATCGATTTCTGTACTCTTCCCCAATGAGGGGATTAGCATAGCGCGCTGAAATCGACCCTGCTGGGTCAAATTTGGGGGTAGCGTGGACGCAATTAGATGGTATTGTTCTCTGGGAGCTATCCCAGAGTGCTTCATTATGACCGCTCTGGACATCACTCTCAATTTAGATGCCCTGACCAGGTAGACAGGAAAAGCCCCACAAACTTTTGAATGAGCTCCAGCATCAACCGAACGGGAGGTTCTGCATCTGATCGCTGTACGGGGAGATGAATCTGTGCTATCCGAACTCCATTCCAAAAGACAAAATGCTGGAATATTTGAAAAAATCTCCAAGGTCATGAAGGATAGAGGTTATAACAGGCACCAGCAGCAGTGCTGCATGAAACTTAAGGAGCTCAGGCAAGCCTACCAAAGAACCAGAGAGGCAAACAGCCATTTGGGGTCAGAGCCCCAGACATGCCGCTTCTATGATGAGCTGCATGCCATTCTAGGGGGTGCCCCTACAACTACCCCATCCCTGTGCTTCCCTCTTCCCCTACCTCTCCCGGGCTACCTTGGCAGTTATCCCCCCATTTGTGTGGCGAATTAATAAAAAGTGTATGAATTTGAAACAATGACTTTATTGCCTCTGCAAGCAGAGATCAAAGGGTGGAGGGGAGGGCGGTTGGCTTACAGGGGAGTAGAGTGAGGGGATGAGTTTTCATCAACGAAAAACAAACAGAACTTTCACACTGTAGCCTGTCCAGTCATGAAACTGGTTTTCAAAGCTTCTCTGATGCACAGCACGCCCGACTGTGCTCTAACCACCTTGGTGTCTGGCTGCACATAATCAGCAGCCAGGCAATTTGTCTCAACCTCCCACCCCACCATAAATGTCTCGCCCTTACTCTCACAGATATTGTGGAGCACACAGCAAGCAGTAACAACAATGGAAATATTGGTTTCGCTGAGGTCTAACTGAGTCAGTAAACTGCACCAGCGAACTTTTAAATGTCCAGAGGCACAGTCTACCACCATTATGCACTTGCTCAGCCTCTAGTTGAACTGCTTCTTACTACTGTCCAGACTTCTTGAGCCATTGGAACAAGGGGTAGCTGGGGTAGGTGCGAATGCGTGGTGCTGCTGACTGAAAGAGCAGCCTGAGGCAGAAGCCTCCAGCTGGCATGATACTCCAGGCAGAACTGAATCTCCATTAGATGAAATTTAAAGACGAGAATGACCTGGAGACATTCCCATTTTTGTCCAGGCGCCCCCAGCTGACCTCACCGAGACCGGCCAGGGACACCCATGTCTGCCCAGGCGCCCCCGACCAACCTAACCGAGGTCGTCCAGGCACACCCATGGGACAATGACAACGGTTAGCAGTCGTATTGCACTGTCTGCTGTCCGCAAGGCAAGGCAAGGCAAGGGGATGCTGCTGTGTAGTACTGCAGTACCGCATCTGCAGCAGCACCCAGGAGACATACGGTGAAAGTGAGCTGAGTGGACTCCATGCTTGCCATGGTATGTCATCTGCACAGGTAACCCAGGAAAAAAGACGAGAAATGATTTTTTGCCGTTGCTTTCACGGAGGGAGGGAGGGGGGCCTGACAACATGTACCCAGAACCACTAGCGAAAATATTTTTGCTCCATCAGGCATTGGGAGCTCAACCTAGAATTCCAATGGGCAGCGGAGACTGCGGGAATTGTGGGACAGCTACTACAGTGCAACGCTCCGAAAGTCGACGCTAGCCTCAGTACTGAGGATGCACACCGCAGACTTAATGCGCTTAGTGGGGACACACACAATCGACTGTATCAAATTGATTTCTAAAAAATGGATTTCTATTAAATTGACCTAATTTCGTAGTGTAGATATACCCTTAGGATAAGGGCAGCACAGGCTGAGTCAAATCAGGTTTTCCATCACTGCACTACCCCTTGTGTGGGATGTATTAGCAAGAGTATTGTAAGCAAGACACGAGAAGTAATTCTTCTGCTCTACTCCACGCTGAGTAGGCCTCAACAGAAGTATTGTATCCAGTTCTGGGCATCACATTTCAGGAAAGATGTGGACAAATTGAAGAAAGTCCTGAGAAGAGGAACCAAAATGATTAAAGGTCTAGAAAACATGACCTATGAGGGAAGATTGGAAAAATTGGGTTTGTTTAGTCTGGAAAAGAAGATTGAAAGGGGGCATGATAACAGTTTTCAGATACATAAAAGATTGTTACAAGGAGGAGATAGAAAAATTGTTCTTAACCTCTGAGGACAGGACAAGAAGTAATAGGCTTAAATTGGAGGAAGGGAGGTTTAGACTGGACATTAAGAAAAACTTCGTAACTTTTGAGATGGTTAAACACAGAAATATATTGCCTAGGGAGGTTGTGAAATCTCCATCATATGAAAATTTTAAGAGCAGGTTAGACAAACAGCTGTCAGGGATGGTCTAGATAATACTTTAGTCCTGCCATGAGTGCAGGGGACTGGACTAGATGACCTCTAGAGGTCCCTTCCAGTCCTACAATTTATACATTAACGCTCCATTTGTCCCTTGGTCTGCACATTTCTTTGTATGACTTCTGGACAGATTTTATTTGCCAATTGCGTTTAGTCCATTATAGTGGGCCTGGGAATGTTAGGCCTGGGACTTTGATTGAGCCTTGGGTGGCATTCCAGATAATTAATACATATGAATAATATGGATATGTTGTAATACACCATATCCATATTATAGAATGTATGTGGACATATGACACCACCTTATATTCAAGCATAACAATTTTTTTAATTTGTTGTTGCAGTCTGGCCCTTTCACTTTGGTGCCACAAATGGCAACACATTCCTATTAGGGTAATTACAGTTACCACCTGTAATATTATTAGCAGCAGGCTGAGTGTTTTGAAATCCTGGGATAGGCATTATTACAGTGTGTTTGACAGTGCTATGTATGTGAGAAGTAAAACAAATATAGAGTAGTGACATTACAAATGAGGCCTTTACATATAAATGTCTTGTCTTTAGTTACTACACAGTACTGGTCATAACAAAATTCATGTGATGGGGGTGGGGCTGAGGGGTTCAGAGTGTGGGAGGGGGTTCAAGGCTGGGGCAGAGGGTTGGGGTGTGTGGGGGTGGTTAGGGCTGCAGCTGGGGCTGCAGGCTCTGGGGTGGAACCAGGGATGAGAGGTTTGGGTTGCAGGAGGGTGCTCCGGGGGGGTACAGCAGGGAGAGAGGACTCCTCCCATCCCTTTCTACCCACAGCTGCACCTCTCCTCGCTATGGCAGCTCCAGGGCTGGGGCCGCAGGACAATTGCCTCACCCCTGGCTTCTGTAGGTCCGGCTGGGTTCGGGGAGAGGAGCACTGCAACAGGGCCAGGCTGCCTGGGTGTGGGCCAGGCCACCCCAGTTGCTTCTGGGTCCAGCCTGTGCTGCACTGCCCCAGCTGCAACTGGGTCCTGGCCAGGCCGCACTGCCCTGGCCGGGCCGCACTGGGCCGTCCTGGCTAGATCTGGGCAGTGCCGGCCAGGGTAGAGGCGCCCTCGCTGTGGCAGGTCTGGGCTGCAGGAAAGTTGGGGGCGGAGGGTCATCCTGGCTGTGGCAGGGGGGCCTGGCTAGATTGGGGGGCCAGGGGAGTAGTGCCCCTTCCCCAGCTGGTTCCTGGGTGGGTTCCCTGAGCAACTGCACGGTGTTAAATAGGCTCCTGCGTGACTGCGGCTTACAGGAAACTTAGCCTGTTACCCCTGGGTTACAGTGACTCAAAACTGCCTTCTTAGACAAAAGTACTGTGATTAACCACAGGAACAAAGCATAACATAAGAGGGGGGGAAATTTAACATAAAAGGTCTACCTGTAGGTCAGTTTTACCTAGATGACCATGTAGGCAGGTCTCTCCTTACGGTCTCTCCCAACAACTGCCTCCTCCCTCACGAGGGTCACTGGCATTCCCCCAAAAGTCCTTTGTCTCAGTTTCCCAGCTGTTTTGTTCCTCCTGTGTTTAACAGTTGGGAAACCTGCCCTCTCCCCCCAGCCCCCTCCCTGCCCACACACACTTGACAGTCTTATCCACTGAGCTCAGCAGCTGGTCAGAGGTAAACACCACAAGAGCCACTTGTTCCAAGTTCTCTTAAGTGTCAGCCAATGGATGGCTGTCTGAAGCCATTGTACCCTCTCCTGGCTACATGCAGTCAGTCGCTTCTAGAATTAACCCCATATTTTCACACAGCCAGCCTCCTTCCAAACATATAGAACTATATTAATAAAATGACTACAGACCAGCCCCATGTTCCTCACAGTGGTCTTTTTTCCAGGGCGAATAAAAGATAAGAGGCCAATATGGCTCCACCAGGGGCTCTTTAATGACATGAAAAATCCAAAAGGAATCCTACAGAAAGTGGAAACATGGATAAATTGTTGAAGAGAAGCACAGAAGAGCAAAAACACGTCTGAACACAGTGAGAGAAGCCAAGGCACAAAATGAGTTACACCTAGCAAGGGACATAAAAGGCAATAAGAGGAAGTTCTTTATCTACGTTAGGAGCAAGAGAAAGATGAAGGAAACTGTAGGTCCTCTTCTTAGCTAGGAAGGAGAACTAACTGATGACATTGAGAAAGTGGAGGTGTTTAATGCCTATTTTGCTTCAGTCTTCACTATCAAGCTTAATGGTGACCATGTAATTAACATAATTAATGTTAACAACAAGGAGGAAGGAATACAAGCCAAAATAAGGAAAAAAAACAGATTAAAGAATGTTTATATAAGTTTTATGTATTCAAGCTGGCCGGGCTTGATAAAATTCATCCTAGGGTACTTAAGGAACTAGCTGGAGCATTCTCTAAACCATTAATAATTGTCTTTGAGATGTCCTGGAGAATGAGTGAGGATCCAGAAGACTGGAGAAGGGAAAACAGAGGAAGGAGGAACAAAGAGGATCTGGGAAGTTATAGACTAATCACCCTTCCTTGGACATGTGGAAAGATACTGGAACAAATTATTAAACAATCAGTTCATAAGCAACATGGAGGATAATAGGGTCATAAGGAACAGCCAGCATGGGTTTGTCGAGAAAAAGAAAAAAAAAAAAAAAGTCATGCCAAATCAACCTAATTTCCTTCTTTGACAGGATTAATGGCAGTGGGAAGAGGGGAAGCAGTAGGTGTGATGTATCTTGATATTAGTAAGGCTTTTGATACATTCCCACATGACATTCTCATAAGCAAACTAGGGAAATGTGGTCTAGGTGGAATAACTGTAAGGTGAGTGCACAATCAGTGGTGCCATGGTGGGGGGAATCCTGTCTCTGTTCCCCCCATCCCCTGCTGTTTTGTACAGTAGGTCTGCTCACGGCACAAATCCTAACCCCAGGTGGAGCTTATTTGCAACACAGGCTGAATGTGGAATGTAAGTTCTGCAGAGGAGAGCTGCTGCTCCCAGCTTGTGCCCCTGGGCAAGGAGCCAGTATTTTGTTTATAAACAGAGGCAGGGTGATTAAGATAAGAAAGAGTTGGTAATTAAATTAAGTATCAGAGGAGTGGCTGTGTTAGTCCGGATCTGTAAAAGCAGCAAGGAGTCCTGTAGCACTTTATAGACTAACAGACGTATTGGAGCATGAGTTTTTGTGGGTGAATACCACTTCGTCAGATGAGTGGGTATTCAGCCACAAAAGCTCAAGCTCCAATACGTCTGTTAGTCTATAAGGTGCCATAGAACTCTTTGCTAATTAAATTAAGGTTCTAGAAGTCTTTAAAAGCAGGAATCCCTCTGTGGGGGGAGGCATTGAAGAGAACACAGGAGACTCAGAAGAAATACAGCCAAGGTTACACTCAGAAAAGAGGGAGATGTGAGGGGGAAAGGTGAAAAGAAGGGGCCAAAACCACGGGAAGGGATAGCAGTGGTATAGAGAAGTTCCCAGTCTTACCTGTGGTAGTTATATGGCCCTGTCACAGGGCAAGTACACTCCCTCTCCCTTTGGGGCAGGGCAAGGGCATCACAAACTCACGTTTAAGTCCACTTGCCTGCCCTTAGCCTCAGGGAAGTACGGCTCAATAGGCAGAGTCAATACAGTCGCTCTTGATGTCAAGGCAGTGTGCCCCAGTGCCCAGAGTCAATGCAACTCCCCTCCTTAGCAGGGTTATGTGACCTAATGGTCAGAGTCAGGTAAGTGGGCTGCCCCCTGTGGGGGGTGGCACCCAGGTTAAGGAGACCCAGCCTCCACCAGATCCCAGCCCAGGGCCCTGGTATTGGTAAATGTGTGTGCTACTGAGGCCTTGGCTACACTTGAGAGTTGCAGCACTGGTGGTGGCTTTACAGCACTGTAACTTACTCCCTGTCCACACTGGCAAGGCACATACAGTGCTATATCTCCCTGGCTATAGTGCTGCCTGTACTCCACCTCCCCGAGAGGAATAAATAGTATAATGCTGCTGCTGCAGCACTGGGGTGCCAGTGTAAACAGGGAATAATCTTACTACGCTGTAACTGACCTCCGGAAGCTTCCCATAATCCTTTTAAGTAAAGATTACTCTTTGTTTTGTTGTGAACTCTGGGCTCCGGGATCTGCTTATCAAAAAAACAAACCCAGCTCCTGTTTGCTTTGAATGAGCAGAGGCAGGGAGCTCCCTTTGGAACGCCCACAGCTAGTGTTTGCTTGAAGACAGGGGGAAGGAAGGGGTTGAGGAGAGAAGCAGCACAGCAGGTGGGAGGGTCTGTTTCGGAGCAGCTGCTTGTCTGGTCTGTGAGGAAAAAATCGAAGAGGGCTATTTGCTTTCAGTGAATGAGAGAGGGGTGGGGAAGGGGGTTGGAACTTGCAAGGCAGCTGCTGACAGAGTGTTGGCTCCAAAAATCCACTCTCTCTCTCTCCCCCGCGCTCCCTGTCCCACTCCACCCCAACCTCCCTTTTGAAAAGCACGTTGCAGCCACTTGAACGCTGAGATAGCTGCCCATAATGCACCACTCCCAATGCTGCTGCAGATGCTGCAAATGTGGCCATGACAGTGCGCTGGTAGCTGTCAGTGTGGCCACATTGCAGCACTTTCCCTACTCAGCTGTATGAAGACAGATTTAACTCCCAGCACTGTACAGCTGCAAGTGCAGCCATACCCTGAGTCAGCAGAGATTCAGTCAAAACACACCAACTCAAAACCTGGTTCACTAACCAGTCCACTGCCTAGTTTCCCTAGACTTCTTTCTACCATATCCCCTGATGCTGTGGCATGGACATCTTCATGGTCTCCAGGTTCCTCTGGCTGCACTACCCACAGTGATGCCAGCCTCCACAGGTATCCGGGTGTGTGCCTGATTCTTGTCATCTCCAGCTCCCACAGTCTGGGGCTTCAGCTGTTCCCAAGTTGAAGCCAGCAGAATACATCCTCCTTCCTCTCTAGCAGTCAGCCTAGAATGAGCTGGGCTGCTCCCTTTTATACTGAGCCAGCACTTGGAGCATGCCCAGTAGGGGGAAGGGGGCATGGCTTCCTCTGCTCATAGTGTGGGGTTAACCCCTTCTTGTCCAGTGTGTGGCCAGTACACCCTGTTACAGGTCCCATCACTGTAATATCTGAGCACCTCACACTGTTTAATCTATTTTTCCTCACAGCCTGTCTGTGAGGTAGAGCAATGCTGTTATCTGCTGTTGTACAGATGGGGCACTGAGGCAGAGAGAGACTAAAGGCCAGATTTTCAAAGGTATTTAGGTACCTAGTGAGATTTTCCAAAGCACTTAGAAGATTAGGTGCTTTGTAAACTCCACTAGATGCCTTGCTGCATCTTGGAGTGCCTAAAAAACTTTGAAACTCTGTTCCTAAGGCCATACAGGAAGTCCATGGGGGAAGTAGGGAAAAGAACCCAGGTCTCTCAGATCTAGCTCCCGATCCACTGGACCAGCCTTTCTCTCTACTGCATGATGCAAAAAAAAGAGGACTCAGATGGGAGCAAAACCAAGAAGGCCAATTCTCCGAGACTCCAGCAAACAATCCCAGGCAATTGGGAAGGAAGTCATATGTAAGCGGGGGAATGGTCCCACTATTGTGAGGAACTTTCCTGGTTTATACACTACTCCTTTGAAGGCTAGCGAAAGGATCTGAGTCCTCGCTCCCATTTCCTTTACCCAGAGCCCTGCCTGACCTAGAGGACTCCCCTTCCACTCTCCTGTGTTGCAGAGTCCTCTTAACCCCAGCAAGGCTAGGCCCAGGATTCCTGGGGGGCTTAACCCCCAACCTTGTCTTGGTCACTTACGGCAGGGGCTAGGGTGTCTCCACTCTAGGGTGTGCTCTCTGCACTGGGCACCTCCCTGACTCACTGACCATAACGTACAGTTCAAAGCAAATACAATTTATTAAACAGCAATTAAAAAAATAAGTTAAAAATGGGAAAGGTTAAAGGAAAACACATCACCCCATTCGTGGCATGGGGACATCACAACCAGTGTCTTTGGAATGTAAGGGAAGTTCACAGTCCCAGGGCTCCTTATCAGGCCCTGATGGTGCTGCAGGGAGAGTGGGGGTTGGACACTTGCTCGGGCGGTGGTCACACGCTCTTAGGCTCTAGGTGGCAGGACCCTTCTTCTCAGCATCACCCCCACCCATTTGGGGTTACGATCCCGCTCCCAGTCTGGCCTGCAGGGCCTCTTGGCTGGGGGCCATCTCCCTGCACTGGGCCTGCTGCCCAGGGTCCCCCTCGCTCCTCTGCAGCTGCTCACCACCTCCGCCCTGGCTCCAGCTCCACCACCCTGCCTCCAGCTCCCTGGGCTGCATCTCTGGCCCCTCTGGCTCTGGGCACTGCAGCTCTGCTCCCAGCACAGGTTCTACTCTGGTGGCTGCTTCTGTGACTCCGCTCCCAGCACTGACCTGCTTCCTGGGCTGCTTTTCTGGCCCCTCTGGCTCTGGCCCAGTCCTGCTCAGCTGGGGCCCGTGCTCTCTCTTTAGCTCAGCCCCTGTCTATCTGGCCCAGGCAATTCCAGCTCATACGGGGGACGAGACCCCCCTGGCCTCCTGACTCCCTGATTAGCCTGCCCTCCCTGTCAATCAAGTTGACCTGGAGCATTGGCCTTTCCCCCATTACCCCTGGGGACTGTCAGTCACAGGGCCCTGATTTCCCATCGACTTTCTCCCTTCCTTTTCGTGCTGGGAGCTAGCCAACCAGAACACTCCCACTGAGTATTAGTAAGGGGACAACAGTCCCCTTACACATAGTTGACACATGAAATGCAATACAGAGGTCAGAAAGGATGAAGAAACAGAGAGAACAAGAGTCAGATGAGAGGAGATCACTTAATCTCCAAGGGGTGGCAGATTCTGCCCAATCTTGGTTGTAGAGCAATGGCTGCTGTGCAATTTTACATTTTAACTGAAAAACATTTTGTCATTTTTTTGGTCTGAGTTTGAGAAAAGGAAGAAATGAGAAAGTGTCTTACGAGTATCAGAGATGTTTATGCCTCAGATTCTTAGGGTTTCAGCTGTATCCAGGCCAGTTCCAGAAAAAAGAACAGAAACCGCATCCACAGAGTCCCTAAAGTCAATGATTATTGTCATGATTTGTATTATTCACTGGGCACCATTTGTGTGCTCAGCACTATTCAGAATATGCCTGAAAATGTAACTCCTGAGCCAATGCATACAAAATGTGTAGCCCTGGATGAGATGGCTCATATTTAAGTACGAAATGTATAGTTATTAAGCTCATGTTAAGATCTATGAGTAGAGGCACTGACGGCAATAGACGTTTTACCTGATTAAGGACTGGAAGAATTAACCATCCAACTTCTTTTTCAAGAGGTAAAGCTGCCCAGATCTCCTGTACCTGTTTATTTTCCTTTCCTGCCTGCAGTGGCCCTGATATACCTCAGAAGACTCAATTTTTTTCTCAACTTTAAAATGTGGAATTTTTTTGGTCTCAAGATTTTTTCATGAGTTTCATGATAATTATTGTTTTCCTTAAAGTTCCAGCTACTGGAGTCAAGTGGTTATGTTATGATTTCAGTCTTCAGTCTAAAGAATAAGTAAGTTTCTAGCCCTCATGGTTGTGAAGAAAGTTTCAAAATGTGACCCCAGTGCACTCTAAAGGCTCAAAAAGCAGAAAGCAAATAAAAAGAACACCAAATCTATTATTTTTACATAATCATGATTTTTAAGCCAAGTTCATGATTTTTGGTGAGCCTGACTCATGATTTGGCAATGCAGTGAAAGTGACTTGAAAGTGTCAGTTTCACTCCTGTTTAAAGTCAGTTTCTAGTCTATTATTTCTAGTGGGGTAATACCCCTAGATCCCCAGGCAGGTGCAGTATAAACTCACGGGGCCTTGCCTGAGCAGGATATTTCCAAAAATTAAGTGATCTATTGCAAGCTTGGTGAACTGCAAAAAGTAAGTAGCCTATGTGATAGAAAGTAATCTAGATTTTCTACAATTCTTTCAACCATATTCAAGAGTAAGTGTACATTAAACCTAACCAGTGTCCTTCAAGTGACTTGTCACAAAACATCAGAACAAGTTAGTATTAGAGCTGAGTGGATCTAATAATTTCTTTCTTTATATAGGAATTAGATACAGTGCTCCTGTCAGCTAATTTCTAAGTTATTATCCTCAAAAAAACTAGAGTTTTCAGGTGCCTAAGTAGCACCTGGAATCATGGTTAAAGTTGCCCCCCCCATCTGAAATGGCACCCCTGTGCGCAACTTATTGAAAGACTGTACTCAAAAAGTAGTTATCAGCAGTTTGCTGTCAAATTTTGAGTGTGTATCTAATGGGGTCCTGAAGGGGTCGGTCCAGGGTCTGGTACTATTCAATATTTCTTTCAATGATCTGGATAATGGAGAGTATGCTTATAAAATCTGCATATGAGACCACGGTGGGAGAGCTTGCAAGCACTCGGGAGAACAGAAGGAGAATTCAAAATGGCCTTGACAAATTGGAGAATTGATCTGAATTCAACAAGATGAAATTCAATAAAGACAAGTGCAAAGTACTTCACTTAGGAAGGAAAAAATCAAACGCACAACTACAAAATGGGGAAGAATTGGCTAGACGGTAGTACTGCTGAAAAGGATCTTGGGTTATTGTGAATCATGAATTGAATATGAGTCAACAGTATGATGTTGCTCAGAAAAAGGCTAATATTCTAGGATGTATTAACAAGAACGTCATGTAAGATATGGGAGGTAATTGCTTCACTCAGCTTAGCACCACTCTTTAGGAAAGACATGGATAAATTAAAGAGTCTAGAGGTGAGAAACAAAAATAATGGAAGGTTTTGAAAACCTGACGTGTCAGGAAAGGATTAAAAAATGGGCATGTGTAGTCGTGAGAAAAGACTGACAGTCTCCTTATATGTTAAGGGCTGCTATAAAGAGGATTCTGATCAATTGTTCTCCATGTCCACTACAGTTAGGACAAGAAGTAATGGACTTAATCTGCAGCAAAGGAGGTTTAGGTTAGTTATTAGAAAAAACTTTCTAACTCTAAGGGTAGTTAAACTCTGGAGTAGGATTCCAATGGAGGTTGTGGAATCCCCCATCACTGGAGGTTTTTAAAAGCGGTCTGGACAAACACCTGTCAGGGATGGTCTAGGTTTACCTAGTCCTGCCACAGCACAGGGGGCTGCACTTGATGACTTCTCAAGGTTCCTTCCAGACCTACATTTCTATGATTCTATGACATGCCCATTAGAGACTAGTTTATGACCGCCAACTCATTTCAGATAGGTTATCAAACAGCCTTCATAACTTCTCATCACTAAGTGCTTGGGCTCAATTTGACCTGGTGGCTTCTCAGTGAGTCCTCATAGATCATTTTAACAGCAGAAGGACAAGAATGTCAGTCAGATCACATGGTTACTCAGTAAAGCACAGCCATATCATGGGGGTTTATTTTTTGCTATTGTCATAAACAGACGGTTAAGGGTTAATGTCTCTTTTACCTGTAAAGGATTAAGAAGCTCAGTAAACCTGGCTGACACCTGACCAGAGGACCAACCAGGGGACAAGATATTTTCAAATCTTAGTGTAGGGAAGTCTTTGTTTGTGCTGTTTGTGTGGGTTGTCATTCGCTCTCGGGACTGAAAGAGAGGGGACATCATTCCAGGCTTTCCCAATCTTTCTGAATCAGTCTTTCATGTTTCTCAATAGTAAGTAATAGCCAGGCAAGGCGGATTAGTCTTACGTTTGTTTCCTCAACTTGTAAATGGTGTTTTTGCTGGAAGGATTTTTACCTCTGTTTGCTGTAACTTTGAATCTAAGATTGGGTGGGGGAGGGTCTCTAGTCTATATGAATCTGAATACCCTGTAAAGCATCCATCCCAATTACAGAAATAATTTTATCTTTTCTTTCTTTAATTAAAAGCTTCTTCTATGAACCTGATTGATTTTTCCTTGTTTAAAATCCAGATGGAATCGAACTCACCAGGGATTGGGGGGCGGGGAATGAGGTGTTATTCGTGCTTCGTTTTAAGAGACAAGAGTTGGATCTGTGTAAGCCTCTAGGCGAATCAGGGAGGGAGAGGCTGGGGGGAAGAAGGAGGGGGAGGGTTAATTTCCCGTATTTAAGAACCGGGGTCTTGGGTTCCCCAGGGAATGTTTTGGGGGAACAGAAACTGTGCCAGACACTATATTCTGGCTGGTGGCAGCGTACCAGATTTAAGCTAGTAATTAAGCTTAAAAGTGATCATGCAGGTCCCCACTTCTTGAACTCTAAAGTTCAAAGTGGGGAAAAAACCTTGACAGCTATCTTCATCCCATTTCCCTTTTCACAGGCAAGCTGGCAAAGTGAAATTTTAGGAAAGATCTGAATGAGACAAAGAAGGGTCCCAGGCAAACGGGTTTGGTGAGGATGTTGCATGCATAATGGGTTGCATGGATGGACACGTGTGAGGGAGTTGAGATGTTAGGTCTAGCATGAGTTTCCATGGCTGGCAATTAGAAACCATCTATTTATTTGCAAACTGAGAAGATTAGATCTGGAGTCAGGGGGACACAAACATGAAAGCCCAGGATGCCATTTCTATAGCAACTTTTCACAGGAAAGCCATATTTTAAGTGTAATCTTTCTTTGTATATAGGTAATTATATGGCTTCCATCACCATAGTATCTAAATGACTTGTCCAATGTAAGTCTGTGGCAAAGTTGAAGATTTCAGATCTCCTATACCCAGTCTGCCAGGAGGATGGTCTTGTGGTGATGCTATTTTCCATGTCATTGTCCCCTAATAATGTTCATGAATCATAGTTTGCCATTTTACTGTGCTCCTCCCTGAAGTACAATAAGATACTTTTACACCTTATGGTCCAAATTGATCTTTGATGTCATTCATTTTAAGTCATTGGAGCTCCACTAAGTAGTGAATTTTGACCTATATTTCATTACAACAAAGGGTCTTATTTGGGAATCATCACAGACAGGGGCACGGGTGGTCACATTGGAGCTGGAATCAATACCCAGAAGTCAAAGACCAGGGTCAGAGCTGAGGATGAGAGCCTGAATCAGGAGTCAGAAACTGAGCATGGCAGGGGCAGGACTAGAGCCAGGCTGGGAACATGGCACACATGGGAGTAATTGCAGTTATGGGCATAAGCACTGAACTACTGGCTTTAAGAGCAACACTAGCAATGACACTCAACCAATCTCCAATAGTGTTCTGCACAGATCTTCAATTTCTATTCATGGTCCTTGATTTTCTCAGTGTGGAAGGCCACAGCGCATTAATGGAGGGGATATTACCTTTATCACATCCCATTTCAGAGCCTGGAATTAAATCCCACTCAAAATCTCACTTGGATTTCTAGTCTGGAGAAATTAGGTTTTGCTGACTCTTCAACCTCCTTTCCCTATTCTCAAGTATTACAATACATTTCCATAAGATAGCGTCAGGACTTGAATGAACGGGAAGCAGATAGAATACAGACAAGTTAACATAATTGTACCACACACAATTGTCACCCTTTGCCACAGCTCTGCATTGAGAGAAGTGCAAAGCCCCAGTGAGAGAACTTGGAGGTATTGTGACCTCAGACACCTTGGCCTTTCGGCTAAGATCACACATAGCATCAGTTTAACATCTGATACAATCCTTCTTTAAAGACATCTGGAATCTCCTGCACTTGTTGTTCATTTCCACCAGAACCCACAAAGTGCTAGTGCTAGGTACTTTCCAAGCAGGAAAGAAGGAAAGGTCCCTGCCTTGAGGAGCTCAAAGATCTACCAGGTCTTTCTCATTTCAATGTCCCAGTAACTAGTATTGTACAGTGTTCCCCCATCTGCCCTTATTACAAAACTGGGGTAAAGTAGGTTCCACTTGTGAGGTCTAAATGATGCTTTGGCATTTTACTGGATGCATTGACAGTACACTACCGTGTTCAACTTCAGATGTATAATTTGTGGGGTGGGGGGAAGATGAGAGTGAAGCTCTTGGAGGGGGTGCGTCTCTTCTCCTGGGAATATTGAGAAATACCTACTATTTCATACAGTGTGGACTATTTTAAGGCAAAAAACTCTGCTCTTCAGAATCATTGCAGCCTTCCCGTCAATTAGGTGATAGAATTGTAACAAGTGGCTCCCAGAGCCTTCTTCAGTGCAGTCACTGATTTCAAGAGTGTAGTTATCATCAATCTTTTGTTCTATATTATGTGGGTGTCGAGAAAAAAATACTCTGCAATTTCCTTTTTATTTTTATAGTGTGCTACTGCTAACACAGGACGGCCAACCTGGATCTCACTTAATTTTATATAGGGCTTTTCATATAAGCTGAATTCCAAAATGCTTTGAGTTTTGAGTTTATGCATGACTAGTGGTCCATGAAGAGCTGGCTAGTCACAGGGTGGTGGCTCAAGCAGGACAGCGCTATGGGGCTCAACCACTTTTATTTATTTCCAGCTGCCAAGTCACATTAAAAGATAGCTGTAGATAACAGTTAATTTCCTAATATTTGCCAAGATTTTCTGAAGTGATTGGTGATTTTGGGTGTCCAACCTGAGGCATCTAAAAGGGGCCTGCTTTTCAGAAAATCCTTAAAAATTGAGGCCCTTTTAAAAGATCTCTTAGTAACTAGTAATCTTGGGTGCTCAAGTGGAGCCCATCATTTTCCCATTTAAACAATTGCTGTAGTTGCTAGTGAGATATTATGCAACTAAGCAGGTGGAGAGTTGATACCCATGATCATGAATCGGCAACAGAGGTTGAGCCACAAAGAAATTGTTCAATTAAGAATTTGAACCCCCTCCCCCCCTTAGTTAAATTATAGAACCGTACAAAATAATGGAGGGAGCAAAAAGTTAGGAGCTTAATGATGAGAAAGAAGAAAGGTTTTCAGATGAGATCAGAAAATGGATGAAGAACTTTTGATGTTCAGGGAGGCTAGTCCAGTTGGCTGGAGCTACGGAGAAGGCTCTCACACCAAGGCAGCATGAAGGGAGAGAGAAAATCAGTGATAGACCTTGTGTCTTTTGTACACCAATAACACATCCTATCAAATGGGTGCTAAGACTATGGAAGGTTTGAAAAACAAGGGGCCAGCTGGTGTGAGTTGGAATAGCTCCACTGAAGTCAATGGATCTACACCAACTTTCATCAGCTAAGGGTCTGGCCCATGGAGGACAGTTTGAACAGGATCCTGAATAGAACAGGAAGCCAGGTGAACTGAGGATGGAGGTGAAGGAGTGGCTCTTCTTTTAGAAGGTGGGTAGCAGCTTTGTGCATGGGCTTGAGTGTGGAAGGCTGGGAATTTTGAGGACAGAAGGCAGAGGATTTGAAGTTGTCCAGGTGAGATGAGATAAATGGGGATTTCAGCAGAGGAGGAATCCAAGGGGTGGTTCATGGAGGCAACATTTCAGAAATGAAAACAAGCAGATTTGCAAATATGGAAGAAGGAGAGTTCAGGATCAGAGATAGTGGAAGCAAATGGGAGGCCTTGAAACAGGTGTGAACATGGTTATTACCAGGCAGCCACATCTCTAGTTAAAATAATCAGTTGGTAGGTAGAATGTACAGACAGGGCAAGCTAATGGTGATTGCAGGTATTACTTTTATCATTAATAATTATTTTTATTGTGGTAGGGTCGGGGTGCCCCAGCCATGAACCAGGATCCCCCTGTGCTGGGCACAGGACAAAAACACAGAACAAAGATGGTCCCTGGCCCAGCGAGTTTACAATCTAAGTACACGACATGAGACAACAAGGAGCAGAAGGAAACAATAAGACAGTACAGGTTAGCATGACTGGCGGTGGCCTTAGTGTACCAGCTACCTAGGCACTGCATACACCCTAACACAGAGCCAGTGCATTTGTATGGGGGGTTGTTGTATGAGTTGAGCACCATTCACCACAGTCACAGAAGCAAACACACACTTGCACACTCCATATGCAATGCAGCCATCATGCTCCTGTGAGAAGGGGCATGGAATCTTGAATATTCTCCAGTGATTACGGCCCTTGGTTTACTTGCGTGATGTACTTTACCTGGAGGATGGCCCCTCTCGCTGCATAGCGACACCTTGCACCAGGGCGCCGTACTGATTCAGAGAGAAGAGCACCACCTAATGAATCTCCACTACCATTTCTTGCAGCATGCCCTTCTCACAGGTTCAACAGCAGAATGAATGAAATGGTCCCAAACATACTCCAGTAACATGGATTTGAAGCAATCGTGACTTAAATAAAAGTGGTAGAGCCTCATAGCATGTCCTGGGGCATTGGGCCAGGAAAGGACACCAGGAAAGAATGCTGTTTTGCTGTATTTCCCCTCCCCAAAGCAGGGTATGATGAAAGAGAATGGCTCTGGCATGCATGGTCTTAGCAGTAGCAGCACGCAGGACTGCAAGCACATTGCAAGGCAAGCACACTGCGGGATTTTGCCATAAAGCAGCAATGGCTCGGTCAGCATGTTGGCATTGCAGAGTGGTGTACCAGTCCATAGGTGCTGACTTTTATTTTTCCCCAGGGGTATTCTATCCTGCTTGGCCTTAGGCCCTGCCCCTTCCCCAAGGCCCCATCCTCACCCTGCCTCTTCCTGTCCCTGCTCAGCCCCCTTCAGTGAGGCCCCGCCCCTGCTCTGCCTCTTCCCACCCCTGCTCTGTCCCCTCCCTTGAGGCTCTCACCGCTCTCTGCTCTTCACCCCTCCCCCCAAGCACCTCCCCCAGACACCCAACAGCTGTGGTTGGTGGATGCTGAGCACCCACTATTTTTTTTCTGTGGGTACTTGTCATAGCATTCCCTCTCAGATCTGAACCTTAGAGTTCAGAAAATGAGATACTAGCACATGAATCCCCTAAGCTTAATTACCAGCTTAGACCTGATAGCACTGCCACCACCCAAAAATACAGTGTTTTGGGGCACTCTGATCTCCCCAACCTTCCCTGGGGACCCCCAAACCCAAATCCTTGGGTTCTTAACATCCAGGAGAAATAAACTTCCCCCTTCTTTTCCCTCTTCCCAATTCCCTGGATATTAGAGACTATGATCCAACCTTTTAAACACAATACGGAAGCAGTCCCTTCTCCAAAGAGGTACACAGAGTCAGCAAGAACAGAGAGGAGATTACCCATAGTCCTCCGTCTCCCCACAGGTCCCTGGTGAGTTCCCCACCCTGGGACTAATAGCAAGGGAACAAGGAAAAAATCAATCAGTTAAAAAATCTGTAATTAAGAAGAAAAGAATGTACTACTGTAACTTCAAGTAATGTAATATTACAGGGCTATAGCTACAGACACAAAGAAACTTCCCCGAGTACCAAATGACACAATCAAATAATATCCAGCAACTACAGAGTATAACAGTTAACAAGGCACAGACCACGACATTGGCGAAAGAGTAAAAACAATCAAAAAAAAGCTCTAAACCTCCTGTTTTACTTACTATTTGATACAGAGATTAGAGAATGTAGTAATGTCGTCTCTGCTCAAGACCCCCCTAGACCAAGAGACAAGCACACACAACGGACAAGAACAACACAAAAAGCTTCCCTCCACCCAAATTAAAAGTATCTTGTCTTCTGATTGGTCCTCTGGTCAGGTGTTGTTTGTTAACTCTTTCCAGGTGAAAGAGACATTAACCCTTAACAATCTATTTATGACAGTACTTGAGCCCTGGAGCACCCACGGACTCGGTGCTTGTGCACCAGTCTGCGTTCCAAAGCCATGTTCTCTGGAGCGTCTAAGAACCACCCTAAACCCACTGCAGTGCAAGCACAGTGGGCTGTGCTATGAATTTGCCAAGCCTCATGTTGCCTTGAATAGACCTGTGAGGTATCATTCTCACAGGCAGCTCCTCAACACATGAAATACATGGACATGGACAACAGTCCATGTGTCCCAGATCATACTGTACAACCCTTCCGCTAGTGGCTCAGTTAGACCCTGACAATTCATAACGAGGGTTCAAGCATCACAAGCTGGGGTGCCCTAACAAAGACAAACAGCGCCAGGCTGCTGTTCCAAGACAGACACTCACAATTCCAGCAAAAGCCTAGCATTGACGGCCGCTAATTTTCAGCAGCGGTCTCACCCACAGGGCAAGCATGTTCTGAGCCAGCCTGACACCTCTGTCACAGCTGCATATGTGAACAAATGAGGTTACTCAAAATAGGGCCTAAGTGGAGTTTAACTGGTGACTAGGCAGGCGCTAGCGCTCTGCACAAGAGTGAATTTCATCCAGCAAGAGGATAGGCACAGAAAGCTGTTCCTTTCATGGCATAGGCAGAAATTATTCTGCTTGCCCTCAGAGCCCATTATTGCCCTGGCATTGTGAGCCCCCTGGGATAACTGAGTGAAGAGAATTTAGCTAGGTGAGTGATCCCAGAATCATTGCATATTCAACATACTGAAACACACACGGGTCATACTGTGCACAATTTGATTTGTTTCCAAGGACGACCACAAAGCCAAAACCTAAGCAAACAGGTATTTGGATCCCAAAGCAATGCCAAGCCCCTCCCCCTCCTTTTATAGCCCCTTTCCCATAGCCTCTCTTTTAGATCTAAGTTCAGACTCCGACCCCCACCTTTATTCTGGACACTGTCCCATATTTTAATAAGATGAAGTTAAAAGTATTTGGAGTCCAGGATGCATATGTATCAATAAGCATCCCTCATGATCTCTGACCATTGCAAACCTGAGGTTTCCATCCCCTGCTTGGCCCCCGCTGTTTGTCACTCCTGGCAGAGTTATGGCCAGAGGCGTGCCTTCTATGTACTCAAGGCATGCAGTGCATCCCAGGACTGGATGTGCCCACAGGACAATTCTGTCTGGCCCCTGAACGTGCACAGCAGACGCCATTTTCTGGTGTGACCTTGCATGCACCATACCTGTGAGGGCCACATCAAGGACACCATTTTGCCTGCAAGTATAGAATTGCATGCCTGACTAAAAGTGTCATGGCATGTCACTGGTTATGGCTATTGTTAACTGTGAGCTCCTTGTCCGTGTGTGAAGCCTAGTCCACAGCTTAGCACATCACACCGAACAGTCCAGTAGAAGAGGCTGTCAAAACTTTCCCCTCAAAACTCTTTTTCAATGGAAAGCTGGTTTTTCTACTAAATGACTTTTCCCGCCCAAAAGCATCTGCTCTCTTTTTATCGAAAAACCACAGACTTCGGGGGTTTAGGCCAAAAAACTAAAAGTTCCCTTTTCTAAAAATGAAAAGTTGAAATTTTCAGTGGCACATTCCCCCATTTTCCAACCCATTCTGTCTGTCAGGGTTAGATTGTGCCTTTAGTCACAGCAAGGGGTGGTGCATAAGCCCCACCATGCCAGAAAGGCATTGTGTTCATAGTTACCCTAGGAAAGCACAGTTCCTTCCCAGCTGCCCTTTGCTTGTGGGGAGTTATTTTCTGCTGGCCTATATCAAAGTTATGACACACACACACGTACTCCTCACTGCTGGCTCCATGGCACAACTCATTCCTTTCCCCTTCCTGGGCACTCCCCAGACCTGCTCTGGGGCAGGAGTAAACAAGCATGTTGTTCACAGTCACTCTCCCACAAACAGGTATCTAACACCTGAAGAACCCACGCAGGGGTGCAAGGGGGTTCTTATTCCCTGTTTCTCCTTTGTGCGGGTTTGTCGTCCAAGTCACAATCCAGCTCGTTAATAATGGCTGGTACTAGACATAGTTCTGAATTAGAGAAACAACTAAGCCTAATTACAATAAAATTAGACCCAAACCACAACTTAATGAAGAGGAGATAGGATGGCCCAGTAGATGAGTCATTACTTGGGAGGTCAAGAAACTTGGGTTCTGTTCCCATCTTAATCACCAACTTGAGCATGTTACTTCACATCCCTGGCCCTCTGTTTCTCATACCTATTGTCTATCTAGCTTCTAAGTGTAACCGACACATCTCCTGGATGTGGTGCTCTGTCCCATCTAGTGGCACCAAGACTGCTTAGAGATTAATGAGTCTACTACAGCCTTAGCTAACAGCCATGGGACTTTTAGCTCATGCAGTAGAGGCTCATAGACTAAGCTCCAGACATCCCAGGTTTGATCCTGCCTATTGACATCATCAGCGTTAAATAAGGTCTTCAAAGCAGGGACTGTCTCTATGTGCTCACACAGTGCCTACCACAAGGGGTCCCCAGTCTTTATTAGGGCCTGTAGGTGATCGTACAAATGTCATAATAGCACAGTGATAGATGCAGCATATGCGCCTAGATAAAATATAGTAGTTCATGAAGTATTAGAATCAGAAGTCCCTACTTTAAAGCTGTACCTATGAGCAAGGGGCGTACCCATACTGGTGATAACTCAAGGAAAGCTAGTGTGAGTACAAACAGCAGTGTAGCCCAGGTAGTACAGACAACAGCAGCGGAGCCACAGCTGAGCTGTGCAAAGTACAAACCTGAAAATGGTGGATACATGCTTAACCATTGCCTGTGCGACCACAGCTACGCTACTATTTACACTCATGCTAGCTCTCCTTGAGCTACCGCTGGTACTTGTACACGAGTGGATGAACCACGCTCATAGTGTAGCCATAGCCGAAGTGTCGAAGACAAACCACAATGGTAAGATTTGTCTCTGGCTTCACTCCACTGACTTCAGAGATGAGTTTGTCCAAATCATGCAGTGCCTACGCAGTTGGTCCTGACTCAAACAAAGCTCCCATTGAATTCAGTGGGAACATTTTTGCCTAATTCAGGTCCAGAGTGGATTGAACAGTAAATAAAAAAAGTGAACTTGCAAATATCTGCATCAAAAAAGAGACTCAGACTCAGTGCTGATGATTCATTAGGTCATGCTACTCATTAACTGAGAATGTTCAAGGGGCTACAGAGTATTTGTCAACATGTTTCTGCACCCCAAAAGCAGTTATGAATTTCAGCACAAATAACTATTCATCTGAAAATTCATACGGCATGTTTATTATAAAATATTTATGATGTGTACTACAGTGTCTCTAGAGGCCCCAGTTGAGATCAGGGCCTCCCATTGTGCTAGGCAGTATATCCCTGCATGGTGATAGTCCCTCCTCCTGCCCTCAAAGAGCATAAAGCAAAATAGACAAGGCAGCCAATGCGTGGAGAAACTGAGGCACAGAGCGATTAAGTGAATTGCCCAAGGTCTCACATCAGGTCAGTGGCACAGCCAGGAATAAAGCCCAGCTCGCGGACATCCAGGCCAGTGTCTAATGCAATAGACCACACTCCCTCTCAATGCATGAGTCCTTTATTTTCCTGCTTCAAAAGTTCAAGTCATACAGACCGAGGGCAGAAGGCAATGCTGTGTGACTGTAGGTGACTGTAATTAACAATGGCTTTTGAAAGCCAACAGTTTGCAAACACCCAACAGAACGAATGGTCCTTGTTGAAGTGATGTGCCGAGAACATACAGGCAATGACTAAGTTTGCAGGAAGCAGGAGTGTTTCATAAACAACATGTTAATCAATAAATTGTCATTGCCAATTCTACATGTTCAAAACTCTTGAGTCCAGCCTCCTAATGTCACAAGACTTAAATAACCCCATAGTTGTTATTTTTTATATTTGCCTGCTGTTTTTTTAGGCTTTAGGGAACACTGGGGTCACATTTTCAAGCTTTTCTCTGCAACCAGAAGAGTAAGAAACTTTAAAAATAGAAAGTTGAGATCCTCCCACATTCACATGGCTCCTGGGGCTGGAGCTTTAAGAAAATCCCCAAACATCACGTGACTCACAGTAGCCCTGAGGGTAAGAATGAAAGGCTCAGTTTGTAACTAGCTTCTCATCCTTGATGAACAGCTCACTCAGCTTTACATTGGGATTTTCAACTGAGCCCAAGGAAGTTGTGTGTCTGTTTCCTTTAGGTTCCTTTGAAAATCCCAGTCTAAGTCAGAAGATTGTACAGGACGTCATTTCTCCAAGACTGGAGGATAAGCTGGTAACATGTAGTGTTATGCTTTGTTAATCAGTGTACATCAAAAGATGCACATCTTTGCTGTTGCCAGCACATAAGATCAATGTATCCCTTACAAATTCTCACTCTGACCAGAGTCTCAAGCAATGCTTCATAAATAAACAGCCTGCTATATGCAGAGAGCTTTTTTTGAGCACAGCAATACCTTCCTTGGTTTACTTCCACTTCCATGTGTATTAGGGAGACTCTACTTATATTTAAGGCCCGCCCTCAAATGTTCCAGAAAACTCAGCTAGAGCCGAACAATGGTAGCCAAAGTACCAACCACATTTGCTAGGCAGTTTACCCACCAAAAGGTAAAGTTTGTGGAGAGAATTTGAAGCCGTTTGAACAAAGGCTTCCTCTAGATCACTGGTGGGTAACCTGTGGCCCACGGGCCACATGCTGTCCATCAAGGTAATGTGATCGCAGGCGAGACATTTTGCTGATGTGGACTGTTTGCAGGCATGATCCCCCGCAACTCCCAGTGGCCGCGGTTCGCTGTTCCCAGCCAATGGGAGATGCAGGAAGCAGTGGGCCACAGGGATGTGCTGGCTTCCACTTCCCGCAGCTCCCATTGGCCGGGAAGGGCAAACCATGGCCGCTGGAAGCTGCAGGGGGGCCGTGCCTGCAGATGGTCAACGTCAGCACACAGTCAATCCTCTGAGGCCTGTAGGGATAATCTAAACGGCATCTGATTTCATCCTCCCTGTTCCTAAGGAAAACTGCAGTCATCCTTTGTTCTTTCTGCTGTCCTTGCCTCCAGGAGGGAAGGAGCTCATTTATCTGCTGCCCTCTTTCCCAGAGCTCATCCTGGTTCCTGGGAGGGAAGGGAGCCATGCCCTGTCCAGACTTCAAGGCTCCGGTCCAGAGCCTTAAATGGAATCGTAGCCTGGAGTTTTCAGACCACCAGCTGTTACCCTGGGATCACTTCTCTACTCTCAATGCAACCTCTGTCAGTCGTTGTTTGGAGCAGCCTGGACCCCCGAGATTCTACCTTTGTTTACACGCCAATAGTTAAAAGAAAAGATCCCAGCAGTGCCTGAGAGGAGCAGCTGGCCCCGGATCTCCAGTTCGCTAGGCAGGAGAAAAAGAGCCTGCTTCAGTTAGTATTTGACCTTGAGACGGAACTGGAGGTCCGCATACAGGGATGGACAAGCTGTGGCATGCAGAGACTCTGAAGTCCAGGAGGCAAAGGTGAACTAAAAGGGTTCTTAAATGCTCTCCAGGTAAGAGAGACCTGGGGGAGCAAACTCTGACTAAAGAGGGCAAAAAGCCAGAGAAAAGCACTCTCTCGAAACAGAGAGATGGGGAAAGAAGACCCTGCTAACCCGGGACAAGAGGCAGTAGTAGAACTACCACCTCAATCCTATTGGGGAGGGGAAGGGTGTGAAGGGGTGGACTAGGCCCAAAGTCCCCCTGCTGGAGGCCTCAGGGTTCTGCCACACCCATCCCAGGAAAGGAGCAGTGTAGTGGTTTGAGGGAGAAACCAATCCGAGGGCCAGGAGGGCACTATAAAAAGGAGCTGCAGAACAGAGCAGCGGTTAGTAGCTGCTCGGAGCTGGAGAAGCTGTGTGCTTGGCTGGAAGAGCAGCAGGATCATGGACAGCTACATGGAGGTAGGGACCAGGGGAGTGAGAGGCTCCTGGCTGGTTGCTAGGACTGAGCCAAAGACAGTTTGCTAGCAGGGACCGGAGGAGCAATGAAGGAGCTCCTGGCTGGATGCAGGGGCTGAGTAGGGACTAAGCCTGGGGAGGGGGACAGGAAGATAGTGTCTCCAGGGAGCAAATCCTGAGGAACAGCCCACACTAGGGCTAGACTGGTTTAAGCCGTGGACACACCCAACGCAGAGGGGATTTTGAGATCGGGTTAGCCAAACCCCATTACAGAGAAGCTCGTCTATATGCTGTTTGTGACTTCCTTGTTCAGGACTGGTGTAGATAAATACGTCCACAAAAGAATCTCATACTTGCAATTGCTGTATTCTCTATCTAATGGAAAGCAAACATGCAGCCCCCTGCCCACCCCCAGCTCTGAAGATCTGCTACTTCTGACAGGAAAAGGTGTACAATGTTATTATCTGCAAACTAACTAGTTTTTGCAGCATATGAATCATTAATATCAGAGGTTGGAAGGGACCTAGAAGTCCATCTGATTCCAACTCCCTGCTCAAGAGCAGACCAATTCCCAATTCTAATCATCCAGACATGGGCTTGTCAACTTGAACTTTAAACCTCTAAGGAAGGAGATTCCACCCACCTCCCTACGTTAAACCCATTCCGAAGGCTTCACCACCCTCCTAGTTGAAAAAGTTTTCCCAATATTCAACCATAAACCTCCCCCACGGCAACTTCGGAAGACATGGCTTCTGCTTCTGTCATCAGTACCACTGAGAACAGTCTAGATCCATCTCTTTGACTTCCTTTAGGTAGTTGAAGAGAGTCAAATCCCCTCAATTCTTTCTTCTGCAGACTAAAACATTTCCAGTTCCTCCTCAGGCCTCTCCTCATAAGTCATGTGCTCAGCCCCTAAACATTTTTGTTGTCTTCCACTGGACTCTTCCAAGTTTTCCCATCCTTCTGTAGTGTGGGACCCAAAACTGGACACAGTACCCAGATGAGTCCTCACAATGTTAAATAGAGGGGAATGATCACATCCTCAATCTGCTGACAATGCCCCTACTTATACACACCCAAAATGTGTAGAGCCTTCTTGGCAACAAGGCACGTTGTTGACTCATACCAGCTTTCTCGTCCACTATAACCTAGGTCCTTTTCTTGCAGAACTGCCTTCCTAGCCTTTCGGTCCCTAGTTGTTAACAGTGGAATGGGGATTCTTCTGTCCTAAGTGACAGGACTCTGCACTGTCCTTGTTGAACACTAACTCAGGTTTCTTTATGGGCCAATCCTCTAATTGTCTAGGTTCCCTCTGGAGACCTATCCTGTAACCCATCCAGTCGGTATCTACCACTCCCGCCAAGTATATTCTTCTGGCGAAACTTTGAACTGAAGAGTGCAGTCCACACCATCCTCCGAAGTCATCAATTGAAGATATTGAACAATAACCAGCTCCCAGGATCGACCTCTGGCGAGCACTCCATTGAACGGCTGCCAACTAACATGGAGCCGTTGATCACTACGCCGTGAGCCCAGAATCTAGCCGAGCGTTTGTCCTATCCACCTTCTAGTCCAGTCATCCAGCCCATACTTCTTTAACTTGCTGGCAAGAATACTGTGGGAGACCGTATCAAAAGCTTTGCTAAAGTCAAGGAATAACACATTCACTGCTTTCCCATCATCCACAGACCCAGTTATTCCTCATAGAAGGCATGAATATACAGCTGCTCACCATTAAAATGCAGCTATTTCTGGGGTAAAACATAGCAACGATTTAACAGAACATGTTCGTTTAGGACAAAGAATATCCAACTAACATGACATGCGGGATTTAGATTAGCAGAGTATAAATGACCTATGCTGGAATTTGGCCAGGTAACCTGTTTTAACATTCCTTCTCTAGAGAAAATTGCTATGAGATTTTTTTAATGAGCAAGAGCAGTCAGGATCTTTCTTGGTTTCATGCCTCATCCTAAAGATGCCACCTAGGGTGACCAGACATCCCAATAAAATTGGGACAGTCCCAATATTTGGGTAGTTGTCCCGCATCCCGACTTATCTTAGGTCAGGACGCAATTTGTCCGGATATCACTGGTTGTTTTTTGCCCTCTACCATGATGTTGTGGCATTGGCTCAGCACTGAATGAGAAGGAAGAGTGCCACTTAACCATACAGTCCAAATGGACTTTGGCTCTTTTAGGGTGCATGTGGGAGAGGAAAAAAGCCAATCAGGAATCCAGAAAATACGACAGTAATTCAACAGCTGTCAGTGCTGCCTGGAGGTGCCCTCATGACATCAAAATTATTTATAAACAGAAGGTTGTTAGCCACAGTGTGAAAAGAAATAAATTCTATGGTAGAGTAATAGCTCAATGGGGTGGATTTTCAAAACCACTCAGTTAGGGGCAATGAGATGCAAAATGACATGTGCAAAGAAATGGAAACAGACGTTGGAGATGAAAGAGACCTTTGATATCAAATGTCTTTCTGCCAGCACAGGACTGTTCCTTACAGGACATAAATAGACTTTAAATGTAAATAGAATATATATATATATATTTAATTAAGACATAGTTTTATGCACCTAAATGTGATACGCGTAGCTTGAAAATGATATAAGAATGGCCATGCTTGGTCAGACCAATGGCCCATCGAGCCAATATCCTGTCTTCTGACAGTGGCCAATGCCAGGTGCTTCAGAGGGAATGAACAGAACAGGCAATCATGGAGTGATCCATTCCCTGTCACCCATGCCCAGCTTCTGGCAAACAGAGGCTAAGGATACCCAGAGCATGGGACTGTATCTCTGACATTTTTGACTAATAACCATTGATGGACCTGTCCTCCATGAAAACACAGTTATGTTTGATTTCTGTGGCAAGCAATCTTTATGTATCAAAGAGTACTAGCTGCAGAGGTAGCCAACATTTTGTTGCCCAGTGGTTACAGAGGAGAGACGCACACACAGTGGTCTCTCCAAGAGATGTTACTTTTGTTCTTTCTTGCTGTTTTCCTCAATCTATAATAAAAAATCATTTCAGCCTGTAGGTCAGTGGCTTGCTTATTGAGAATGAAAATATCAGCCTAAGGGATGGCCTAGCATGTTGCAAAGGGCAGCATGTAACCATACTGCCTCAGGAATGGACTTTTTTTCCTAAATGAAATTTTGTCAAAATGGCCGTGTTCCCAGGGAACGTTTTGATTTCAATGAATCAGCATTTTCCATAGGCAAAATGTTCCACTGGACATTTTTCAACCAGTTCTATTCTTGGTTGTGGTTAAATTCACTCTTCTGCAGAGCCCTTAAGCAATGCACAAGTTCATGCACTGGTCTCTGACAGGGGAGACTTTCACCCTGGATGTTTTGCTGGATGAAATTTACAAATCCCATGTGGGGAAAGAAGGAAAGGAGGAGTCACCTTCTTGGAGTTAGCATGAACCAAGAGGCTCCTCCTATACCGAAGCACAAGGTGGCATTATTTGATAAAACAAATGGGCAGCTAGAGAGTAAAGGCCATAAAGATGCAGTGCCTGTTCTTAGAAGATAATTCCTGCAGGAATGATTAGAACAGCAGAGGGCTTGGAACGTAATCAGTTGGGTGTGCTGATCATCTAGGGCTGTCATGTTCGGTTCATTCCCCCCACCCCCCCAATCAGTTGTGACATTTTCATTCTTTTTGTGCTAATAGCCATGTTTCGCCTTTCGGAAATCACTTGTTTCCTTCTACTCTGCACAGTAGCCCCATGTTAATAGATAAACATATTTATACAAAAATATCAGCGAGACACATGTATCATTAATACATTGTGTATCAAGCGTACCAATGTATCATTAGGACATTGAAATGCCTTCCTGTTTGTTTTGCACTGTGTACTGTCATTTAGATGCATCTAGATATAGCTATGATATTGGTTTCATTTTCCTCCTCTTCTTTGCAAAGGTATAAGGGAGATCTTTCCTCTGGGGTCAGAGGCCTGGCGCTGTCTATCTGATTAGCCCCATTCACTGCACCTGAGAAAGACCTGGACCTTAGTTAGCTGACCTTATACAAGAGGGCAGTAGGAAATGGAGACCAGAAACTGCATCACTCTCCAGAGAGCTGAGGGGATAAGGGCAGGAGCAGGGGTAGGGGTAGGATCAGGGCTCAGCTTGGCTTGGCTCGGCTCCCAATGGCCTAGTAATAGAGCTACTGCAGAGAGGAACTGCTAGTCTAGAAAACCCAAGCGGACAGGAGGGGAGACCATTGGGAGCCCTGTATTACTGAGGATGTGAGGTAAGAGCCAGGAAGATCTTGTTGCTGGTGCAAGAGACAGTCTTGGAGAGGGGCCTGTTTTGCTTGCACACACTTTTGAGGGAAGAGTCTGCAAGGATTTTGATCGTGTTTCGTTAAGAGTGGGGTAAAGCAACTACCCCCTGCTGAAAACCGCTTTCCTGGATTCCTTGAGAAAGCCCAGATGGAATTTAACCCCAGGGAGCGAGCTGACCCAGCAAGAACAAAGCTTGCTCCGATAGGAGGAGTGCTCTCTGAGCCTTTTAAACTCTTCTTTACAGCCCTTATTGCAAGACACTGGGTTACATTATTGGGGTAAAATGCCCAGGAACTGAAATGGCAAACGTGATTTGGAAATTTGAATGTAGTTTGACGTTTCACCATTAGGGGTCAGCTGTTGCCTAGTGGATTGAGAACAGGGAAGGACGTGGAAAAATTGGAAAGAGTCCAGCGGAGGGCAACAAAAATGCTTAGGGGGCTGGAGCACATGACTTATGAGGAGAGGCTGAGGGAACTGGGATTGTTTATTCTGCAGAAGAGAAGAATGAGGGGGGATTTGATAGCTGCTTTCAACTACC
>NC_133769.1:359996333-360046468 GCF_003597395.2 Chelonoidis abingdonii
GGCAAGAGATTTGGGATCCATTCCTTACACTGTGAGGAACTGACTCTGTCTGCCTCTGTTGTGGTAAAGGGGCTGGACTGTATCTCAGGAGATCTGGGTTCGGTTCCTGACTCTGCCACAGACTCCTTGAGTGGCTGCTCTCTGTGCCTCACTTCCCCATCTGTAAAATGGGGTAATACTCCATTTGTCTTGCCTATTCTTTGGGGCATGTCTCTTACAATGTATATATACAACACCTAACACAGCAAAGGCCCCAATCTCAAGTGAGGTGTCGAGATACTGTTTACATTTTTGTGCCTCCATTACCTGATTTGTAAAACAGGGGTGCTGAGAGCTATTGAACCAAACTGTAAACTCCGTATATTATGGAAACCACTTCAAGCCAGGGGTGCAGGAGCACCCCGAGTTCCAACCGCTGTGCTGTAAAATAGAGATAACGATGCTTCCACACCCTTGCAAAGCACGTTGTGAGCTAGAGATGAAAACCCTCTGCCTTTGTGGAGTAGTTCATTTTAACAAGACCCATTGTGTTTCATATGCAACACAAGTGCTTCTGTCCACCTCTATGGAGCATTGTCATGTACATCATCCTAGGTTAAGCCTTCTTGATAGCAAACATGATTTTTTAGATATTACATTAGATTGCTCTGGATTGAATGTTTTGAACTTCACCCATCATTATTTAGAATCTGCAACATTGGTTCGTGCTGTTGCTGCAGCCTGATACCTACAGTATGTTAATCTGTCTCTGTGATGCTCCTGGCCCAAGTGATGGTCAGATGACCTTTAATTTGTGACAATAGCAAAATTTTGGGGCCAGAGCCTCTATTGATGTAAGTGAGCATAATTCCTTAGTCTAGCAAGGCATAGTGGACTGGAGACTCTGGTCCACCTCCCACCCTTAACTAGCACCATTGCAGCTCTAGTGGTGATCGCACCCATGAAAGTCAGGCCAGCCAGGGCTTGACAATTAAAATACCAGCAGCCACTGAGCCTGCTGGTCTACGCTAGCACTCATCTGCACTGATCCAAGTGCAATGATAGGAGTGCACAGAAAAATATTAGTGTGGACAATCCTCTTTCAACAGGGTGCTGAGTGCCACTGATGGTGCTGAGCACCTCACTTTTGCTCACCTCGGGCATGGTCCTGCAGCAAGGAAGCCATAGGGTTCTGGACTTCAAATGCCTTAGATCAGCCCCCCCAATGCCAGTAGGGTGACCAGATGTCCTGATTTTACAGGGACAGTCCTGATATTTGGGGCTTCTTCTTATATAGGCTCCTACTACTCCCCACCCCTGTCCCGATTTTTCACACTTGCTGTCTGGTCAGCCTAAGTGCAAGAACCTCCTCACTGAAGTCAATAGTTTTGCCATCGGCCTCCATGGCAGCAGAATTGGGTCTTTAAATGCGAGGGAGGGTTCAGCACTTTGCTGGATAAGTCCCCAGCTCCTTTCTGTACCATTGCGCAAATAGAACAGATCATATTCTACCATTACAAATGCTAACCACATTAGCATTAAAGTAAGTCTATATATCACGGGCTGCAGTATGCTCATTACATGCAAGTTACAGTGAATTAACGTTAATGAGGCAATTTTAGTCATTTCCAGCTTGCATGCAAAATAATTATTTTTAAATGCTCACAAAGTGTCCCCTAATTAAGCTGATAAATTTCAGCAAGCTCTTGCAAGACAAACTCTTCCTCCTCCACATAGCAGGAGCCCCGCCTTTGAAATTCATTGCAGTTGTTCTTTGCTGGCACAGAAGATATTTCAAATGCTTCCCCTTTGGTGTATTTTAATGGGCTGAACAAATGGAACCTTTTGCTGAAATCAAAGACAAAGAAATAATCAATAGCTTTTGTGGGGGTGGGGAAGGAATCAAACTCATTTGTTTAACAACTCAAGGACAATGAAACATCAAATGTGCGTGAGCATCAACTGCAACTAGTTAGTTCACAGGAATCATTACCTCATTGTAAATCTGTTTCCCTAAAATGTAGGAAGAAAATTTTATTTGACTTTAAAAATAAAGAGGGGGCTACATTTCCCAGTGTTACATGATGAATTCTGTGTACACAAATTGGGTTAATAATGGGCTGTATGTATGCAACTCACCCAAGATGGTATAATACACCCGATAATGTCCTGCTACAGCAGGGGTGGCCAACCTGTGGCTCTGGAGCCACATGCGGCGCTTCAGAAGTTAATATGCGACTCCTTGTATAGGCACTGACTCCGGGGCTGGTGCTACAGGCGCCAACTTTACAATGTGCCGGGGATGCTCACTGCTCAACCCCTGGCTCTGCCACAGGCTCTGCCCCCACTCCACCCCTTCCCACACCCTCCTCCGAGCCTGCCATGCCCTCACTTCTACCCCCTCAGAGCCTCCTGCACGCCACAAAACAGCTGATCGGGAGGTGCGGGAAGGGGGGGGAGGTGCTGATCAGTGGGGCTGCCGGTGGGTGGGAGGCGCTGAGAGCCGGGAGGAGTGAGCAGATGTAGGGTTGCTGACGTATTACTGTGGCTCTTTGGCAATTTACTTTGGTAAATTCTGGGTCCTTCTCAGGCTCAGATTGACCACCCCTGTGCTACAATGCCCTCCCTCTCGCTCTGATGGTCCAAATAGAAGTTAAGAGTCTACTACCAGCTAATGGAGTTACATTTCTAGCTCAAGTGGCAGAACCCCATGCTTTAGGTTTGACAGTTGTGACTGAAGGCACCTCTGTATTCACACCCCACACACCATTTTAGTAACCATTGCACAAAATAGGCCTTGTGAGGTGTCATTTGAAAGCAAATAATTTGCTCGTCAATAATTTCATGATAAAATGTATATAGCAACATTATATGTAAAGTTATGAACATAAGCTGAACTCATGACTAAAGTGTGTTTACCAAAGAAGTCTGGGGAGGAGATTAACCTATTTCTCAAAGACAACAGACAAGTTGGCTCCTCTAGCCAGGTGTCATCACCAGGGCAATCACCTGTGAAGGGCCATTCCTTGGCAAGGAAGGGGGGCAGGAACAAACAGATCTGTATCTTAGCAAACAGCCTGGAACCTCTTTCACCATCAGACTCCTTGACTCTGACCTCACAGTAGGAATAAACTTAACCTAGGGGTAATCTGGAGGAAAATGCATTTCCAAGGATGACTGAACTATAAAAGTGAGGAGCAAAGCTACCCCAAGTTATTTCTCCCTATCCATCTCTCTCCCTTTCACTTAAGATGACAATAGAAACAGCTGTTGGGCTTGAGGAGCAGATCCTGGCCTGAGAATTTGGTTAGCAATGTTACTGGAAACATGAGGTAAGGGACTTACCTTGAACCCAGTCTAGTTTAAGTTTTAGTATTAGAAAGTGTTTTATCTTTTTCTCTCATAATCGTTTCTGACTTTAATGACTTTATACTTGTTCTCACTTAAAACCACCCTCCTTGGAGTTACACTTTTTTATTCTTTAATCAAAACTCATCTAGTGTTGTGTTTAAATGGAATTGTGTGGTTAGCTCCTGATACAACAATTTGCTATTTTAAATTGATCCCCTTAGAGGGCCAACAGACCTACTATATCTGGACTGTCCAGGAGAGGGCTGGGCTGTGCAGAACACACATTGTGCAGGAAATTCAGGACTTGACAGTGTGTTGGCATCATCCTGCAAGTGGTAACCCAGGCTGGTGGCAACCAGAGTGTGACGGCAGGCTGCATCTACGCATGGACACTCGGATACGGTTTGTGAGGAACCCAGGTTAGGAGCTAGAGCAGCGTACATTGTGAGGCACCTCAGCTTGCGAGGCAGGTGGTACAGCCCCTCACTGGTCCAGATTGCACCTCAGAATGTCATAGTGGCAGTGGGATCTAAGATCAGTTGACTGTATACCATGCTATCCGCCACCACTAGCTAGCATTTTAACTGAATGGGGGTGAGAACTGAACAAGTAAAATATCCAGACAGTGGCTAAGTGATGAGATCAGCGGATCAAGGCATCTCCTGCCTGCACTTTCATTATATGGACAAAGTAATAATACCGTGCTCTTTTCACCCCGAGACCTCAAAGCACTTTACAGGAGATTGTTATCATCCCTGTTTTATGGACAGCAAAACCAACATACAGCAGTGAAGTGACTTGCCCAAGGTCATTTAGGAGGTCTGAAGCAAAGCTGAGGCCAGAACCCAGGTCTCCTGGCTCACAGTTCAGTTCTTTAGGCCACATTGCCTTCTACTGTCCTCAAACAACATATTCCTGCTGCTCCTGCTGGGGTGGTATGGCTCCTGTGTTCTATCAGTGTTTTATCAAGTGAGCTGCTTTGAAGTCACTATGCCTGATCCAGCCAAGTCTGCTCCTGTGCCCAAGAAGGGCTCTAAGAAAGCGGTGACCAAGACCCAGAAGAAAGGGGATAAGAAGCGCCGCAAGACCAGGAAGGAGAGTTACTCCATTTATGTCTACAAGGTGCTGAAGCAGGTTATCCTGACACCGGCATCTCTTCCAAGGCCATGGGTATCATGAACTCCTTCGTCAATGACATCTTCAAGTGCATCGCTAGGGAGGCGTCTCGCCTGGCGCATTACAACAAGCGTTCCACCATCACCTCCCGGGAGATCCAGACCGCCGTGCGCCTGCTGCTGCCCGGGGAGCTGGCCAAACATGCTGTGTCAAAGGGCACCAAGGTTGTGACCAAGTACACCAGCTCCAAGTAACTGGTCTCTCTCTAAAAAAAACAAAATCATGGCAGGACTGTGACTAAAACCTACAAGAAGCCTGATGCTGGCAGACCAGGTACCAGCTCATGCCAAGGCCCAGGGGCCCTCTGAACACTGACAGAGGTGCAGCTGGAAACCAGTCTGGCTCTCCTGTGGTTTAGTATAGTTAAAAATAGATATTAGTGTTACAAGAATGTGTTTAGACTTTATGGAATGCTTGTAGGATACTGCATGTATTAATCCTGCTTATAATATCTGTGTCCCGTGGTATAGTACACTGCAGTGTTTGCATTGTAAACCTCTAATTGTGTCACTCAAACAGGAAAGGAAGCATCCATTAAGGTAGAGTGCTCGTCCTGCACACAAGATGACCTGTTGAAGGCAAATGAGGCATTGTGTAGCACTGAAGGACAGAGACCTTGTTGACTGCATTCCTGACTGTCTCCAGGAAGGGGAAGCTTGTGCGTACACTCCATCTCAACAGCTTAGATCCTGGGATGAAGAGGATAAAAAGCCCTGCCAAGAAGAAATCAGGATCGTTGCGCTATCTGGACTCTGAGGGACAAAGCTGCCTAAATGTAAGCAAGAGGTGCCCAAGTTGCTGGGGATGGGTCAGCCCTAAACGTCAGGGCTGCTTCTTATAGAAGCTTCTATTGTCTTTTTAAATCTAAGACCCTGTAACTCGTGTGTGTACGTTCCCTGTTTTAACCTTTAACATTTCTTTTCTTAGCTTATAAAACTTTAGTTAGTTTATTACAGGGTTGGCTACAAGCGTTGTCTTTGGTGCAAGATCTGAGTACAAATGACCTGGGGTAAGTCACTGATCCTTGGCACTGGGAGTAACCTGGATATTGTTGTGATTTTTGGTGTACAGTGACCAGCAATCACGTAGTGCAGCATGCCTGTGTGGCAGTCTGGAATACCCAAGCTGACGGTCTGACTCCCTGGTAAGACTGCTGTGGTGCTTTAAAAGTTCATGCTTGTTACTGGTGAAATCTAATTCCAGTGTGTACAACCAGTTTGAGGGTTTGCCCTGCTTCCTGACAGTCTGTCCCGCACTCATCAGTGGTGTGTGTAGAAATATAACTTTGACTTCTTTCGGGGGGAGGAGGATGTTTTGTGTCCCCCCACTCCAGCCAGGAGCTCGCTTTCCCTCCCTCACCCCAGCTCTGGCAGGAGTTCACTTTCCTACCCACAGGCCTGGGGCCAGGAGGAGTTCTCTCTCCCTGCCACCATGACCCCAGGGCTGGAGGAGTTCTGTGCCCCTGACAATTGAGGAGGGGGAAGCCCCTGCTTGTCCCCCCCTTGTGCATGCCCCTGGCTCCAGGACAGCGTGACAAGGTCTGTATTGAGATGTGCTAGGCTTTAGCTAGTGTAAATTCCAAGAAAGGAGAAGAAATGATTAGGGTGGCTAAAGGGGGTCATAATGAGATGTAGCAAGACAGGAGACCGTCCTTGAGGTTAAGGTGCTGGATTGGGACTCCCATGATCTGAGTTTAGTTCCTGGCAGGGCCGGCCCACAACATTTTGGCACCTGAGGCGGGGAGCTCAAATGATGCTCCCGTGCTCCCTCGCTTGAGCCAAAACTTTGGAAGGTCTCAATTCTACCTTCTTCCTATTCTACCCCCTCATGGTTCTGCTCTGCTATCTACCCCAATAAAGGAGAACTAAAAACTTAAAATGCCTTGTTCAAAAATTGTAAGTAACACTTAACTTTCAAATGCCTGAACAGCAAATGTAACTTTTCTTGTCTGTATAGTAAACACTGGCATTTTTATCTGTTTGAATAATCAAAGTGGTGCTCTCTGTGCCTTCTTGGTTGCAAAGATTTGAACTGCTTCCTGCTGAAGGTCCACAGTCTGGGCTAGCTCATGCTCTACTGAGATGGTTGCAAGGCCAACCAGCCTCTCCTGTAGATGTGTTTTATTAACATCAGCTGGAGAAAGCTGCGTTCGCCAATGCAATTGTTTTACAGGTAGTGTTTAAGTAGGCGCAGAAGCCACAAAACATTGGAACGAGGTGACATTTCTATTGTGGCCACATATATTCCAGAACCAGCCTTTTGGGTTGTCCTGCTGAAATGTAACTTGAAAGGCTTATCAGCTGTCATGTCACCTAAGATTCCACTCGCATCCAATATTGCGCATGCTCATGTGTCAACATGTCTTGAGTTGCCCTGTCATACTGGTTAGGTCTTCTTCAGGTATAGTGGGAGGTTTTGGAATATCATTAAAATCCCAAATATATGCTGGTGTTCTTTGGATTCAACTGCGTATTGCACAATCTAGCACCTGGTTAAAGAATTCAACTTTGGAATTGTGGTTTGAGGTGTCTCATTTGGATTATCCGTGTCTTGTAATCAAATCGGCATCTTCTTCGGTGACTTTTATATTCTGACATGGGTGGGTCAATAGCTTCGTTGAAGCTCCTTCTGCCACCTTCTGTCGCACTCTTCTGACGTTTTGAATCCTCATCTGACCAGGAAAGACATACGTATGACTGTTGCTTTGTCCAGTTGTTTCCATTGCTCCAGATATATACAGGTCAACACTGGAGTCTCTTGGTGTGTTACAAGCATTATTTCAAAACAGGTTAATTCATGCCACAACACTAGAGCCACCAGAGAAATTTGAAGTTAATATGGTGTGCTGGTGATTCCATTTCCCTCTGCACTGTTCTCCTACAAAACAGTTCCTGTCATAGCATTATACTCCATAATGGCGCTAGGAATCAGCTATCTTCTAGCTTTATCCCCTCCATTCGACTTTCCCATCGTAGTGGCACTCAGTGGTTTCAGTGTCAGAGAAGATGTTCCCAGATGTTGCTTCAAATTTGCACTCAGTGAATTGATGCAGAGAAAAATACTAGATGTTTGAATTACATTAAAAATTCACAGCTTTCGCTAGAAGCTGATCCGCCATCACTACCACCAAGTGTCAATGAATGAGACGTGCATGGGCAAAAAAAAATCTAAGCTCCGAGGTTTACTCTCATCTGTGTCTGGCACTTCCTCTTATTCTTCTTTCATGTTGGCACATTATCGTATCCCACCTCTCATGCGCTATAGCAATTCCCGTATTCTCCTGCTTTTTTAAGAAGCACATTTGTCATACCAGCTCTGTAGTATCATCAATGTCTAAATTCTAGACATGCTTTCTGACATCCCATTGCCGGGTGCATTTCACTAGTTTCTGTTGTGGGGTATTACAAACGCCACATTTAAGTCATTTGTTCCAATATGGCTGATGTCAGGTGTGCAGTCCAGAATTAACAGGTAAATCTATGCTGGATTCAGATCGTGCCAAATTCGTTTTACTTTTGTTGCCATAACCTGAGTGATCTCATTTTAATTGGTCTTTCAAGGAGTGTGTGGTAATTTTCTTGTGGTGACTCTTCTTAGATGTTCCTGGAGTACAGCATTCAACCTGAGCCAATCATATCTCCATAAGTTTAGGGAAGTTTTCCATTGTTTTGGCACCATACAGCTGATACTGAATGCTGACAGTACTAGTTTTGGGAGCAAGCATTCTCACAATGGCAATGAGCCTTTTCAGACATTTTGCCGGTAAAGAGCCTTGATGCATTTTTTTGTGCTGATTCATCTATGTTGGCCTTTAACCTTAGTCTCATCTCAACTCTTTCCCTATGAATACTCTCTGGTGATTTGTTGCCTTCTCATGGCTGCCAGATTTCTGGCCAGATTTTCCAGTCGCTTTTTGCTCTGTAAACCACATGTGGCCTGGAACATTAGACTGGAGGAGTTTGCAACACAAAACAGTATGCACATTGCTGGAATTTTGATACATATCCATAGGTTCTCTCACTTTGCCACCATTGGGATTTCACACCAGTATGTGTTGGATGGAACTTCTGTTTTCATTGTCTTTGGGAATATGAGTTTTTCACTGCTGTGGGCCATGAGTACAAGGAAGTCTCTCAGGCTACTGCTCAGGGTCCCCACAAGTCCGTAGATCATCTAGACCTTAAGGAACTAAATCAGCAGCATCTGTGTTCTTGGCCTCCACCACCTTCTTCTGCTATTACACTTTTTTCAGGACATATGCTTGCATGGTTTAGTCCATTGTGAGATGGAGATATGGATGCTGCAGCTAGCTGCCAGGTTCACCTGAACTCTGACTAACTGGAAGATCAGGCATCTTCCTCAACTCCATCCTCATGGCGCCGGAAGCTCACTGTTGAACATTGTTTTTCAGCAGGAGCTCCTTCCTGCCTTGGATAGAAAGCTTCCTTTGCTTTCTTTCTTTTTCTGATGCTGAATTGCTGCCTTTCTTTCCTTTTTCTGATGCTGAATGTCGCCCCAGAGGGCGTTTTTCTTTCACTCTGACTGCTGATTCTGGCAGCTAGAGTGGTTCAGGCGGGCTTAGGCGATTCACCGATTCCGGGGAATCGGGCCCGCGCCTTAGGCCACCTTTTGTAATTTGTTTTTACACTTACCCCGGCCCCGTGCGCAGTGTGCTCCGGGGTCCTTTGAGCGAAGCCCCGAGGAGAGTGGAGGCAGCCTCGCTCCTCCCTAGAGCTCCAGCCTGGGCGGCAGGGCTTTGCCGCTCGCCGGGGTCACAGCCAGGGAAGCGCGGGCACGGGCTTTGCATGCTCTCCGGGCCGCGGGGGCTCAGCGGGAGACGCGGGAGGGGGGTTTGCCGTCTCCGCTGCAGGGCTCCCAGCCGGGAGAGCGGGTCGCGGGCTTGTGCTCTTTCTGGCCGCGGAGATGGGGCCGGGCTTTGCCGCTTCAAGCCGGGCTCCAGCCGGGCAGAGCGAGGTCGCGGGGGCTTTGCCGTCTTCTGGCCGGAAGATTGGGCGGCGCCGCTCTTCTGGCGGGACGAGCGGCGGCGCGGGGGCTTGCCGCGCTCCGTCCGGGCTCCAGCTGGAGGCGCTCCAGCTCTGAGGAACGGGCGAGTGAGGGCTTGCCGCCTCTTTGGCTGGGGAGAGCGGGTCGTGGGCTATCCCGCTCTAGGCCTCTGGCCCAGAGCCACGGCAAGCCCCGCAACCGCGGGATGCTCTGGGCTCTTTAAATAGCCCAGAGCCCTGGGGCAGTGAGGGCTCTGGGACCTATTTAAGGGCCCGCGGGCTCAGTGCCTCTGCCACCCTGTCTATTAAATAGTCCGAGCCCGCTCCGCCTATCATTCCCCAGCGCATCCCACGGCTATTTAAAAGGTCTGGGTGCGGTAGGAAGGGTTTGGGGGCTCTTAAAGACTTAGGGCTCTCCAAGTGCTCCTGCGTTGTGCACCCCTTGCCCTTGCCCTGCCCACCACCAGTCCGCCCCCCGCCTGCAGGCCAGCTCTGCAACCCGTGCCCACAGCAGCCCTTCCAACCGCTTTCCTGTCTCTAGCCAGCTCCTACCACACAGCCTGCAGCCTGCCCCAAGCAGCCAGCCCCACATTACACTGCTGCCCACACCAGCCTGCCACCTCGGCCACCCCGCACCCCCTTGCCCTGTCCCAGTCACCCCTACTGCCCCCACTGCTGAAGCAGCCTAGTCCCCCACTCCTCTGGTCTCCAGCCTACCAAACCCTGCTGCACCCCCCTTGGCTGCTGAAGCCAAGCCGCCCACCCCATCCCAACCAGCCCACACCCCTGCCTGGTTGCAGCCAGACCCTACTCCAGTCAGCCCTGCCCTGCCTGCAGCCAGCCCCTGTCACTGCTGCCTTGCGTCCAGGGCATGTAACCTGACACTGCTCAATTAGGGGGGCAGGGAACAGCTAGGAACCAACACATGTGCACACCCCAGGGTGGCAGGACCCAAACATTGGAATGAAACAGCGGTCATTTATAGCCAATCATTAATAACCAATCAACAGCATATATGATGCAATGTATATAATTTTATTATTCATATAGTTATGGAAAGTAAAATAATACATGAAAGAAATGAGAGGTTTTTTTTCCACTTTTTTTTTTAAGTCATCTCTGCCAGGGCCCCGCCGAAAATGTTTGAATTGGGCCCCGCACTTCCTAAAGTCGGCCCTGTTAGTGGCTCTTAATACTCAACTGAAGGGGACAGATAAGCAGGCTGGTAGCAGGGCCTGAGTGAGGGAAGATATCAGCATCTTAAGGGCCTAACTGGCTCCTATTACTTCAGCTCACTGGCTGTTCTCCTCAAGTGGGTTCAGGAAAGCAGCAGGAAATGGGAAACTCCCTGAGAAGCTGGTGTTAATCAGTCCAGGCTCCTGGGGATGCTAGAGAGGTCCATAAGAGGCTCCTCTTCCTCTCTCTCCCTGCTACTTTCTGTTATACGCTCTCCCCTTTTCTCCTGCCTGCCTGTTACATCTCTTGTGTCCTCCTTCCTCCAGCACCGCACTTCACCATCTCTGTGCATCTAGAGCAGAGAGAATACATGTGCATCAGCAGCAGACACAATTTTCTACACTCTGGGTCCCAGTAGCGTCCTCCCAGTCTGGCACCCAAGGCGTCCCAGTCTGGCACCCAGTCTGGCCTTACCATGAGGAGTTTGCCTCATGGTAAGGCCAGCCCTGGTTCCTGGCTTTGCTACATACCTCCAGTGTGGCCTTGGGCAAGTCTCAAACTCTGTGCCTCACTTTCTTATCTGTTCATGAGGATAATAATCCTTTCTCTTACCCTTTGTCAGTCTCATCTCTCCAGGCTGTAAGCTCTCCAAGGCGAGGACTGTCTCCCCTTAAAGAAAGGTGTAAATCCAGAGTCCATCTGATGGCTTCAGTGGAATTACAGCTGACTTTCACTGATCTACATGGGGACACTCAGGAATGTTAAGAAGAATTGACTGAAGCTGTAAGGTTCAAGAGCATAAATTAAGTGCATTAAACCCCTATGTGGATGCTCTCATGCAGAAGAGAAGCAGTCTGACCTTCCTGTAGCTTAATCCTTTCAGGATTCATCTTTTCTGAGTGTCCCCATGTACACAGGGCCAGAGATCAGAATCTGGCTTTGGAATTCAATCTTCCATTCCTGACCCAGGCTCTGTTATCATGCACTGTTCTGGGGTAGCTGAAAAGGAGTCACCAATCACTGATTTAACCTCCTGCGAGGAGCAGCACATTTTTGCCCAACCTGTTGATTGTGGCTGTTGACCAGCTTGTCCCCCATCTGCTTCTACACCAGAATAGTCAGACATTGGTATTACCAAGCAGAACCAGGAGATGCACACTGAGCAAGATCTACTGTGCTCATGGGCTGAACGGACCAGCCTGGCTTTGTCGCTTCCCTTTTTGCTCATTTATGCCGACCACTGCGCCATGGGACGCTTTGCTCATGTTTTCTCCTATATCTACGCTCCAACCACAAAGTTACTTTATTAGGACGAGAAACCGAAACACTAAGCCAGCAGCCAAGTAGCGAGGGTGCTGATTAAACCTACATTTGGGACCTTGCTAATGATAATTGTGTCAAGCTGTGCCCTGCAGTCTCCTGATGGTTCAAATTGAAATATTGGTTGCGTATGTACCAAAAATACATGTGAACACAAAGCCAAGAGGTCAGAACAAATACCCCTTTCTGGCCTTAGGAGCTATGAAAACACACAGGGCAAAAATCAATACCATTGATGATGTTATAACTTTCTGCTAGCCACACAATGGTGTAGAGACAGACTGAGGCATTAGATGCTGGGCCAAGGCTCGGAAGACAGTAAGGCAACCTCTGTAGAAGTCTAGTACAGTATGAACCACCTTATCTCTCAGGTTTTCAACTGGATTACTGGCCCCTATGTGATCATCCACAAGGGCCATTTATACTGAGCATTTTCTGCCCCATGCAAGGACTTTCCTTCCAGTCTGATCCCTCAAGCCACTGCCTTCACATCTAAGTTTCCTGTCACCAGGTTCCCTCCCGCCCCCTTCATTTGTTATGAAACAACAACACAAGACAAAATATAATAAGGAACAACTGAATCCTCAAGAGGCCCAACGGCAAAATTGTGCTGTGCGCAGCGAGCACATCAGTTTGGAGACACAACACCAATTTCTTTTTATCACCTCGCCTATTAACTACACAGGATTCAGTATGGGGAAAATGGGCAGCAAGGAACCGGAAGATAGATAAGGGGAAGGATGTTTGCTTGGGTTATTTCTCACTGAAATACTTTGAACTCTAGATCTCAGGTACAGAACCAGTTCTGTCTACCTTTTCAGTAGTTAAAGGAATAACTGACAGTTTATGAGACATGTCCTCTCCAGTGACGATATGAGTTCTGGATGAGTCAGCACTGAACATGAGTATCTTTTTTGTATCCCAACTCAAGTACATTTTCCCCCATAACAAAAAACACAGGCCCTGAAAGCCCAGCAATATCAAACGGCTTTGATTCTTCACTGGTTTTATGCTAGGGAGCCTCAGCAGGCCAGATCTTTGAAGAATGCTAATTAGCTTAGCTCCACTGACTTCATTGGAACAACATTTATTTACACAGGCAAGGACCTGGCCCATTGATTCCAATGCAGTCACACTGGTGTAATGCAGTGGAGAATCGGACCCATTTTACTCAGTGCATGGAATGTAGGGCCAGATCTAAAAGGTTTTTAAGTGCCCAAAGATGTACATGGGAGTTAGGCACCAAGGCAGTTTTGAAAATCCCATTAGGTGCCCATTTGCAGACCTTTGAAAATCTTGCCTAAGGCCTGCCTCTCTTCTTCCTGATGCTGGTGGTGTTAATCAGGAGCAACTCATGGAAGTCACTGGAATTGCACCAGTATATAACATTGACTGAGAAGGGAATCAGGCTCATCAGTGTCACCAAATTGGATAAGAGCACAGGCTAGCCCATCAAGTCAGCGTCTGGATTCCAGTAGTGGTCAGTAACTGAGGCTTCCAGAGGGGCTGATTCTTTTCCAAATTACATCAGGCTCAAGGGTGGTGGTGGTAACTCCACTGAATTCAGAGAGAAGAATCAGGCTCATATACTGCACTTTGCCCATTGTGCAATGCTGTATGTAGGTAATGGGGCATTTCTTCCTCTCCCCACCAGTGGGCTGCCACCGTCACAGAATCGTATGACTGGAAGGGACCTCAAGAAGTCACGTATCCAGTCCTTGCACTCCGGAAGGCGACTAAGTATTATTTAGACCATCCTGACAGTGGGGGTTTGTCTAACCTGCTTTAAAAATCTCTGACGAGATTCCCACCTACCTCCCTTGGCAATTTATTTCTAATCTTAATCACCCTGCAGTTAGGCGTTTTCCTAATGTATAATTAACCAGTCTTTGTTTGCATTCAAGCCATTTTGGTTTGTCCTATCCTTCAGAGAGTTAAAGATGAACAATTTTTTCCTCTTCTTGTTAACAACTTTTTGTACTTGAAAATGTATATGTCGTCCCTCGTCTTTCTTTTCCAGATTAAACAACCCACTTTTTCCATCTTCTTATTGGTCATGTTCTCTAGACTTTAATTCATTTTTGTTTGCTCTTTTCTGGGACTTTCTTAATTTGTTCACTGTGTGGACCCACAGATCCGCTTTCATTTGTTTCCTTTCCTAGCAGTTCATTCCCATTTTTGTACATTTAATGAGTCGTTCCTTCCTAAAGTGAAGTAATGTCACTACGTCCATATTCTGTTTTTACTTTCTATATACATAGCACTGTGAAAACACTGTAATAAATGCCATGATCAAGTTTTTCAAAACAATCTCAGCTGCTACTAAAATTATTACGGGGTGGTAACTGTATTACCCTAATAGGAAACGGGCAGCTCTAGACATTTTGCAGCCCAAAGCTACGGAGGGTACGCTGAGCTGCCAGACAGCGGACCCTCACAGGGCACGCCTGCAGGAGTCCATGAGCGCGGGAACATGCCTTCTGCGGCCAAGCCACCGAGCACCGGCCTTCTGCCCTTGCGGTGACCAGCAGAGGAGCAGCCCGTTGGGCTTGCTGCCCCAGGAACACTTGGCGCGCTGGTGCCTTGAGTTGCCCCTTAACAGGAATGTTTGTTGCTATCTGTTGGCACCAAATTAAAGGCCAGGACTTACAACAACAAATTTAAAAATTGTTATGCTTGGGATATAACGTGGATGTCTATGTCACATACGTTTCTATAATATGGAGTTATGGTGTTTTGTATAGACTTTCCGAATCTGGACCTTACGTCCAGAATCTGGGCTGCCTGCCAGTGACCCGTCTAAGCTATATTACCAGCTCCAGATTATCTCGCTGCCACAGCCAAGAATTTCCAGGGTTTGGCTCCTCTTGTCTCCCAAACCTTCCTGGGGAACCCCAAGACTCAGATGCCCTTGAGTCGTTACCACAAGGAGATATACACTTCCCTTCCGCCTCTCTCTCCCACCCGAGACTTTCCTTCTCTGCTACCTGAGAGTTACTGATGCATCTCTTACTAAATTATCAAGAAGCATGTCTCCTCTATTCCACAGGAAGAGAAAACCAAATACAAGGGAACAGAAATGATTCTATTCTCATTCCCCTCCCACCAAATTCCCTGCTGCTAGCAAGCTTACCCTCGTAGATCTAACACAAAGAGATTCCCGTCACTCCGTTCCTGAGCCTATCAAGAGAAACTTCAAACAGGTTTTAAAAAGAAAGCTTGATATCACAAAAAAGGAAAGAAAAATTGATAAACACCTTATACACAAAAGAGATTACAAGTTTAAGCATTCAGCAACTCAGCAGCTAAATACAAAAAAACAAACAGCCTATGTTTTCTACCTTTGTACTTTACAGCTTGGAACTGAAATTAGAACGCTGAAGATATAAAAAGAAACAATCCCTCTCATGCTGAGAGCCAGACAAAGGACAAAGCCCAAAATTCCCTTCCATTGAGCTTTGAAAAATCTGGTTTCCTGATTGGTCCTCTGGTCAGGTGTTTGGTTCCCTTTGTTAATCCTTTACAGGTAAAAGAAACATTAACCCTTAGCTATCTGTTTATGACAGGTGTATTACCTTGAGAAGTCATCTAGTCCAGTCTCCTGCACTCATGGCAGGATTAAGTATTATCTAGACCAGAGGTTGGCAACCTTTCAGAAGTGGTGTGCCAAGTTCACTGTAACTTAAGGTTTTGCGTGCCAGTAATACATTTTATCGTTTGTAGAAGGTCTCTGTCCGCCAGCTTTTGCCAGCCGGAATCCCAGCTGATGGCACCCTCCCCCCCCAGCCCGCTCCCAGCCTAGGGTTCTGCTCACGCAGGCCGGCAGAAGGCTGAGTGGGGCTGGCAGCCAGAACCCCAGACCAGCTGCAGGCTGAGTACTGCCGTCACCCCAGACTGGCAGCGGACTGAGCCACTCAGCCCGCTGCCAGCCTCGCTCAGCCCGCCATTGGCTAAGTGAATGGAACCCCAGGCCAGCAGTGGGCTGAGTGGCTCAGCCTGCCACCACTCTGGGATTCTGTCTGCTGACTCCTGCCAGCTGGGGTCTCAGCCGCCAGCCTGCTCAGCCCGCTGCCAGCCTGGGGTTTCCTGCGGGTCCCCAGGCCAGCAGTGGGCACTGAATGGGACCAGTGGCCGGGACCCCGGCTGGCAACGGGGCAGCAGCCAGAACCCCAGAGCAGCGGTGGGCTGAGCTGCTCAGCCCGCCGCTGCGTACCATCAAAAAATGGCTCGGGTGGCACTTGTGCTGTAGATTGCCGACCTCTGATCTAGACCATCTCTCACAGCTGTTTGTCTAACCTGCTCTTACAAATCTCCAATGATGGAGATTCGACAACCTCCCCAGGCAATTTATTCCTGTGTTGAATCATCCTGAAAGTTACCAAGTTTTTCCTAATGTCCAAACTAAGCCTCCTTTGCTGCAATTTAAGCCCATTACTTCTTGTCCTATCCTCAGAGGTTAAGAAGAACAATTTTTCTCCCTCCTCCTTTCATGTATTTGAAAACTGTTATGTCCCCCCTCAGACTTCTCAAACTCAATTTTTTCAATCTTCCGTCATAGGTCATGTTTTCTAGACCTTTAATCATTTTTGTTGCTCTTTTCTAGACTTTCTCCAGTTTGGCCACATCTTTCTGGAAATGTGGAGCCAAGAACTGGACATAATAGTCCAGCTGAGGCCTAATCAGCACGGAGTAGAGCAGAAGAATTATTTCTCGTGTCTTGCTTACAGCACTCCTGCTAATACAGCCCAGAATGATGTTTACTTTTTTTTGTAATAGTGTTACACTGTTCACTCATATTTAGCTTGTGGTCCAGTGTGACTTCCAGATCCCTTTCCATAGTACTCCTTCCTAGGCAGTCGTTTCACATTTTGTACATGTGAAACTGATTGTTCTTTCCTAAGTGAAGTTATTTTGCAGTTGTCCTTATGGAATTTCATCCTGTTTACTTCAGACCATTTCTCTAGTTTGTCAAGATCATTTTGAATTTTAATCCTATCCTCCAAAGCACTTACAACCCCTCCCAGCTTGGTATCGTCCACAGACTTCATAAGTGTACTCTCCATGCCATTATCTAGATCATTGATGAAGATACTGAACAGAACTGGACCCATCCTGAAGCCTGAAATTCAATTTCCCTTATCTTCACATGCAACACTATTGGTCATAAAGCTCTCCAGGCCTGTATGAAAATCAGTCTTGGCATGTGACTCAGTACAATCCAATGAGACTTTGTGGATATGAAACTATACAAGCGCATTGGGGTGGGTGGATGGGGGAGAAGAGGAGTCAAAGAGCCCTTGGTACAAAGCTCTAAGAGGGAACAATAGACATGCAGTTGGTCAGCTGCAAGGATGGACTCCAAATTGCTGTTGGTCCTAGCTAGGGATGTTGTCATAAGTAGATAGGTAAGGATTAATTTTCTTTTACCTGTAAAGGGTGAACAAAGGGGGAACCAAACACCTGACCAGAGGACCAATCAGAGACCTGGATTTTTTTTTAAGAGTCTGGGAGGGAACTGGAAACTCGGGGTCTTTTTGTTTTCCTCGGCTGTGAGTAAACAAGCTTTTCTTCTAACTCCATCTTCTTTCAAATATTCTACTATCAAGTGTGAGTACAAAGGAACCAAAGTAATCGGCTGTGATGTGCTTTGATTTGTATTTACATGGGTGTTGATTTGCTGGACTGGTTTAATTGGGCTATCTTTTAAATCAGACTGTTTATTCCTATTTTCTTATAAGCCATATTCCTGTATTGAGTTTCTTAATGCAGTATTATTGTTCTGTATTTTCTTTCTTTTTATATAAAGTTTCTTTTTAAAACTTGTGGGAGTTTCTTTTCCTAGTGAGGCAGAGGGGAGAGGAATTTCTGTGCCCGGAGCTCTGTTATATCTGTGACAGGCTAGGCGGGGGGAGGGAAAAGCCCAAGCTCTGTGTCTTACTTTCCTATTGTCCCAGGGCGGGAAAAGGCTACGGGACAAAGGGAGGGGTGAATCTCTTGTGTGAGCTGACTAGGTTTGAATGCATAGCCTCAGGGAAGCTAGATTGCCTCTCTGGTTGTATTCAAAGGGAATAGGACAGCATCGCACCGGCTAACCCAGGAAAGGGGGGGAAGCTGGGGGATGAGATAGAGGAGACCCAGGGGCTCTGGGTCTTGGAGGGGTCCCCCAAGGAAAGGTTTGGGGAACCCGAGGGGGCCGAAACCCTGGAAAACTTCGGCTGGTGGCAGCGAGATAAGATCCAAGCTGGGTATAAGCTTGGGGAGGTTCACAGTAAGCACCCAGATTTTGTACGCTAAAGTCCAGATTTGGGACAGACGTTTACCACAGATGTGTTGCACAATAACATGGAGCAAGCTGGGTTAGGGGAGGGCAGGTGTTCATATCAGCTGCTTTGGAAGGCTCTGATCCCGAGCTGGAAACCAAAGGTCAAGGTAAGGAAACATCAGCTGCCTCTATCAGCACAGATTAATCTCTGCCAGGGACCCACCTCTCAAATGGGAGATATCAGAGGGTAGATTAGCAGCCTAGTGAGAAACATATGGCATCCTATCCCTGCTGTGTGACTGAGGTATAATACCAGGGAAGGACTGATACAACAGTTCCAGGGAGAGATTCAGTGCAGTTAAGTGGCACATCTCACCTGCAATCCCTGGAGACTGGCTGTCTGGAGGAGCCACTGGCCACCTGAGCTGTGGACAGAGATAGCAGCCTAGGCTAGCACCTCCAGGATCAGGTCTGCCATATGTTACTCCCCTGGCCTCTGTGATGTCGCATAGTGGGAGGTAGCCTCAGGAATGGGTAAAGATGGGACCTCTATGGAATGTAGATGATTTTACAATGAAGTAGATTACACCTGTAGTACAGTTATGATGCTTTTGATTAACCTAAAATAACTCGCTAGTTTGTAACCCTGCTTGTGTCTGTGCTGCTGGCAACTGTCTCTCAACCATTTGGAGTAAAAAATAAATATTGGGAATGTGTAGAAACTATATGCTAAAGTAGACGTGTGTATTGATGTGTGTAGTTACATAATTGCATACATAGCATACTGTTTTAGGGGTGGGTATTATTAATGTGCATAACTGGGCTTCTGCAATTCTCAACTCTCACTGTCAGGATAAAACATCTCCCAAGGGCCAGTTCCCTGCAATACAAACTAAGGTAGTCTTAAAAAACACTGCCCTTGTGATTTACTTATGATCTATATTCCCAGCTTGCATATGGGGAAACCTGAGGAACAAAGAGTTTAGGTGACTTTCCCACGGTTGTACAGTGAATTGGTGTCAGAGTTGGGACGAGAATCCAGGTTGCTTAACTCGCTCTTCATACTCTATCCTGATCCCCTGCCACTCCCTCCAGTCAGCCTATGAACACAGCTGCCAAAGGTGAAATTACAGGCATTTCAGCAGAGCCACCACCCTAAGCGACTAGCCCAGGCAGGATCAGAGCCCACGCACCACCTGTGAGCACCGGATTGCGGCAGAGCCCGGGGTCACTTATGCGGGAGGTTGGATTAGATGCTCGCAGTGGTCAAACACTATGCAAATGGAGTGGGTGGGGGGAGAAGGGGAAACCAAAAGGAAGGGATTGAAGGGGGATGCTGAGAGCTGAGTGAATGCATGAGTGAGGGGCCAATAGGCAGGGAAGGGAGAAGATGACAGTGCCCGGCAGTGCAAAGGGGACAGAGGAAAACAATGAGAAGAAAATAAAGGAAAAAGACAGGGTGGAGGTATAGGAACAGTGTCTGTCTCTTTAAAGAGTTTGACCCCTCTAGTGGCATTCACAAGCTATTAGAGGGATTCTACTGTATTCCAATGCGCTACACAAAGGCAAAGGAAATATCAGAGGAAGTGGAAACTCTTTTCTCTCCCCCCATCTGTCAGAAACCTCCAGTTACACCCCCTGACCCCTTCAACACTCACATGTGAACCCCTACAGGAAAAGTGCCCCGTCTTGTCACCGCAAGATTAGGTTGTCCTAGATAGGGTGGATGTGACAGATGGCCTCTTGTTTACAGTTATGAATTGTCCTCGCTCTTGAGGTCCTGAGGGGATGTAATATTGTGCTGTCTGAGTCAGGCTGCATGACAATTAGCCTGGGCCCAGGGGAGTATTTCCACACACATGGTTAGGAAGGATTCTTCCCTGAAGGTGTTAAAGATAATCAATCGGGCTAATGGGATTTTATGCTCACCAGCTGGCACTAGTGTTGCCAACCCCCAAGTGTTTAAAAGACATGAAGTGGTTTGAAAATAAAGAAATTGGGGGGTCAAGTGATTTGCCGTCTGGTTTTTAAGCCTTTAGGATTTACTTTTTCAAGCTTTTCTCTGCAATTGTAAGGGCTAGAAAGTTACTTTTTCTCCCTTAAAAAGTAAGCGGAGAGTCTTATGCAATCACAGGACTCCAAGCGCTGGGACTTAAAGAAAAATAAATCACAAGACTTGGATAAGGTCACTAGAGTTGGCAACTACTCTTCTTCCTATCAATGAACTGCTTTAATGGCAGTGCGAATGAGTCACCAACTAACCACACTGGGAATTTGGCTCAGGAGCCCCTGTTCTTATCAGTAGCTCCACGATAGTGTAACCGAACTTAGAGCTGCTGTTTTACAACTCATCCAAGCTTTCAACCCTTTTAGCAGCACAGCACAGCACCCCTTACGTGTTCTCTGGGGCACTGGTCCAGCACTGACTCAGGGGGAACAGTACCACCTACTGCATCACCTGCACACACATGGATAGGTCCATTAAAGGCTATTAGCCAGGATGGGCAGGGATGGCGTCCCTGGCCTCTGTTTGCCAGAAGCTGGGAATGGGCGACAGGGGATGGAGATGGATCACTTGATCACCCTCCTGCAGTACCACAAGTGTTCAATAGAGTATCTCATCCAAGTACCGACCTAATCATCCCATTTCTGCTGGTGAGTCCCAAGAATATTATAGTTATGGCTGATTAAATTAATAATCAACATCACTCTCGTTAAATGTTGAAGAATGCATAGATTTCAAGGCTGGAACAAGAGACCACCATGAGCATCTAGTCTGACCTCAAACACAGGCCTAAAAGGTCTCCCAGGGATTACTTCATCTAGCCCAGTAACTAGTGGATGAACTTGTAAACTCGGACTAGGTGAAGGGGGAACAGCTGCAAATTCAGCATCTGCTTCTTCCCCTTGCGTACCAATAAGATCGGAGATGTGCTTGCAGACAAGGAGGGAACTGCTTTGGGCTCAATCCTGCAAGGTACTGACCACCCGTGAGATTACGCCTTGAAATCGCTAGCCCAAAGGAAAGAAAATGAATGAGGGTTTTGTCATTCTTGTCACTTGTTAGATGAGTCACAGGGAGAGTAGCACTCCCTCACCAGTGTGCTCATCACCGTGAGTGGATTTGTTTTATTTCTGATCAGAGGGAATTAACCAGGGGTGGCAAAAGGGAAGGGAGGTGAGACAGTTAGATCCTGGGAGATTTGTGTCAACCCAGGACGATTCTAGAACAACTATTTAAAAGGAGACCTCAAGATATTAATAAGGGAGTTACATCCTATCCATAATTAGACCTCTTCAAGTAGATTTTCAATTCAGTCCTGCTGCTGTAGAAGTCAATTTTTTTTAGATTCCCTGTTACGAGAATGAAAAAGTGAAATCCATTAAAACTTTAAATTAATCAAAACAGCCCCCGCAGAGATACTACGCAGATTTTTAAAGCGTAACACCCATTGACTGGAATACCAGCAACCAGCCCTATCACTTATTGTGGATGTTGATGTTTCTTAAAGGCATATGTGTCTTTAAAAGGGTGTTTAAAACCTCTTATTAAAGACTGTTGATTAGGTGCATTGGAGATGGTTCCCTTATCTCCCATAGGCCCTGATCCTGCAGTGATCTTGATCTGTGCATCCACATGGAGTTCATTCTGTATTGGGGTTTAGTTTAGCCCAAATTCTGTTCTCAGTTAGGGGGGTTTTGAGTTGAGGCCTGTGTGGACATAAAAAATTTGGATCTGCATCTGATCTGCATCCATAGTAATTAAATTGCATCTGACCTGTGATCTGCGCTCCAACTTTTATTTAAAGCTGCATCCACTCCAGCACCCCCCGGAGCAGCGATTCTCAACCTGGTGTTCATGGCCCTCTGGTTTTCAGGGGTCCGTGACACTGCAGAGCAAAAGCCCCGATCCCTGGTACTCCCCACTGTGGGGCAGAAGCCCCAAGCCCCAGTGTTCCCCTCTTCCTCCCATAGAAGGCACCAGGGCTCAGCGCTTTAGCCCATGCGGGGGGATGGCGCTGGGACTCAGGGCTTTAGACCTGTGGGCAGACTCCCTGAAACCTCAGCCCCGCATGGACCACCCACTCTAGAACCCTGCATGGATAAAAAAATTTGGATCCGCATCCAATCCATGATCCGCAAAGATGGTAAACGAAGAACGAGGTCATAGAATATCAGGGTTGGAAGGGACCTCAGGAGGTCATCTAGTCCAACCCCCTGCTCAAAGTAGGACCAATTCCCAACTAAATCATCCCAGCCAGGGCTTTGTCAAGCCGGGCCTTAAAAACCTCTAAGGAAGGAGATTCCACCACCTCCCTAAGTAACCCATTCCAGTGCTTCACCACTCTCTGAGTGAAAAAGTTTTTCCTAATATAAACCGCCCCACTGCAACTTGAGACCGTTGCTTCCTTGTTCTGTCATCTGCTACCCTGAGAACAGTCTAGATCCATCCTCTTTGGAACCCCCTTTCAGGTAGTTAGCTATTAAATCCCCCCTCATCCTTCCCTTCTGCATCCACGGATGCAGATATCTGCGGATATAAAGGGAATATCGGCTGATTTGGAGGGCTCTAATTTTGAGATCTTAAATGGTGCCTAAGTCCCATGCTGGCTGTCTGCACAGGGGAGAATTTTAGGTTAGTTACATGAATGCTACTTGACCGGAGCCAAGAACCCAGAGCCAGGAAACAGAAGTCGGACCTGGATTTTAAACATTGTTTGGAGTGGATTTTACATGTTTGAGACACAAGCTCTGTCAGCATCAGTTGTCCATGCACATGCCAAGTCAGTTCATGTAGTGGAACTAGGCAATCTGCATCAGCGTGAGTGAAATGTTACATTGCTTTCCTGGCCTTTCCTACACTCAGGGGCCAGATTTTCAAGGGCTTAGGAGCCAGCAGCTGCCTCTGACACACTTCTGGCCAGATTCACAGGGGCCAGGCTCCGACTCTTTGGCCCTGTTGCCAGGACAGAAGCTGGAGCTGGGTTGGGGTAAGAGCCACACGGGCAGCTGTGGGGAGCCGTGGGACACTCCACCTGCCCTGGGCGAGGGGGCCAGACACAGGCCGGGGCTTGCTCTTTGCGCTCCCCTCCCCAGCAATGGTTTCAGTTTGGCTTGTTGCCAGGGCCTCTGTGGGAAGAGAAGGGGCAGGGGGTTGGCCACAAAGGGGACAGGGCCTCATGCCCCCCCATACTTTGATGCAGGGGTGACGGATTCTGCCTAAACACCAAATGTGGTCCCAAAGGGCTGAGCCCTTTTGAGAATCTGTCTCCAGTTGTGGGTGCAGGGCCCTTTGAGGAATCTGCCCTTGTGTAATTATCACTGTCCAAAGAAATGAACAGAAGTCCTCAAATTCAAAAGGGAGCCAGTCTGCTTTAATTAGACCTCCAGTCATTGTTCAGACCTGGATAGTCATTACACTGTATGTTGAACCACTTCCACCTTAGTCAATCTTTTGCGCAGGACTGGGTGAATTTTGCTTGAATCTGCTGGGTTCCCTTTTTCTAGATACATTTATGGGTGGTGCGTGAGCCGCCGCTTTGGGGAGGGTGTTCCTGGCCCCACCCCTTCTGCTGAGATTCTGCCCCTTCCGCTCCCCCACTGCGGCCGCCAGCTCCCCGCACTCCAGCCCTGGAGCAGTGTGGGGCTCCAGTGCCAGGCGGCCCCAGCCATCCTGAATCCCAGGCCACAGGCCGGCCCGTGCTAGCCCCAGCTCCCTTGGGGAAAAGGAGCAGACTACCTGGGCTGGGGCTAGGGTGACCAGATGTCCTGATTTTATAGGGATAGTCCCAATTTTTGAGTCTTTTTCTTATATAGGTTCCTATTACCCCCCACCCCATCCCGATTTTTCACATTTGCTGTCTGATCACCCTAGCTGTGGCCAAGGGGAAGGGGCAGGAAGCAGGAGGGGGCTCAGGGCAGAGTGTGAGCAGGTCCAACCCTGGCTGTTTGGGGAGGCTTAGCTTCCCCTGGCCTACTGTACCTGCCACCCCCCTCCATTTCTCCATCCCCCCAACCCCGAGATCTGTTGCAGGAATGTTCCCAGAACAGTGTGTTTTAAACAACTATTAGAGTGTAAAAATTCAGTCTGTGCATAAGGTGAGCCCGGGGCCAATGGACTGGGCCCAGGGTGAGAGTAGAAGGCAAGTGAGGAAGGAAGGCTGCCATTTTCAGTGGAGTAAAGGAGATGGGGGAACACAATCACAGATTAGCACAGAGAGGCCTGCACAATCTGCTCTGGCCTTCACATGAGGGCAAGGAGCCAATTTCTGCTCTCAGTTACCCTGGCGTAAACCTGAAATAACTCCAGCAACATCAGCGGAGTTGCTTCAGATTTAGGCTCAGATTCAGCAAGATACTTAAGGGCATGCCAAACCTCAACCCTACTGACGTCAACGGGACTAGCCATAGGCTGTGGGCTAAGCATGTGTTGAAGGACTGCGTTGAGTCAGAACATTACACAGAAGTAACTGAGAGCAGAATTTATTCCCAAAAGTCCAAACTTGATACTCTAGAAAAGAGTAGTGGAGGCATCTGGATGGGGGACGCTCAGGAATGAAGGGAGACAGGTGCAAAAAGTCATTTGAAAAGGTAGATTTTGGTTGAACTGGAGATCTGGGTGTTGGGATGGCCCAAGAGGAAAAGGCTGCAGCAATCAAGGATTGGGAAGGGAGAGGCATAGGGCTGGGACACTTCGTATTTCCATAGCATCCTTCATCCTAAGAGCTCGAAGCACTTTCCAATCATTCATTTACAGCCTCACATCACCACTCTGGAGTAGGTTTTTTTTTTTTTATTTTTATTAAAACCCAGTCTTCAGCTGCTGAAATGGAGGCACAGAGAGGTGAGGTAACATTCCCAAGGTCACACCGCAAGTTCTTATCAAAACTGAGAGTGGAACCCAGGAGTCCTGGTTCCTAGACTCTTGCTCTAACCACTGCCCCACACACCCACCTTTAATTTAACCATATCTTTTCAACTCCCCATTAAAAAGCTGAGGTCACATGTTGGACTAATGTTTTGGTCTATCCTTGTACCATAACTAATTCACCCAAATCTCTACAATATTTCAGGCAAAATTCCTAATTTCAGACACCAAATAATCTCTTTGCAGGAATATAAAACAGAGAAAACAATGGAAGGAGCCCAGTGGAGCTTCTGTTCCGCTCTGCCACCCAGATAACTCCTGCTCCGGACACCCCATCTGCACTGCAGTGTTGTAATTCCTTAGATCAAGGGACCATCAACCCCTGCATTTTCCCTCACAGCCTGGGGACTGCCTAGTTTTAACTTTTTCTTTCCTGTTCCAAATGAACTTCATTCAGGCTTATTCAGGCCCTGCAGGGGAGAGGCTCCTATGGGATATTACAAGGCAAGAAATTAATTTGTTTTGATGGAGGTTATAATAAAGTCAAAGTGAGTGTCCAAGACTTACCTGAGTGAAACAACGCTCTGGTGTTGGCCTGCTGCTGGAAGCCGGGGCTGCAATAGAATTTGTTTTGAAGACTCTCTTCCAGGGAGGTAGCCTGGGGGAAAGCAGAGGTTTATCATCCCTGCTAGGCACTGGCCAGAGAATAGATTTCTTTAGCGTACTCCAGCAGACATTCAGCCTCACCAGCGACCCTGTGCTTATACCTTCCTCGTAACTGACTGCAGACACTGCTTACAGATGGGGGATTCTGAGGACTTTTTGACCTGTACCTCTTTTCCACCTGATCAGTGTTCAACGACACTTAGTCCCTATCTGGACTATGGGCCAGACCGCCTCTGCAGGTGTAATCTGCATAGCACCACTGAAATCAATTGAACAATCCCAATTTACCCAGTGCTGGCGCCAATACAGCATTTTAAGTTTGTGATCTTTTCTTCCTGATCCATCCCCCATCCTCCTCATGGGGATACTTTGACAGTGGAACTTGTGGAACTCCTTACCTGAGGAGGTTGTGAAATTCAATCCTGGAGGGGCCACTAAGGATCTGGGGCAAAAATTGGTTCCTGCTAGTGAAGACAGGGGGCTGGACTCAATGACCTTCTCAGGGCCGCTTCAGTTCTAGGAGTATAGGTATATCTCTTATTTATTTATTATTGAAGGCTAGGACTATAACAGTGTTTTAAAGAGAACTGGATAAATTCATGGAGGTTAAGTCCATTAATGGCTATTAGCCAGATGGTAAGGAATGGTGTCCCTAGACTCTGTCAGAGGTTGGAGATGATGGCAGGAGAGAGATCAATTGATATTTATCTGTTAGGTTCACTCCCTCTGGGGCACCTGGCATTGGCCACTGTCGGTAAACAGGATACTGGGCTGGATGGACCTTTGGTCTGACCCAGTATGGCTGTTCGTATGTTCTTATGACAGGATTCACCCTGGATGAATTCACACTTGTGTGTGTTCTGGAAGATAAAGGTCAGAGAGTGCTCGATGATGGGTTATCTCAGTTTGCACACTTGAGGCTGCTCTAACTTACATCAGGGGCTGGTAGGGCCCTGGCACAGGGGCTCTCGCAAAAAATTTTTTGGTGGCCTCAAAGTGAGGCCATCGACTCTGGCTGGTGGCCACGCTGACAATTTTTCCTAAAATATTTAATTAACATAAGGGAAAATGAACAAATATACACATACACATGTCCCAATCAGTGTAATTTATTGAATCTTTTTGCAGACTTGAGGATAAAAATAATATACTGTTGTCTCTTTTCTTTACTGGACCTAAACAGAATAGAAACACAAATGAGGTGCTGTTGCATGTGTGTGTCTTTTTTGTTGTTTCTTTTGCTTTTTTTGGTTGCTTTTTTTAAAAAAAGACTTGCTAGCTAATAAGTCTGCATCTGTGAAAGTGATATTAACAAACACACAAATATCACTTTTCACAGCAGCAGACTTACTCTGTCCTGGCAAGCCTGGGGACAAATTAAGCCTTGGAAGGGAAGGTCTGGGAAATGGGAGGCAGGGGGGAATGCATGACAGGCTGGCAGAGACAGCGGGGACCAGGGATGTTGCGGGGGGATGATCCTTGCAGCCAGAGGTTGGAGCCCCATGGCCAAAGTCTGCTGCCTGCCACCCCAGGGCTGGAGCCTGACTCTACCATCCCCAGGAAGGTGGGGAGCTCACTAGCTGCCTGCTCCTCCAGCATTTGTGCTTCCAGAGCGGGGCAGGGTCCAACCTCTGCTGGTGGCCCTGGCGGGGGGGTCCACTGCTTTACTCCCCCTCATCACTTCCCAGGAGGCTATGGCCACAAGGTAGCCACATTTGAGAAATGCTGCCCTAGAATACAGGGAAGGCAAAGATGGCTTAATCAGTGGTTCTCAACCTTTTTGGGCTCAAGACCCACTTGTAAATGTTTATGGTCTGCTGCAACCCAATAAATAGCCTGGGGGTGGAGGCGCTGGGGTGGTTTCGGTCAGATTCTGCCCCTGCCCGGGGCGGGCCTTGCCTGGCATTCACCCCGCAGTGGTGGCTTCTGCAGCTCCTGTGCTGTGGGGCTGGCTGGACCTGGCTCTCTGCTCCCGGTTTGAAACCTCTGAGATTGCAGTGCTGCTCAGGTTTGGCATTGCCCCCCTGACTACCAAATTTGTGTGAGTGGAAGTGTGACTTGGCTCATGGGGTTGCCGTGCCACTCACTCAGATTTGGCCTGCCCAGACTCCTATCGTCATGGCGGTAGCTGGGCCAAACCTGAGTGCCGCTGGGACCCCAGAGATTGCAAGGCTCAGAGCAAGGAGCTGAATCCAGCCAGCCCCAAGGAACAGGAGCCACGGGTCCTGACCCATGGGTTGAGAAACCCTGGCTTAAATGACACCCTCTATCCCCTCATCTCTGCCCCACGTGCAGGCAGAGACTAATGGAAAATCAGGCCCCAGGACGGTGCCCTCACCAGAAACATGGGTGGATGATTTCTCTCCAGTTGGCATGGGGAGCCCTTCCCCTTATTTACCGGACACGGGGAGAAGATAAGTGAGCGACAGGGCACTAAAGCAAAGCAGCCTGCTCTCTGATTAGCTAGATAGTCATGTCAGTCTTCCAAAGTACCCTCCCCAGTATTAACTAGCACTAGACAAATCTCCATCCTGCCTGCCCTGTGGCCCCAGCTGCTGGAGATCAGATGAATGCAATCTCCAAGGTCAGCCTAATTACCTGTTCCTTCTCATTAAAAGAAGACATAGAGTATCTATTAGAAATCATTAGGTTCTCCCCTCCTCCCTCTTGCTAATGATTTATTAGGTTATTTATTTCCTGTTCCTTTCTCTGTTGAACAGCCCGTCTAATTAAAGGCGGCACATTCAGGTCCCTGGCTTTCCACATCTAAGTTGCATTCTCCATGGTGAAATCCCATTTATTAGGAAAAGGAGCATGGGGAAAGCTGTCAGAGGAAACTCAGTCCGCTATTGATTTTACAGTACAAACTAAGTGCTCATGACAGAAGCTAGAGCAACAATTCTGATAGTTGGTATCATCAACGTACTGCGCACAGGCTTGCGGGGGAAGGATAGCTTTGTGGTCAAGGCACTGCTCTACGATTCAGAAAATCTTAATTCCCAGGCCTGCTACTGACTTGCTGTGTGACCTTAAGTAGGTCACTTAATCTCTTTATGCCTCAATTCCCGTATCTGCAACATGGGGACAGTTCTGTCCTGTCCATTTAGATCGCCAGCTCTTTGGGGCAGGGTGGGGTCTCCTACTACATACAGTGCCTGGTATAACGGGGTCCTGGTCATGGCTGGGATCATACAAAGACCTGTAATTTTTCAGCCAGGTCTGACGTTAACTCATAGGCCCGTGTAAGACATCTGAGGCCACCCAATAGCAGCCAATGGGGGACACACTATGAATTGTAACCAAACACAATAGGTTGTGTCCAGGGCTGGTGCAAGGATGTTTTGAGCCCTAGGTGAAACTTCCCCCTTGCGCCCTCCCAATCCCCGAGCCCTTGCCCTGAGGCGCTCCCCAACTGCAGCTCCCATCCTCCGCCCTGAGGCAGCCCCAGATGCCCCAGCTCACCCCTGCTACGCCTCCACCCCGAGCACGCCATCGCTGCTTCACTTCTCCCACCTCCCAGCCTTGTGACTCCTAAGCTGATTGGCACGGCAAGCCTAGGAGGCGAGAGAAGTGAAGCAGCCATGGTGTGCTTGGGGAGGAGGTGGGGCAGGGGCGACCTGGGGCAGGGAGTTCCCCTGCGTGCCACCCCTCTTACTTGCTGCAGGCGGCCTTCCTTGCGCTCCCCTGCCCCAGCTCCCTACGCCTAAATGCTGGCGGCGACTGGGGCAGCTGAAGATCCATCCGCCACGGTAGCTGCAGAAGAAAATGCGCCCCCCAAATCCTAGCGCCCTAGGCAATCGCCTAGGTCACCTAAATGGTTGCACTGGCCCTAGTTGTGTCCCTGGTTTGAAACCTGACTATTAATCAACGATACAGCCAATCACTGGGGGTCTTCACCTCTTTACAGGTTTGTCTGGAGCCTGCTCTTTCCTTCACCTGGGTGGGGTGTCCTTGGGATTTTCTCTTGTGTTGTAATTGTACAGTGCAGCGGTCCTGTGCCCAGCTCTGCACATTAATTTGTACAGGAATTCCCCTGCCAAGCTGTTAAGAATACAAATGGGTGATGGAACAAAGAGCGATAAGGCACATCAATTTAGGGTAATGGGACCATGCTCTGTTAGCCCTACAGATTTACAAATGACTGACCTTGCCAGACAAACTTTTTTTTAAAGAGCTAGAATTGTGAGATCAATGTATGAAAAGCTGAAAGTATAATGGGCTAAATTCTGGTCTCACATCAGTTTTATGCTCCTGTAACTGTGGAGTTCTCCCAAAATGCTCACTGACCTGAATGGTGCAGGAACAGAAAGGGACACCCATATAGGTGTCAGCAGAACTTCTCGAAAGCTTACTCTTGACATAGCTAGTTTGGCTTGGCTATGAACGACATGGATTGAAAACTGCTGGAAGGATCATAAACCGAGGACGATTAAAGCTAGACTGGATACCACACTGGGGGAAAGTGCTGTAGGTAACAAGCATGCACGTGTAACCCATCTGCCAGGCTGACATTGATAGCAGCAAGGGCCGGGTTCAATACACAGGGGTCCCTTCCCTACAACATAATGCAAACCAGCTCGAGCCCCCACCCAGTGACCTGGGAAAATCTTACATGCACTCCTGGGCGCCTCAAAGAGGCAATATTTCCCTTCTCGCAAGCACAGAGTTTTGGTGTAGCAGAAAATGTTTAATAACATAATAACATAGATAAACAGCATAGTATTAAATCGTGAAAACACCTCAACTAGGCTGTGTCCTTTTCCCTGGGCTCTTGAGTCCAGCAACTCCAAAATCACCCCAAGACTCCAAAGTCCAATATCTCAAATGTCCCAAGAGTCCAGCAACGCAAAAATCACCCACAGTCCCAAACATCCCGCAACCCAAAAGTCTCTGTCCTGGGTCAGTGCAGCCCCAGAGTTCAAGAGTCTATCTGCAGGAGTTTTCCCTACACCAGCCTGGGTAGAAAGGGGCACCTTACATGGTCTGGGGCCAACTGCCCTGCCTTTCCGTAGGATTCTGCTTCCGCCTTCCCCACGAACTGCTCAGCTCTGCCAGCTGCTTTGCTCCACCAGCTGTCCTATGATCCACTCCAGTCGTCCCCACAAACTGTTCGGCTCCATGGACTGCTTCAACTGTCCCACAAACTGCTCTGCCCCGCCAGCTACTCTGTAATATAGCTTCAGGTTCCCCCACTAGTTAGCACAGCTCTTTTGTGATTTCAGCTCTTAGTGAGTTCAGCTCAGTAACCTGTATCTTAGATTCTTAAGGGAATCAAAAATCAGCTCTGATATTCAACAGTGGAGAGAAAAGGAGGTGCAATGGGTGCTTCTGGCTCACACAAGGAGCCCACTCCCTTGTCTAGCGAGTGTCACTCAGTTGATGGTGAGACTCCCTGTCACAAAGCAGTTTCACAGTTCTTCATCCACACAGTCAGGGTGACAACACTCCACTCCTCCCGCCCCAACAACAAAGCAGCTGGGGATCCTACAGCTGCCAAAGCAACCATCCCAGGTTGCCGTGGGCTATGCCAGGCGGGGTGGGTGTGCCTATGCAAATACCATCAGCCCCTGAAATTCTTTCCTAAACTCACCATAATTCACCATCAGATGTCAGGGTACAGCTTATCCTGACTCTGCTTACACACGGATAGCCAAAAATAATTGGGAAAGGTTATGAGTAACTATGAGTTTAATTATGCTGTACAGTTATTGTGATGGGTCAGTTCAAAAGGTGCCTATGGTACCTATATAGGCCTCAAGACTGAGCACCTGACAGTTTGATCCTCACAACATCCCTGGGGGGATTATCCCTATTTTATGGATGGGGAACTGAGGCACAGAAAGACTAAGTGACTTTATCGCAATCACACAGAAAGTCTGTGGGAGAGCCAGCAATGGAACCCAGGTCTTCTTAGTTGCAGGCTAGCACCTTTCCCACTGCACCAGCTTTGCTATCATTTGTTAGAAATGGTAGGTGTGGGGGGTGGCTTTAAAGGGGTGAGGGAGACAAGTGGAAGAGTTGGCTGAGATTCTCTCAATCCCTCTTGGTTTCAGGGTCCAGCATTTGTGCCCCCAGCCTGAAATTTGGGGTTATTAGCCTCTGCATTGCTTTTGATGGCCCAGAAACTGCTGTAGCCAAGACTCCTCTATGCCAGGTCAGGCAGCCTTTGTCCCCTCTATACTGGACTGGGGCAATAAGCTCCACATGGGACTACACCTCCCGTCCATTCAGAAGCTAAGCTTGGGGAAGAGGCCTGCAGCCTGCTTGATACTCTGAGTATCGTACTGTGAACACAGGACACTAATGCTCTGGGTTCTGCACACACTATCCGTTGGCTCCTGGGTGGAGCCACATAGCCACACAAATGAAATCAACAAGGCCCTTGAGCCATATAAAAAAGAGGGGGCCTGTACCTCTGTAATGTTCAACACTCCCTCCACACCCCATCCAAAATAAGTTGAACCTGACCTTCCGGCCAGGACGTTTGAGTGGGCATTGGAGGAGGGCTGAGGAGGTGAGGGTGCTATTGACTTTGTCAGCTGCTGATTAGTACCAGATAAGGTTGGGGTGCTGCTGCTCGGAGATGGCTTGGTAACACCTCCCTATCATGTGGCTAAGATTTTGTCAGGGATGCCCAGAGCACTGAATGGGCCCTCTCTGAGGAGAAGTCTTTAGACCTAAAGGGCAGCTTGTGTGGACGGATGGGATAACATTCAAGGATTCCATGGAGGGAAACCAAAATCACACCCCACAACTAGGAGCACATGGCCCTGTGCCGCTTGCTCCAGTTCAGGTGGCTCACACCCAGGATAGGCAGGGGTGGCCATCTTCTCAGATGCAGAGGGAACATCCATGTCATAGGGACATAGGACTGGATGGGACCTCCTGCAATGAAGTCTCCTGCATTGGCGAATGTCTCCAACGGATATAATTGCCAGTCGAGGCAAATGGAGCTATTCTGTAGCCGGCCCAGGTGCCAAACTGTAGATGTGCCACCGAACTCAGTGCTTAGATGTGAACAAGAGCTCCCAGGAGCCGAATGAGCATCAGCGTTTTCCCAGCAGAGGCTCAACGCCACCACTTCCTTGCAATGAAACATAGGTTTCTTCTAGCAAGGCCGATGATTTGAGCAGCAGAATGGTTCGGCACTGCCCATTCATACCCCAGCCAGCACATGGGAGAAGGGAGAAGTACTGCTTTGCATTTACTAAGGGCCGTTCATTACTCCAGGATTTCCAAGCACATGCTCCCAGCACCACTGTTATTATTATACCCATTTTCCACAGGGGGAAATTGAGACGCAGACAGGTTAAGGCCAAGATTTACAAAAGTGACTTGTGATTTTGAGAGCCTCAGTTTTTGGGTGCCCAGCTGGAGAAGGGATCGGAAAGTGCTGGCCTCAGAGCCAGTGACAATTGGGCCCCATTAAAGGTCTCTCAAGCTGGGCACCAAAATCCACAAGTTTGTCTAACGTGACTTGCTCTGCGTCACACAGGACCTGACCCAGAGAAGAACCAAACACCCTCTGCCCGGGGGAGCTGAGAGGCCATTGTGGTAGAGAAGAGAGAGGTTTCAGTTGTATGGATCATAAACGGGATTCTTTAGGCAGGCTGCTGAACATAGACAGTTTCTGTGGCTCTTTCTATCTCCCAGCCTGCGCTGTGTAGTCACTGTACATGCACATGCCAAAGCACCGGCATGGACTCCTGAACCTGCTGCAGTCACTGGCCAGACTACTGGTGCTTTACTGCCCATCTTAGGCTTCTTACATATGCAAATGAATCTCGTTCCCCACACTTGCTCACTTGGAGTTCGCAACAGCAGTTGGCCCTGCAGAGGCATCCAGTTTCTTTGCTCATGCGGGAAAAGTGCATGGGGCAGACACAGCAAAACAGGGGCTCTAGTCTTGGGCATTTTTTCTTTTTAAATACTCAGAGAGGTGCCTGCAATTCATTCGCCCTGCAGTGCAGCCACCGACCAGCTTAACAGGGAGCCCCTGTTTGTGGCTCTCAGTTCAGGACTTTCCGACTCAGTGGAGATGGAATTACACCACTGAAGGGAGCTTGATGAAATAACGATTTCCCTTTGGAATTAATTAACATGGCGCTAAAGCTGTGTTGAAACAAGCACATCTCCACATTGAAACATTCAATGTGTTGCGCTGGCCCCAGCCTCTGTGTGTTGGGGGTGTTCAAAACAAATCCAAGCTGATTTAAACCAGGAAAGTGACCACAGCTGAGCTCTAACTCTCCTTCTCAGACATGGGCAGATGAAAGAAATCAGTGGTGACAGTACCTGTGTGGCCGGAGAATCGGCTGAATCGGCTGAATTCATCAGCCCCATACAAAGAGTGAATCACTGGAACTCCATGGCAAATAATGGGGACAAGGCATGTCTTCCTATGAACCAGACATCCAAAGTAGAGGGAGGTGGTGCTGATCTGTTACTGTGCCAGGCTCTGTGCATAATTAAATGCATTATTCTTCCCATCCCAGTAGCTACGACACCTGTACAGAGGCTTTGTAAGTTACACCAGGTGTTTGTAAGTTACACCAGGTGTTTGGGCTACTGCCAATCGCACCTTTGTCAGCACATGAAAGATACAAGATTATGCTTCCTTGGTCCCAGCGATGACCCTGTTATATGGGCAAAAATATATTATTATTATTAGCTGTATCACAGTAGCACTCAGGGGCCCCAGCTAAGACCGTGCTGCTTGCTGCATAGTCACAGCATGAGAGACAGTCCCTGCCCCAAAGCAGTCAAGGCAGACAAAGGGTGGGAGGGGAAACAGGCACAGAGAGGGAAAGTGACTTGTCCAAGATCAGCCAGCAGATCAGTGACAGAGCCAGGAATTGAATCCAGGTCTCCTGAGGCCCCATTTAGTGCTCTAGCCACGGGATCATGCTGCCTAACATAGGGTCCTATGGTGCAATCCTTACTCATGCCCTGTTGAGTTCAATGGGCCTGAGCGAAGGCTGTGCTTGTGAGTACAGGAATGGTAATTATCTTACTTGTAAATCGAGTTCAGTGTTTCTTCTTTTCACTGCTTTAAGATACAACATAACTTTACTGTCTCTGTAAGGTGGCCCTAGTGTGCCTGTCACTGTAGTATCTTAGGGCTTAGCTACACTTGCGAGTTAGAGAGCTTTAAAGCAGCCCTGGGTGCCCTAGTTCACTCCCGTCCACACTGGCAAGACACGTAGAGTGCTCTGACTCCGTGGCTACCGCGCTGCTGGTACTCCACCTCGGCGAGTGGAATAACATTTGCTGCGCCTTGGCTACAGCGCCCGGGCATCACTGTGAACAAGGTGTTGCATTACTGTGCTCTGATCAGCCTCTGGAAACATCTCATAATCTCTTTAAGTCAAGTGGCCACTCTTGTAATTGTTTTGAACTCGGCTGTAGGAATGTGGATATGCCCTTTGAAAGCTCCATTTCTGACATCCGTCATGCTTATCTGCTCCGAGACAAAGCAAGCCATTACTGTGGAATGCTGTGTGTGAGAGAGAGAGGTGGGGAGGAGTGGGGGTCTGCTGCTGTCTGAACGTACAAGACAGCATGCTGACATGCTCTCAGCCCCCCCACAACCCACTCTCTCTCCCCCCACCTACACACAACACACTCCCTGTCACACTCCACCCCACCCCCATTTGAAAAGTACGTTGCAGTCACTTGCATGCTGGAATAGCTGCCCATAATGCACCACTCCCAATGCCGCTGCAAGTGCCGCAAATGTGGCCACACCAGTGCGCTTGAAGCTGTCAGTGTAGACAGACTGCAGTACTTTCCTACTGCGCTTTCCAAAGGCTGGTTTAACCAAAGCACTCTACATCTGCAAGTGTAGCCATGCCCTAAACTGCAATACCTTTGTGTAGTGTCTTTCCTACCAACTGCATCCTGGAGCATGTGTTAGAGTTACTTAATACCAGGCAGTGGATGGTGTTTGTGAATTAATTATCCTACCTAGCAATTATACCACAGTCCATACTTCCAAAGTGTTGTACAAACATTAACTAGCTAATCTGCACAAGAGCCCGGTAAGGTAATGGGGAAACTGAGGCACAAGTGACCCATTCAAGGCCACACAAGTCAATGCTAGAGCTGGAATTAGGACGCAAGTGCTCCTGGCACCTACTTCTGTGTTCAGAGCATTAAATAGATAGTATTACCTGGCACTCTTCACTCACAGATCTCATTGAGCAGGCATCATATGAACTGTTTTACGGATGGGGAAACTGGGGCGGAGAGGCTAAGGGTGGGATTCACAAAGGTATTCAAGCTCCTGATTCCCATTGATTTCAATGGGCAGTTAGACACCTAAGTATTTTTGTGAATTCCACCTTATGTGACACGCTCAGCAACAGAGCATGGGTCAGTGGCAGAGCCAGGAATAAGACCCCTGTTTACTGAGTCCCAGTAGACACAATATTGGGGCTCTAATTACAGAAGACATTGGTGTAAAGACTTTGCATTGTGAATAAATGGTCTGTCCCAGGTTTCTAAGGACACTGAATTAGGATGGTAAAACTCAGCACAGCGTTGCTGTAAATGAATGGCCACTTTATTTAATCCATCCCACTGGGCTGGACGTCACAGGAAAGCAGCCCAACAGCTCCTCTATGGAAATACAGTGGGCAAAATTTTCAAAGGAGTCCCCTAAATTGCACCCACAAAAATCAGTGAGTGATGCCCCCTCCCCTGTGCTGGATCGTCTGCATGTATAATTGCACAAGTGGGTGGCCAGTTGCACATGCCAGTACCTGTTTTGTGCAAACATATATGGGGCTGGATGCGCAAACAGGCGTGGGAAGTGGATATTCGGGTGTGTTTGGAAGTGTGATATGCAAGGGAACTTGCCTGAGTTCTCATATCCATCACTATATGGGCAGAGGCGGCGGGTTATATGGGCTCCAGGTGCCCGGGCTCCAGGAATATTCAGGGCTGGATGCCCTGCTCCAGCCATATTTGAAGCTGGGTCTCTCCCCCAGCCCTGCCTGGAGCGGGTCTTGGCCCCCGCGGGTCTCCCCTACTGCCCCGCCCCGCCGCGTCCCTGCCTGGAGCGGGTCCTGGCCTCTGCCTTCCACCCCTCCCCCTGCGTCCCCCCTCAGCCGCATCCCTGCCTGCTCCTGCTGCCCGAGTAGAGCGGCTCCCGGTAGAACTGCTGTCTGCTGCCCCAGGGTCCTAGCGCCTGCCATCCGCTAATGGCAAGGCAGGCTGCACTTACCCTGCTTTTCTGCCCTAGCCCTGAGCCTCTCCTATGCCCCAAACCCCTGATTCCCAGCCAGAGTCCTTATCCCTCTGCACCCTGATCCTCTTGCCCAGCCAGAGCCCTCATCCCCCCACACCTTGATCTTCATCCCCAGCCAGAGCCATCATCCCCCTGCACCCTAATCCTCTGCCCCAGCCCTGAGCGCCCCCCTGCAGCACGAACCCCTCAGCCTCAGCCCCAACCCTCAGTCCCCTGCAGCCTGATCCTCTGCCCCAGCGTGCACCACCTCTCCCTTCCTACACCCCCACCCCCAGCCGAGCCTGCACCCAAACTCTGTCCCAAAGCCTGCAGCCCTCACCCCCTCCTGCACACCCACCACCTGCCCCAGCCCGGACCCTGCACCCAGCACCCAAACTCCTTCCCAAAACCTGCACCCCTCCTGCACCCTAATCCCCAGCCCAGGACCTGCACCCCAGATCTCCCCCCTGAAACCCCGCCCAGAGCCTTAGGCAGGTGGAGGCGGAGTTTGAGGGGGTGGAGTTGGGGGGCGGGTTCTGGGCACCACCAAAATTTCTACAAACTTGCCTCCCATGTATATGGGTAGCAAAGTGTGCAAAGGAGGAGGGAAAAGCAGCGTGTGCTGTATGGCCATTATGAAAGAGTGGGGACAGGCTTCCTGAAGCTGTTTGATATCACTGCACTAGCTGGACACATCGGGGGAGGGCTGGCACCACCCAAAGGCACTAGGGATTTGGATGCTCTTCAGAAAAACTGCCATGGAGAAAATGGGGCTCAAATACAACAGAAGGAGGTGAGCACAGGTGATAGTTACTAGTGAGGGAGCATTATCATCCTCAGCCAGATTACATACAAGTTTATTATTAAGGTGTTGCAGGATTTTTGTTGCATTAGCACCGTGGAGCCCCAGTCACGGACCAGGACTTGATTGTGCTAGGCACTGTACAAACAGAACACCAAGACAGTTCTTACTACAAAGACCTTAACATGCCTGGTTAGCACAATTACAATGCTAACTTGCTCTTATACACCACCTTTCATCTGAGGTGGGCAAGGCGTTTTACAAAGGTGACTAGTATTAGCCTCCTTTGGCTGATGGGGCAAGTGGGGTCCAGTGACTTAATCAAGGTCACACAGCGAGTCAGTGGCAGAGCTGGGACTAGAACCCAAGTCCTGCCGCCTGCTAAGCCTGTGTGCTGCCTAGTAGAGAGGATGGCTTCTGTGTTACTTATGCATAGGATGCAGCTGGTGTCATTAAAGTGTGTGAAAATGTCAAGAGTGGAAGAGCTTGTAGAGTTCAGCTTTGAAGGCTCTTACTGCATAGGAGAGACAAGGCGGCTGAGGTAATGTGTCTTACTGGACTGAGGTCTGTCAGGGAGAGAGACAAGCTCTAGAGCTGCACAGAGCTCTTCTTCAGGGCCAGGGCGTGTATTCAGAGCAGCACCGCTAAGTACAAGGTGGAACAGGCTGGTTAGCCTAGATAGTTAACACCTGTCTCAAGGGATCATTCCAGGGGAAGTGGCCCAAAAACTTACAGTGTGGAGCTTTCTTGCTAGTGAACCTAGAGCTGGAGAAAGTTGCTGGGAACTGACAGCCCCAGAGACCAAGGTCCTCTGCTCACCCAAGAACAGGGTAAGTGCAGGGACAGCTTGCCCACCCCAGCCACGTGACTTAGCCCTTTGAGGGCGAGTGGGTGTGTGGACTCCAGGCCTTACTCAGCTGTCAAGGCACCAAACTCAATGGTAGCACATGTCCACTAGGAACTGGGCTGAAATCCACTCAGTTGCCATCAGACAGTAACAGCTTTAGGGCACTGCTGGCCTGGGCTGCACTCAAACCTGAAGTGAATGACAGTAAACCCAGTCTTTGGATTTGGCCAGTACCAAATACTATAACTATTTGTCTAGCATAGATAGTGACCATTACCATAGCGTCTCACAATCACTCAGACTATGCTATTATCCCCATTGTACAGATGAGGAACTGATGGCGGGCGCAGGAGACTAAGGGCTTGTCTTTACCACAGTGTTCGTTCCAGCTATAACTCAAGAGTTGCCCCTTACCTGACTCCTGGCTGTACGCACAAATCTTGAGCTTGAATTAACTGGAGCTTTAAACTCAAGCCAGCTGGTCCACCAGGGAGCCTGGGCTGGAGAACGAGTGCTGCTGATGGTCCAGCACAGGGGTGGCCAAACTTACTGACCCTCTGAGCTGCATACGATAATCTTCAAAAGTTTGAGAGCTGGGTGTGCCTGCCGGGGCTCAGGGTGTCAGCCCCGGGGGGGTAGGGTGGCTTGGGTCTTCTGCCCTATGGAGAGGGAGTTCTGGGAGCTTCAACACCATGGGAGCCACCTGCCAGGGTTGGGGGCTTCAGCCCCATCCCTGCTGAAGCCCCCAGCCCCAGCAGGTATGCCCTGTGGGGCTGCAGCCCTGAGCCCTGACAAGTGCCTCCCGCAGGGCTGAAGCCCCTAGACTCCGCTTCCTGCTGGGCAAAAGATCTCAGCCCCACTACCTCACCACAAGGCAACAGCCCCAGGCTTCCCCTGCACCCCCCAGCCTGGTAGGCAGAGAATGGGGGGGCTCTGAGAGCTGTATTTCAATTGTAAAAGAGCCACATATGGCTCACAAGTCATGGTTTGACTACTCCTGCTCCAGCAGCTCTTACAGTAACCCCTGGTCTTTACTGCTCTAACAACCACTGAACCCTCCTTCCTCTCCTAACTTGCTCTGGGTAACTTTCTTTGGTAGGCAGCATTTGGGATTGGTGCAAGTATGTCACATTTTTGTTTCTAAGCAGTGTGGGGAACCAGCCTACTAGAAGGAAAAGCCTTAGGAGCATAGATTATTAGGGTTGGAAGGGACCTCAAGAGATCATCTAGTCCAACCTCCTGCTCAAAGCAAGGCCAATCCTCAAATGGCCCCCTCAAAGACTGAGCTCACAACACTGGGTTTAGCAGGCCAATGCTTGAACCACTGAGCTATCCCTCTCCCCCTTAGAGAGGAGGGAACAGACCAGCTCTCCCAAAGACCAGGGAAGCTGCACAGCGCAGGACTGAGTGGCGGGGCCAGCTATTCATGCCATTGTTTCCTTACACACCCAGACACAGTTGCTGCTTTGCACAGAGCAGCTGGCCCTGAGAGGTGGACGTGTGGTGGGAATGGGGAATGCAGCGATGCTGTCATGCACTGAGGTCTGTGAGGTGGCCAGGGTGCTGCGGAGCATGCGGAATGTTCATCGGGATGATCACAGGTAGGGTGACCAGACAGCAAATGTGAAAAATCAGGATGGGGCTGGGGGGTAATAGGAGCCTATATAAGAAAAACACACAAAAATCGGGACTGTCCCTATAAAATCGGGACACTTGGTCACCCTAATCACAGGCAGCGTGTAAAGGCTAAGCAGCATGGAAGGCAGCAAGTGCCTGTGACACACCTAGGAAAGGAACAGAAAGCTGGAACTGTTATTATTTTTTGTTGCTTGACGCTCTGTTTCCAAGAGTTAGTTGAGCTCAGCCTAGCCCTCTACCCTCCGAAGCATCACTGCCCACCACAATACCCACCCCCACCCCCAAAATAATCCCTGGCCCCAGCTTCTCACATGCTATGGTAAGGTGTTTACTCATGCACTATAATGCCATTCTGTTGCTGTCACTGGCTGAATGGGAATGTAGAGGAAGCCTAGGCAACAGCGTCATTAGTGAGCAGTGATTTTATCTACCCTACTGGATAAAGCACTGGACTGGGACTCAGGAGACCTTGGTGCAATTCCTGGTTCTACCAGAGGCTTCTTGTGTCAGCTTGGGCAAGTCAGTCAGTCCACTCTGTACCTCTGTTCCCCATCTGCGAAAAAGGAATAACGTGTCTTGTCTCAGAGGGGAGTTGCCATGACATAGCACGTTAATGACGGTGAGGTGCTAAGCTCAAGAAGCTTGCTGATTCTTCCTGCATCACATCTCTAAGACTCTCATTATCTTGTACCTCGATTACTGCAACATCCTTCTCTCTGCCCTTGACAAAGGCAGTCCTGCCCTGCTCACCTCCATTCAGAAAGCTGCTGCAAAGACCCCTTTCCTAGACCATTGCTTTGGCCATGTCCCCTCTCTTTGCGGCCCTCCATTGGTTCCCCTTTGTTCAGTGCATCAGACAAACTAGCTGTCTTCACTTTACTGGCCTCTCAGGGCCTTCCCCTCCTGATCTATCATCTCTCGTTCAAAACTGAAAAGTTGACTCCGACCTCCGCTCTGCTGTTGCTGCCAGCATCCATCACCCACTTGTTATATTGTCAAACAATGTCAAATGCTTGGTGCTTTCTCCCAGGCCGTCCCTCATACCAGGGAGAAGCTCCCCATAAACATCTGCAAAACCACCTCATTCTCCTCCTTCAAATGCCTCCTTAAAGCTTGCCTTTGCTCTGGGGCCTGCAAAAACCATGACAACGTTCAAGCTGATGGTGTGCTGAGACCATAGAGGCACAGATCCCAAGGCCAGAAGGGACCCCTGTGATCATCTAGTGTCTGACCTCCTCCTGTATCATTCAGGACAGAGAACTTCCCCAAAATAATTACTAAAGCAGAACTCTTAAGCCTGGTCTGCACTGCAGCATTAGATTGATGTAAGGCAGCTTACGTTGACCTAACTCTGTAAGCATTTACACTACAATGTTGCTCCTGCTAATGTAAGGGCTGGTCTACACTACGGGGGAAAATTGATCTCAGATACGCAACTTCAGCTACGTGAATAATGTAGCTGAAGTCGAAGTATCTAAGATCGAATTACTCACTGTCCTCACGGCATGGGATCGATGTCCGCGGCTCCCCATGTCGACTCCCCAACTCCGTTCGGGTTGGTGGAGTTCCGGAATCGATATAAGTGCATTCGGGGATCGATATATCGCGTCTAGATGAGATGCGATATATCCATCCCCGAGCAATCGATTGCTACCTGCCGATACAGCAGGTAGTGAAGACATAGCCATAGTCTCTCACTGCACAACCTAATAACTCTACCTCCATGAGAGGCATAGAACTTAGACTGAAGTAGTTAGGTCCTTGCAGTGCCCGTGTAGACACTGTGTTGTTTACATTGCTTGTTGCTGCCTTTGACAGCCTGAGCTGTCAGCCCCACCGCCTCACGCAGAGTTGACTGCTGGAGTCCCGCTGCCCTGGGTTGGGCAGCCAGCCCTGGGCAGGGTAGCGAGGCTCCAGCAGTCAAGCCCTCTCCCAGTGCCCCATTTAAGTCAGTGCAAGTGCTTCTGGTGAGGACACACCCCGCTGGCAGGAGGGCAGTGTGGATATGAAAAACCAGAGTTTTTTTTCAGTGGCTGTACTTCAACCTAACATAGGTCGACTTAATTTTGTAGTGTAGACATTACAAAAACATCTTGCTAGCTAACATCATCTCACTGTGTCCCTGTGCTCTCCCATTGGGCTGTTTGTCTCTACCCATTGTCTCTTATTTGAAGACTGTAAGCTCCATGGGGCAGGGACTGTCTGTTTGTTCTAACACAATGGGGTCCTGGTCCGTGCCTGGGGCTCCTAGGCCCTCCCACAATACACGTTAATAATAAAATAATATTGATAATAATTTATAATGGTGATATGCATAAACCTCCACCAGCTCAGTGATTCAGAAGAAGTCTGAACAAAAATGAAGGCTCATTTGCTGACCACAGATCCAAGACCCAGGGACTCGTGGGTTTTCTAGCTCCAGCATTGACACCGACTGGCTGCACAGGCTGGAGCAAGTGACTAGCCTATTATGCCACATGCACCATCGTTGGGCAGAGCCCCTCGCAAGCCAGAGCCAGCAGGATTCCAGGCACTGAGGAGTTTATAATGCGAGGGAGCCCAAGCTACAAAGACCCGTTCATGGTGTTATCAGACACCACCAGTGTAGTGCTCTGTTCAATGTCGATAACTGTCGGCTGCATGTGCGTGTTCCCTCTGTGTGCTGCCCCGGCTCTGCAGATCGCTGACACAGCAGGCCCTGAGAGAACCCCCAATGACCGTAGCCTCCGATAAGGTATGAAGGCACCCAGCCAGGTTTACTGTCAAATGAAACAGTCTCTAGCTCCCCTGATCAGATGTCTACAGTTCTGCTAGTACAGATATGCTCCCTGACAATGGACTGGCTCAGTCAATGGAGGGATTTACCACTCCCTAGTCCTAGGCCGGACAGAGATAGCTCCTCCGGTACACTTTTATACACAAGTACAAACAACTTACACATAGGGTGACCAGATGTCTCGATTTTATATGAACAGTCCCGAATTTTGGGTCTTTTTCTTATATAGGCTCCTATTAGCCCCCACCCCCATTCTGATTTTTCACATTTGCTGTCTGGTCACCCTAGTTACACATCACTCCCGATGTACAGCGGTGCAACCCCTCTCAGTGTAAGGGTTCCACCTCTCATCTTATGCGTGTTGGTTCGAACAAAACAACTCTATCCATCATGTTATCCTTTAGACCCTGTCTTTAGAATGGGTCAGTCTGTTCCTGGTTATCTGTGTGGAATGTGCTTGTCCTGGCATGTTCTGGTACCATCCTGGCACGTTTATATTATCAGTGCTTAGTACCTTTTAGGTATGTGTACAATTGCAACATCAGCCTTCCTCTTGCCAGCTTCTGTGAGCAGGGCCTGCCTCTGGCTCACAGCTGAACTTTGGTTCATGTTAGCAAAGTCTTGACCGTTACTTTAGTTCAGACCTTAGGCCTCATACTGGGCCTCTGCTACAAAGGTTTATGTTTCAGGGCCTCATCTTACCACACACGGTACTGCTCCATGGGCCTAGTCATGTGACTCTTTGCAAAACTGGGCCCACGATCAAGACAAGAATAAACTGCCAGTCGGCACGTCTCAGAGCCCTTGCTGTTACAAAGGATGGGTGTATTCCCTGCTATAATTCCAGTAGCTTCAATGGTCTGAGCGTGTTATCACACAGCAGAAGGAGCTGCCTCACAGTCTTTCCTATAAAAACCCAGGACACTGGTGACTAGAGACACTGTTGCAATACAGCAATTTGTGGCCACACAGGCACCAGGGTCACCAGCCAGCCACACATGTGTGGTGCTGGGGGTAGAAGAGGTGACCTTTAGCACCAGAACTGCAGGCTTCCACCCCATGGGGTGTCTGGTAGCTAGTCTGCAACCTGGGTGCTGGGCCTGATTTGCATGAATGATTATATTAAAAACAAACATGCATGAAAGAGGCAGGGCTCACCAGAATATAATTGAACAGCTTTGTCCTCAGACTGCATTGTCCAGGGAGAGGGAGGGGCCCAGGGCTGGGTTTTGGGGCTGGATTTTTGTGCCCCCTTCCCGCTCCTGGGGGTGGTATGACTGTCTAGAGAGTGAAACCCGGCCTGGTTAGGTCCAGGGCACGGATGGTAGCTGGTGTCATCACCATCCACAGACTAAGGCTGAGGGAAGGTTGTATTTTTATCTAGTCAAAACCAGTTGGCCACAAATGGCCTTATTATTTGTTGGCATTATGGTAGTGCCTCGAGCCCCACCTGTATTAGAGCCTGCTCGTGCCATAACCAGCGTATAGCCTCCCAGACAAGACAGACATGGGGTAGTGAAGTGGCGTTTCCATCTCAGTGGGTCATAACCTTCGCTTGGAATGGATTAGCAGCTAGGGAAGTCCCTCCCCATGCCATTTTGGGCTTGGCCCAGTTGCTACCAGCCATTTATTTATCCACATGCCCTCAATCCTCTCCTTTTCTCTCTCTTCTCGCTCTCTTCTCTGCTTCCCTTTCCCCTCTGCCCCCGGCCCATTTTCCCCCTGCTTTCCCCCTCCATTGGTTCTCTCCAGCCTTTTGAGTGGGTGTCTCTCCCCAGGATGCTGCTCAGGGGGTGTGGCCAATGGTATCCCACTGTCTGTCTTGTTGCTGCCTACATTGGTGCCTAGATTGATGTGAAGCTCAGCTGTAAATAATCTGAAAGGGATTATCTACCCGGGCTGCTGGCTGCAGACAGGACCCTGGTTATTTCTAGCCTGGGTTGTTGAGTACCATCAAATATGGCCAAATGCATCTCTGATTTACACCCTGTGCAAGTGCATGGATGTCAAAGGGATTACTCAGGAGAGCAATTCAGGGCAGATTCTGCCTCATCTGGTCTCCCTAAATCCTGGCCTACATTAGGCAGGCACGGAAGGGACTGTGGATTTCACTACACAGCCTGAACCAGGCATCAGGAGTTTTCACTCAGTTTCAAGTTCTGCACAGCTTGTACTATAATTAACGACCTACAGCAGGGGTAGGCAACCTAAGGCATGCACAGGCAGTAGCTCAGGCTACTTGCCTGAGGCTCTGAGCAGAAACCCATCTAGGATCCCTTTAGGTATAAATGTGGCCAGCTAGCCCAAGCCACTGTCTGTGCTCCCCCCAGCTACACTGCTATCTTTAGCAAGCTGGCTTGAGCAGACCTAGCGTGTGTCTGTGTACCCAGGATGCGAAGCATGCTCCCAGCTGCAGTGTAGACGTGAGATGCAACAGGATCACTTCTGTTGATATACGGATCCTCCCAGAGTTATGCAAGCTTGCATACCTTGAATTTTGCATAAGTCGGGAACGCATACCTGACCATTACACAAAAAAACAACAAAAAATGTTCTAGCTTAAGGAACTTTTGCTGTAAGTGAGGATCTGTGTAAGTCGGGTTTGCGTAACCTAGGGAGCGTCTGTAAACAGAAGATTACTCAGGAGGCGAGTGGGTCACGAGAACTCAAACCGATTCCAGTGGGCTTCCCCTTAACTGGCAGCCTCTTCCCTTTCTGTATGTAACTAGCTGCCCTGCGTTCCCAGGGTATCTCTTGACCCCTGAAACAGCAGCTGGTGCTGAGTGCTTGGGAGAAGAGGAGGATCCCAGAGTCATATCTTTATGGAGGCTGATAAATGATGCCGGCCTGGTCCCGGTCTGTGCCTGGCTTTAAAGCATTATCATTAACCCACCGAGTGCTGGGAGTTCACCCTGTTAGTGTGTGACTGGAACCAAGGGGCAGGTAACGTGCTCAACTTGTTATCTGTGTGTGTGGGAATGTGGTGCTGGGGAAAGGGACCCAGCCCTGAAAACCAAGGGCTCCTGCGTCTCCACAGATGCTATGGATGAGCTTCTCCCTTCACCCCACACAGTGCCCCCTCAGAATGCCTCAGCCCAGGCCAGCTCTAGGGGCAAGTGGGGGCTTAAGCCTGCGTGGCCCATTCAATCCTTGCCTCTCCAAAGAGGCTGCTAACAAGAGGGCCGGTTCTGGGAGCGGGGATACTGCGCTGCAAGTGACCTCCAATGCGCCATTAATTGTAGCCATTTTCAGTTTACCTTCAGCAGGGCTGGATTGGATTTTCTTGGTTCTCCATCTTCTCCCAAGTCCCAGCATTTCACAGTGCAATGGCTTGTTGGTGGGTTTGTACCCCATTCCAGGGGGGATGCTCTGCACAACACCCAGAGCATCCTCAAGTGTCTTTGGCCACAACACAGTCACTGGCACTGCAGAAGAAACAGGTAGACAGCTGACAACAGGGTGCTAAGAGAAGGCCCAGGAGGCACAACTTCTCTGGGCCTCAGTTTCCTGCCAGTCACTGTTGCAACAGGAAATGAAACACTGTATTCTTTGGTGTTCCCACTGTATGCTCATCTGTCACCTCCAGCAATGCCACATCAGCATCTCCAGCTCCCCATGCCAGCAGGTGCTGAGTCCCCCTGAGGTCACATGTCCACGCCTGGCTCTCCTCTGCCTTGCACCACATCAGAACGGTAGCAGTTTGCACCACATTACACAAATGTAAGTGACGACACAAGGGTCAAAGCCAAGGGGACTCAGGCCCTTGGTCTCCAGAAATGGAGGCTGCTACTGGCATCCATTGTGCAAGTCCTGCTGCTGGGAGCTCTTTCTTGTCTATGCAGCAGCTGCAAATCACCTCCCCCTACACGGTCCCACCCCAGCATGATCTGCTGGCAAACCGAACACCTGTGCACTAAATGCACACAGCTGTGTGGCTGCAGTTACTGTGCCAGCTCCAGCCACCATGGAAACAGATTCCCTTTTAGTGGGATAGGGGGGAGGCCCAGACCCTCAAAGGTATTTAGGCACCTAACTTCCATCACAGTGAGTAGAATTTAGGAGCCAAAATACCTTTGAGGATTTGGGCCAGAGTAACCCAGAGAGAGACCTTGGCAAACCTGAGACCCAGCCTCTGCCATTTCCTGTCTCACGGTTCTCCTTGATCTTTCTTCAATTTTTCTTTTCCTTGTAGTTCCATCTGCTCTGCCTCAATTTGCTGCTGCCTCCGTGTGTGAGCTTAGACAAAGCACAGCCCTGCTTTGTGCCTCAGTTTCCCCATCTTTAAAACGGGAACACTGGCCCTGTAAAGCTCCTTACCCCGTTTAGAGGGAAAGCACTATAAGTGCAAAGTATTAGGGGGGAACTGAGGCACAGTGTGCAGTCAGATCACAATGGCCATGCCCTCCAGCACCTCCAGATCTGGAACCTGAACCACTGAGCTATCCCTCCCTCAGGGGGAGGGATAGCTCAGTGGTTTGAGCATTGACCTAGTAAACCCAGCGTTGTGAGTTCAATCCTTGAGGGGGCCACTTAGGGATCTGGGGCAAAAATTGGTCCTGCTAGTGAAGGCAGGGGGCTGGACTCAATGACCTTTCATGGTCCCTTCCAGTTCTAGATTGGTATATCTCCAATTATTACCTTTACCTTAGTTACACCCAGGATGCTCTATGCTGCTCCAACAGCACAAAAGGAACAGAGATACCCCCCTAAGAATATTCCTGCACATGAGACCTCCAGCCCTAGAGTGTCAGGGGCAGGAGAGGAACAAGACAGACTAGACATGCACAGCAGGGGGTGGCTGGATCACATTACACTAGGGCTATTCTCAGTATCCCCAAGCCAAAGAGAGTCCTGGGAGCCAGAGTCAGTGACAGTAGCTGTAACTTGCACCAATGACCCAACTGGCCCCCATATGCCCTCACTGTGAGAAGTGCAATGGTGGATCATAGCATCCTTTTCCCCACACCCTCCATTTTTGCCCCAAGTGTTGGGAGAAAGTAACTGAGAATCAGGCTCCTGGTGTTTTGATTTGGCCCATTAGAGCAAAAGGGACCAAGGACTGGATCTTCAAAGGGACCAAGGCATCTAACTCCCATGGAAATCAGTGGGAGCTAAGGCACCTAAATCACTTTGAAGATCTGATTGCAAATGGGGAAATTCAGCTCCTGTTCTGGATTCCCAAGCTCCGCTCCAAAGCCTGGGTGCCTCTGGGCTTGGCTTTGGGCCAGTCTCTGACTGTCTTTAGTTTTATTTCATCACTGACTAGCATAGCGCTCCTCCGGCCAGAGATGCAGACTTGGCTGCTTGTGGTGAAGGAAGAGGAATAAAAACAAAGAGGGAAATGAATTCACAGTCACTGACAGCGCACCCATGAGCCAGTGCCGTGTGCGCACAGCCTCGCTGTTTAATGACTAAGCAGAAAGCACCACCGTGGTTTAGCAGATTGCTGAGTTCAAGCCACAACACCGGGAGCTGGCTCTCAAACATCGTTTACATCTGCAGGTAAGTATTTGAGTCCCGGGGTCTTTTGACTGGGTCAGTTGCAAAGAAGAGGGGGATCAGGTGCAAAACTCATCACCTCCCTTAGGTTCAGGCTTCAGATTTCAGGCGTCCCTCCAACACCTGTGGGCTTTTGGTCTGGGTTCAGCTTGAGTTCAGGTAAATGTCCATAAGTCACAATTTGCCCCCGTGAAGCTTACTGAGGTTTCAAGCACGGTTAAGCTGCACCACTGCAAATGGCTTTGCCTGTCTATTGTAGTGATTGCACTGGGTGCAGATGGCTGGAACCAGGGTAAGTCCTCTGTGCAGAGAAGGCCTAACTGGTGAGATAGTTGCCGTTGCTCTGCTGCATCTGAGACCACAATTAGATCATTAGGGGGGAAAGAGTGTCTCCTCCACAGAAAATGGAAGAGAAGCCAACCAAGCCCAAGAGTGGCACACGCCCCTCAGTGTCACGAGACGTTTACAGAGCTCCAAAGGGGAAGAGGTTTGCAGAGAATGACTGGCCTTTCCTGTTTGTGTTAATGCTGAAGCAGTGTCTGGGCGACGGACAATTATGCTGACTGGGGAAAATGTTCTACTAGTAAAGTGTAATCAAGCTGTGAGATAGTCCCCTAAGTGAGGGGGCCTCACCACTTGATTTAAGACAGTGAAATAGGATGGGACAATCCTGAGGCTCAGATGTCTGGACTAGATGGACTATCCAGTGGCTTCCTATGTGACCTGAGGCACGTTGCACATTTCCAGTGGCAGTTGGGTGTAAAAATACCCTTAGTTAGCATTGCAAATCCAGGCTTAATCTCTCTATTCCTCAGCCCCGTATCTGTAAAACAGGGCTAATACAGCATCTTTTCTCGCCCACTCTGCCTGCCTATGTAGATTGTCAGCACCTTGGGGCAGGGGCTGTCTCTGACTATGTGCATGCCCAGCGCAATGAGGCCCCAAGCTTAGCCAGGGCTTTTAAGCATGGCCGTACTACAAGTTAAAGAACTACATCTGTCTTGCTGGTATCTTCTCTGTGAACATTGGTTTATGCTTTTCTGTGGGTTCTTTTCAAGGAACAATCTCAATGGCTCAACAGTGATACTGGGAGTACGAGGTGCAGGCACTGAGCAGGCAGATGCAATAGACGGCTGTTTTGTGTGTTTTTCTGAGCAGCAGGGTGGCACTGATGAGAAAGCAGCAAAATACTAGGGCAGCCAGAACACGGTGGGCAAGCTTGACGGTCATCATTGTGGCCATCACCAGGAACTGAACCTAGGACCTGCAGGGCTAATGTATGAGCCAGTCTACTTTGAAGTAAAGGACTGGCCCCCAGAGCCATCAAGAGGCCTAACTTGCACTGAAATCAATGGCAGTGAGGCACCTAGATGCCTTTGTGGTTCCAAGCCTAAGTCCATTAGCCGGGCACGTAGCAAACTCGTTGTAGATTGCCACGTATTCGCAGGGGCGAAAGGAAATGCAGGCCTGTTATTTACCAGGCTGCACGTGGCAACAGACTATATAGGTAAGAGATGCAAGGAGAGTATGGGTCACGAGGCA
>NC_133769.1:360046852-360131144 GCF_003597395.2 Chelonoidis abingdonii
AAGTACTCACTATGACATCACAGAAGTGTCATAGGGGACGGGGCCCAAAACCTGTGTGTGTTCGCCTCTGATTGGCACAAGCAATGTTTACACCAAATAGGGGAGCAGGTGCCAAAAGGTCTGGCTTTGCCCCCAAAAGGTGAGGTAATGCATATTGTTGTAGAATGCGTTCAACACTGAATGACAAAGGAAGAGGCCAGGGCAATACCGGTATGGCAAGTGATACAGGATGCAGACAGGAACCCATTCTAACACTCGTATCTGCTGCGGCTCTGACACAGCACACACTGAACAGTAAGGAACCTTGTGATGCAGGACTGGAGAGGATAAGTCCAGCACTTGTGTCCCAACAGCATGGAAGCAAGTGCAAAGCAATCGCTCATGCACAAGTAATGGATATTTAGGCACGACGTGGATGCTGCAACGAACTGCCTAATGTGCACATCTACCGCTGGCTCCTCTGGGTTGGAATCAGAACTGCTCAAATGTTGATTATAAGCCCTGTACAGCTAGCAGCTAACAGAGGGTTTCTTTAGCTTGAGTGGTCCGAGGCCTGTGCCATTAGAGCAAGCACGCAGGAAAGTGCTAGGTGGTCATGGCGTTGTTACCTCGTGAAGAGGAACAAACAAACAACGTACTCTAGGAAGAGTCATTCACCCATTACTTAGATTCAGCTACTTCTAGGGTGAAACACAACAGCTCCTTAATAGTGAATAGCAACACGACAGAACAAGGACGAATGGGAAGTACAGAAGAAGATGTACTTGATCTACTCTGTGACTGGAAGAGTCCCAGGGCCCGGGCTGCAGCCTAAGCCTGGAAGTCTACACAGCAATGGAACAACCCCACTGCCTGAGCCAGCTGGCATGAGCCAGTCATGGGTTTTTCTTTGCTGAGTAGAGGTACTGAGAGAAGCCACCTACTGAATTGCCAACACCACTGCCAGGAGCATGCAGGTTTTCACTGGAGGTTTCCATTCCAAGTATTAAACCAGCCTGCCCCTCCGTAGCTCATATTTGACAGGATCACTGCCGGAAGCGCTAGCACAGCAGGATAAATTGTGTTCTTTTTGTATTCCAAGCAGCAGCTCGGAGTGAAGCCTTTTCACAATCCCCTGCATACACCTTCTTCAAGAACAACCCCACTTTCAAAGGCCTGGCAGTGGGTATCTGAGTATGAGTCTTATGCCCACAGAGCTATGCTGGGGGTGAATTGCTGGGGCTGCAGTGCGGGGGGGAGGTGGCGCATTTCCAAAGACACTTCAGTGGTTGTGTTACCAAGATATATCCTACTGCATCAGAGAGTGAGCACGAAACCCAACAGCAACATCTTCCACTGATTATAAAAAGCCAGACTGGAATTACAGCCACAGCAGCTTTTGAGGGGTGAATGAGCAGAACAATCAATTAAGGCTGTAAACTCTAGGCAGTGCCACTGGAGTTACTGGGGTCTATTTGGCTGAGCTAAGTGAGGCCCTACACCAGCCTAATGGCCTAGCTCCCCTCCAGCCAGCCTGCCCTCAACTGGGCCCCTTTCCCTGCTCCAGCCAGTCTGCCCCCTGCTGGGCCCCTTGTCCCCATTCCAGCCAACCCCCTCTTCACCAGACCCCTTGTCCCCACTCCAACCAGCATGCCAACTGGGCCCCTAGCCTGTCCCCACTCTGATCAACTCCCTTCCCTTCACTGAGCCCCTGTCCCCACTCCAGCCAGCCTGCCCCTAGCAGGGTCTTGCTCCTGCCCCCACTCCACCCCACCCGCCCCTCTCTGGCCAGCCTGCCACTGGGGAGAGATCCCACAGCCAGACCACTTGCCCTCCTCCTCCTCCACTCCAACCCATCCACCCTCCAGCCAGTCCCCTTGCTCCCACTTTGACTAGATCCCACAGCCAGCCCCTTCCCGCTCCCCATTCCAGCCAACCTGCCCCCAGCTGGGCCCCTCGCCTGCCCCCCCCAACTACCTCCCCTTCACCTGCCCCCTCCTCTTGACTCCAGCCAACCTCCTCCCCTTCACCTGTCCCCTCCTCCCCACTCCAACCAACCTCCTCCTCTTCCCTGCCCCCTCCTCCCTACTCCAGCCAGCCTGCCCCCACTCCAGCCAACTCCTTCCCCTTCTCCTGGCCCCCGGTCCCTGCTCCAGCTAACCAGGTACCTCGCCCCTAGCTCTGGTCAGACCCCCAGCCAGGCCTCCATGTGCACCCAGACAGGGCCAGTGCAAGGAAGTTTTGCGCCCTAGGTGAAACTTCCACCTTGCACAACTCCCCCCAGCCCTGCGGCAGCTCCCTGCCCCGCCCACCCTGAGGCACCGCCCGCCCCCAGGCAGCTTCCTTCAGGAAGCCATGCGGCAGCTCCCCACCCCAGCTCACCTCTGCTCCACCTCCTCCCCGAGCATGCCACCCCCGCTCTAATTCTCCTCCCCTCCCAGGATTGTGGCACCAAACAGCCGATTGGCGCTGCAAGCCTGAGAGGCAGGAGAAGTGGAGCGGCCGCGGCGCTGGGAGAGGGAGTCTGAGCCTCACGTGTCAGCGCGCCTCCGGCAGCTCAGCCCAGGAATGCTGTAAAAAAAAAACTGGGGGCACCGCTTTTTGGCGCCCCCAAATCTTGGCGCCCTAGGCAACCACTTAGTTTGCCTTAATGGTAGCACTGGCCCTGCACCCAGCACTTGGCCTTCATGAGTAACTCACGGATTGCCGGGATCTGTGCTATGCCCCACCCTTTAAGCAGTCCCTTGGGAGGATCCTTTCAGTATTCAGACTCCCCGGGGTCAGAGCCTGCTCCAGGGGTAGCCACCCTGCCTCAGCACCTCCGAGACTGGGCCATGGGGCCAGCACTCCTGTTTCCGACTGGGAGCTCTGCCCAGTGAGTCCAACTTCAGTTTGGAGACCTTTTCTCCCTTCAGGGATCAAAGCACATGAGCAAGTATCTGCAGCGACCCCCTGCAGCCCTTTCAGACCAGAGCAGGGTTTATGAGTGTAACCCTTCTGCCCCTCTGAGTTGGCAGCAACAAGGGCCAGGTTCAGTATCCAGGGGTTCCATTTCAATAACACAATGCATAACCGGCTCGAGCCCCCACCCAGTGACCTGGGACACTTACATACCACACCCTCCTGGGCGCCTCTAGGAGGCAATACTTCCCCTCTCGCAAGCACGGAGTCTGAGTGTAGCGAAATCTTTTTAATAAAGGAAGGAATCAATGCGGCATCCCATTGGAGAAACACCACAAACAGAGTTATAACACAAACCATAACCACTCCCCCCAAGTACATTTGGCAATGTCCTTTCCCCCTTAGGGTCTTAAGTCCAATCACTCCAAAGTCCAACAACCCAAAAGTCTCTGGTCAATGCCACCCCAGAATTCAAGAGTCTATCTGTAGAGGTCCCTCCCCCCAGCCTGGGTGAAAGGGGCACCTTACGTGGTCCAGGGCCAACTGCCCTGCCTCTCCGTGGGTTCTGCTTCCGCCTTCTCCACGAACTGCTCCGCCTTACCAGCCGCTCCACTCTGCTCCTCCGGCCGTCCTCACAAACTGCTCCGCTCCACCAGCTGCCTCGTGAGCTGCTCCAGTTGTCCCAGCAAACTGCTCGGCTCCGCTCGCTCTGTGGGCTGCTCCACACGCCCCCCAGCTACTCCGCTCTGCCAGCCGCTCCACTCCACCAGCTGTCCTGTGGTCCGCTCCAGCCATCCCCATAAACTGCTCCACTCCGCCAGCTGCTCTGTTCCACAGTATAGCTTCAGGCTCCCCCACTAGTTAGCACAGTACTCAGTGCTCCCAGCTCAGTAATTTCAGCTCTTTTGTGATTTCAGCTCTTAGTGATCTCAGCACATAGTAGGGGAGCCCAGTGCTAGTGCACCATTAGCCCAAAGTGAGTTCAGCTCAGCAACCTGTATCTAGAGTCTTAAGGGAATAAAAAATCAACTCTGACATTCCACAGTGGAGAGAGGAGGGAGTGCAACTGGTGCTTCTAGCTCCACAAGGAGCCTGCACCACCAGGCACAAATACCTGTCCCCAACCTCTCTCCATTCACAGGGTTTTGGAACCCATGTCCCTTGTCTAGCAAGTACCACCCAACTGAGGTTGAGTCATTTCTGTCACAAAGCAGTCCCACAGCTCGGCAGTCTGGGATGGGGTAGGTGTGCCTATACAAATATTTGAGATTTCACATTCCGGACATTCTTTCCACACTTCCCATAATTCACCACCAGATGTCAGGGTACAGCTCATCCTGACTCTGCTTACATGAGTCAGCTGGAACCCAGCAAAAGGGAGCCCTTCGGCAGACTGGTCAAGGCCAGCGAGGGCTTCCTTGAGCCACATTCCTGGGGGAAACCCTCTTTACTTCCTTTCTCTGTCTCTGTCCCTTTTTCCTTCTTCTGGGCAAGAGACCCATGTCTGAGCTCAGTTCTTATCACCGCCTCCTGTCACCTCTGCCCACTGTCCCCCTGTTGCATGCTGGTTTCACAGGTCCAGCCAGCTTGGGTCACCTCCCCCCCCCTTTAAAGTGTCAATTGTTGGGGTTTCTATTGTCTCTGTGGGGTCTTCTACTGAGAAAGGCTGGTTCCAGCCAGTCCTTAATGGCCCATTCAGAGCACCCCAGATGGCTGTGTGACAAAACACTCCTGTCTCCTGCTTTGCCCCAGGAGCCACATTTTAACCCTTCCACACCCACTAGGTAGAAATAGCAATGTGATAGGTACGGAGTCATAAAGAGAGTTCATAAAAATAACACAGCCATTTCCCACTAACCAAATGTGCAACCCTCTAGTTACCATCCTCCCCCGACCCCTTCTGTACTGCTAGGGTGATCAGACAGCAAATGTGAAAAATCGGGACGGGGGGTAATAGGAGCCTATATAAGAAAAAGACCCAAAAATCGGGACTGTCCCTATAAAATCGGGACATCTGGTCACCCTATGTACTGCTGGAGGGAGCCAGATTCTGAATCCCCAGGGCAGCGTCTGGCCAAAAGACCTGGGCTCTCCCTTGTGCTTGGAGAAGGCCTATTATTATGCAGAAACCAATGAGTCTTCTCTTCCCATGTGTCCCATAAGCCAGCTGGGAACTGAACAATGAGATGGCTGCATTAAAAGAAAATCAGCAGCCTCACCTCTAAAGAGACTCTTGTGTTGCTGTTACATCCAGCAGCTCCCAGGTGAGCGACCTGCATGCTAATCTACAGTCTTATCTTCCTGCTGAGCTGTATGCAAATCTCGTAGTGAATGTAATGCTTTAGAAAAGTTCTTGATTCACAGACCTGCACACAAGCTCTTGGTTTAATCTACAGCACACATACAACTGGTGCCAGCTTCCCTGCTCTACCAATGTGCCTCATCTCCGGCCTGGAAGGAGCGCTTGAAGGGAGACAGCACGACCCAGCTGTTGGGTTCCAAGGCATGTGTTCAGCTCCAGCTTTGCCTTTGAGTCACACACTCTCTGGGCACGTGACTTCGCTCTCTTTGACTCGGTTTCCCCGCTCTCTAAAATGGTATTAATAAGACGCACCCATCGTTGTCAAGTGCCTGGGAAATACAGCTGAAAAACAACTGTAGCTGTGTCAGTCTGTATCAACAAAAACAACGAGGAGTCCTTGGGGCACCATAGAGACTAAAATTTATTTGGGCATAAGCTTTCGTGGGCTAGAACCCACGTCATCACGGGAAATACATGAAAGGATGGTGTAAGTTCAGTCTAATGCAGTAGTTCTTAACCTTTACTGCAGCCTGCACCCCCCTTGGTTCTCAAAATAAGTTCTCACTCCCCTTATCAAAAATCTATATATGTTCTCACACCCCTTAAACCTAAAAAATATGTTATCGCACCCCATAAACCTAGATATATTTTTTGTTTGTATATTACAGTAATTGTTTAAAAATGTATAACAGTAATAAATACATAGGTTTGATTAAACAAAGCAGTTGTATTTAATGCCTGTGCTTAATTTGTGTTTTCAATGATTCACCTTCTAAAAAAAATCTAGTATGTCTCGCACCCCCAAAAAGGGCATTTCGCACCCCCAGGAGGTGCGTGCACTCCAGGTTAAGAACCACTGGTTTAACAAGACAAATCAATTAACAGCAAGATACCAAGGGAGGAAAAATAACTTTGAAGTGGTAATGAGAGTGGCCCATTTCAGACAGTTGACAAGAAGGGGTGAGTAACAGTAGGGGGAAATTAGTATTGGGGAAATTAGGTTTAGGTTTTGTAATAACCCAACTAAAACCTGGGAGTGGTTGGGTCATTACAAAACCTAAACCTAATTTCCCCAATACTAATTTCCTCCTACTATTACTCACCCCTTCTTGTCAACTGTCTGAAACAGCCACTCTCGTTACCACTTCAAAAATTATTTTTCCTCCCTTGGTATTCTGCTGTTAATTGATTTGTCTCGTTAGACCGACCACACACTTGGTAAGGCAACTCCCATCCTTTCATGTATTTATAGCTGCTCCTGTATTTTCCACTTCATGCATCTGATGAAGTGGGTTCTAGCCCAAGAAAGCTTATGCCCAAATAAATTTGTTAGCCTCTAAGGAGCCACAAGGACTCCTCATTGTTTTTTTAAGAGGGAGCGTATTCCAGCTTTCCAGCCCAGCCCAGCCATGGCCTCCTGCTGAGAACTGACAACAAAGACATCACATCATATTTGTCCACTGGGAACTATGTATCAAAAGCAACAGCTCCTTGTGTCCGTAATGCCTGAGCCCCTCACAATTGTCAACTGCCTCATAAAACCCCTGTGAGGCAGGACAATGCTAGTATTCCCATTCACCAGCTAGTGCACAGGGAGGCTAAGGGACTTAGTGAAGGTCACACAAGAAGTCTGTGGTGAAATAGGGAACTGGTCCCAAGGCTCTCAGGTTCCAGGCCCCCCCTCCCCCCAGAGCCATAGCCCTGCTCCTGGCCAGCACAAACAGGGGTAAGGGGGGTGTGATGTGACAAGTTGGGGGACCACTGCACTAGACCATCCTTGACCTCTTAATGGGGCTGAACCCAGCTCTTTCAGGCTCTAGGCCAGTACCCCAACCACTGGGCCATTCTTGACCTCTTAATGGAGCCAAAATAAGCCCATGCCCCCCAACCACTGGCTTATCTTTGCTCTCTCAGTGGCCCAAGACCGCCAACTCCTACCTCACAGGGCAATGCACAGGCAGCAGCTGGTAAATATCTCCAATCACGGCTACATCCAAGCCAGTGACCTACGCGTGATGTGTGGCTCATTGCCAATTCCCTGAGCCCATCTGAGCTACTCCTTTATTTACAGTCTTGTCCAAAGCTGATTGAAATCAGTATGCATCTTTCCATTGATTTCAGTGGCCTTTGGATCAGACCCTTGGCGAGTGAAATACCTCTTCACAAGCCAGGTAGCAAGAAGAGGACACCATTGATTAAGCAAGCAGCATTTCTGTGTAATCTCTGTTACCCTGTACAGAGCCATTATCATAAAGGGCTTTGGGAGGAAAAAGCAGCCACTCCACATGTTTACTTTAACCTCCAATGAAGTGACACAGTTGAAAGCCAGGTGGAAAATGAGGTTAATGATCTCTTAGAAATGTAGGTTACAATTCCCAGCGCAGCCCGACTCAATTACCAGAAAGTGCCTCGTCACACATCTACTGCTAATGAGGAAGCCACAGGGGGCCAGAGCTGGGCAGTTTAGCAGGCCTAGGTAGCGGTCTGGGAAGTTTAAGATCACGGTGGCGGGATGGTTTGTATGAGGAAATTCATAACTCTCTCCCTTTCTTTGCTAAAGGCCAAATTAGGGCTCCCAGGCTGGGAGCCCTTGAGCAGGGAAAGTTTGCAAGGAGTCCCTGGTGTGCAACTGCATGGGATAGACACTGTATAAACAGAGTACAAGGGATGGGAGGTACCATCCAGTACCATTGGCAGCACTTTAAGCCCTAGGGGAGGCCTGTCTGAGTAGGGAAGCAGCACAATCTAGCAGATAGAGCACTAGACTGGGACACAGGAGACCTGGGAACTATTAGCTCTGCCACTGACCAAGTGTTTGATCTTGGGCAAATCAATTTGCCTCAACTTCACTTCCCATTTTTTGTAATTTCGACTGAAAGGCAGGAACTATATGGACGTACAGCACCTAGCACTGCAGGTTCTGGATTGCAGTTGAGGCCTCTAGGTGCTACTATAATGCAAATAAGTACTAACCTTGCTTGGAGCAGATGGGATCTCGGCCTATGGGAGGCTAATGCAAGACGTGTGCAAGATGTACTGGGGCTTGAGAGGCAGAGGCGGTGCTTACGGGATGACTTCCATAGAATCTGTGGCCAGAAGGGACTACTGTGATCAGCTAGTCTGACCTCCTGTGTAACACGGGCCACAGAACTTACCCAGCATAATTCCTAGAGATCATTTAGAAAAAAAATCCAATCTTGCTTTAAATATTGCATGTACCACGACCCCAGGTACATTTTTCCAAAGGTTCATTATTCTAACCATTAAAAAGTGGAATTTGTCTAGCTTCTATTTCCAGCTAGTGGACCATGTTAGACCTTTCTCTGCTAGACTGAAGAGACCCTTACTAAATATATGTTCCCTCTGAAGGTACTTATAGACTGTAATCAACTTACCCTTAACCTGCTCTTTGATAAGCTACATAGGTAAACTCAAGGAGCTCAGTTGCTATGAGGCAGGTTTTCTAATCCTTTAATCATTCTCGTGGCTCTTCTCTAAACGTTCCCCAATTGATCAACTTCCTTCCTGAACTGTGGAGACGAGAACTGACACAGGACTCCAGCAGCGGTTAAACCAGTGCCAAATACAGAGGTAAAATAATCTCTCTGCTCCCACTTGAGATTCCTGTGTTTAGGCATCCCAGCATTGCTTAAACTCTTTTGGCCACAGCGTCCCAGTGGGAGCTCATGTTCACCTGATTATCCACCATGACCCCCATATCTTTTCAGTCACTGCTTTCAAACAGACGCCCCCAGGCCTGTGTGTTGCAGTTTATAATGTATATGCTGGTCCAACAGAAAGTTAGAATGGGATCAAATGTTCTACCTTGTCTGCATTTAATGGCATTTCTAATTATTTATCCATTCTCCAGTGTACAGCAGTCTGGGATGATTGCTCCTGCTCAAATTTAGTAGATGATTGGTTCATAAGTAGAGGATATTGCAGTGTAATATTTAGAAAGCGGCTTCTATGAATAAAAATTATTAAAGAGGGTGGGTATTTTGAGAAACCCATGGCCATCCAGGAACTTTAGCATCATCTTTCTGCCATATCCCATGGCCACTTGCACCCAGCAACAGAACTCAGATCGTTCTGCTCCAAAAAGCACAGACCCCTATTGAGAATGTATGTCCTGTTTCTTTAAATCTGTGGAAGGAAGAGGTTTGGGGAAGGTTCAAGGAAGAATCTGTACAGTGAAGCATAGAAAAGGAAACCGAGTGGCATTGGGGATGGTAGTTTTCACCTCTCTGCAATCGGGTTCCTTGTTCAGTGGCAGAAGAAAGCATCTTTCTTCACCTTTTCTCCATTATTGGCACAGGCCCTCTAGCCACTTGAATTGTAATAGGAGAGCATAGGCTAAGGTTTCGTCTTCACTACCCGCCGTATCGGCGGGTAGCAATTGATTTCTCAGGGATCAATATATCGCGTCTCATCTAGACGCGATATATCAATCCCCGAACGAGCTCCTATCGATCCTGGAACTCCACCAACTCGAGCGGCGGTAGCGGAGTTGACAGGGGGAGCCTTGGACATCGATCCCGCATCGTGAGGACGGTAGGTAATTCGATCTAAGATACTTCGACTTCAGCTACGTTATTCACCACTTCTACTAACTTCCCGCTAACCTAAATATCCTAGTGTTGGAGTCCAGTTGGAGGTTTCCTGTTTCTAAAAATGCTTCCGTTCTCTACATAAAGCAGCCATCGTGTTGCCTCGTGCAAGTCTACAGTCTAACTGGCCATGAGATATCGTTAAAATACCAGGGAACCCAACGCAGAGTCTTTATTAGAATAACTGCATCATCTCCTATACTTTGTATCATGTGTAGTTAGATCGTAAGTTCTTCACAGCAGGATCTTTTCTCACTATCTGCCTGTAAAACACACTATTAAAGTCCCAGCAGTTTCATGCACTGAATATTACTGCCTCTTAGTATTGTAAAAGATCTAAGTCACCATAGGCTAGTTCCTTAAGCACCAGTATGTGTAGCACATTGAAGGTGTCAAGTTACAGCAGACAATCTATATGATGCTCTTCAGAACACTTATCCATTCGTAGCTGTGTGGGACACTGATACTTAAGCCTGACACAGTGGCTCTCACTCAGATAGCCTTGCCCATACCCTTTAAATAAAATAGCTCCACTGGCCAAATTCACAGGTGAAACGAAGTTGGGTGCTGCTGCAAATACCAGAGAGGGAAGAAAAATGCGAACAGACAGAGTCCAGCCTTTCGGGTACGAAATAAAGCAATCTGAATGTAAGAAAACTGCAAGCTAATGCATCTAAGGAGGAAGTGGGGTTGGGGAAGGGTTAAAATAGGACTGAGTGTGCACTGTGATGTGGCCATTAAAAATACATAGCCAGTGTAATTTTGAGCTGCAGATACGGCCCATCACAGACAGGGGCATAACGGTCCCTTGTTTTTAGGGCTCCCATCTCACTGCCTTTGGAATCCTGTGCTCCTTTTCATGCAACTCAGTAGCTGTTGACAAAGCTGGAGGTTGTTCAAAGAAGAGCTGCAAAAGTGTGGGGGGGAGCGGGAGGGCAAAAGAAACTTCCGACGACGTCTAGAGGGTGCAAACACCACAAATGGCGAAAAAGAGTTTAGAGCGATACCAGTCAATAATGGGACAAGATTAAGAAAGGGAAACTTTAGGGTCAATGTCAGGAAAGATTTCCCAACTTCCAGATCTATTAAACTGTGCAATAACTTTGCCAAGAGATGTGGTAGAATCCTTGGCATATGAACAATATAAAAAAATTGGACAGGACAATGTACATGTAACTGTCGATTTCAGTTGTTTCTGGGGGATTAGCGTGAAAGGGATCTTTGCAGATTCTCACAGGCTAGCGTGCTCACTGGATTTGCTTGCACTGCTTTAGATACAATCTTTGTTTTACTACCATATCACTGTATAACGCTCAAAGTAAACAACAGGAGACTTTCTCTGCAGGACTCAGCAAAGCACTAAGGAAAAGAACCAACCCAGCTACGTTTCTATTTTTTACTGATAGGCTTTTCTGCATTATAGTGTCAGAGGACCACAAACAGTTGCATTTACCTCCCAGGGCAGCGCTGATAAGGTAACAGTCACCTGTATTTCACAGCTGGGGAACTGGGCTGCAGAGAAGATCTTGCTTCTACTAGAACCATCTGATGCCCCACGTGCTCTTGTAGAGCAGCTCATGGGCACACCCAACATCGCTCCGTGTGGTTTGCACACATGCCAGTGTTTAGATTTGCTGAAAGCAGGACTCATCCAAAGTGTAGTTGAGTCTCCACCATTGTTGTGCTACAGTGGACTGAGGTCCTTAGCATAACAGTACTAACGTTTTAAGGATCTGGCTGGTCATTAAACACTCCTCCTTCCCACCCCTCCTCCATATTTCCAAATTGTTCATTGTCTCAATACAGTCCTGATCCAAAGCCCACTGAAGTCAATGAGAGTCTCTTCCAGGAGTTTTGGAGCAGGAAATTCACTCTGCAAGAATCCACCGCTGCTGCCTGTCCAAAGGCTCTTTCGACTATTCCTTGCAGCAAGCTCTCTGCTGCAGCCTTGCCATACCAGAGGGAAGTCGTGGTCACTAACCCCTCTCCAGCAAGAGGGCCAAGTCAAATACAATGGACTGAGTTCTGCACCTACAAGCCCACTGCAATACAATTGACTTGGGCATGGTTAGATGGAGCATGAGAAATATGCAGCTACAGCTGGGGTGGAAGTAGGCGGAAGCTTGTGCTTTTTAATCAGCAAGGGCGCCAACTTTCCTTGGCGCTGGTGTGTGCTTGCACCCTCCACCCCGCCCCTATTAAACCCCTCCCCAAATCCCCGCCCCAGCTCCGCCTCTTCCCTGAGCACATTGTGTTCCTCCTCCCCCCCCACCCCAGTGCTTGTTGCGCGAAACACCTGTTTCGCGGGGCAAGCGGTGGGAGGGAGGGGGGAGAAGCAGGACATGGTGGTGTGCTCAGGGGAGGAGGCAGAGCCAGAGGTGAGCTGGGGCAGGGGGTCAGGGCAGGGAGCTGCCAGTGGGTGCAGAGCACCCACCAATTTTTCCCCCGTTGGTGCTCCTGGAGCACCCATGGAGTCAGCGCTTATGGTAGGTAACCAGTGACCGGTTTTCACTCTCCAAGCAGTTTGCTGCATCTGAAAAATAAACCCAGGAGCTGTTTTTGTCTCCACCAAATTACTTTATTATATCGTGAATAATCACAAAGCATTACAATGCTGCAGAGCGTGTCTAAAAAAAAAATCAAGTACACAGAGAAGGTATTTACCAGCCCTCATAAGACTCATTTAGCTAGCGGCTACCATGAGATTACAAGAGTAAATCTTGCAGTCTTCAACTGGATTGTCACATTGGGTATTAAATTTACCACAGTGGTGCAAAGGCAGTAACTTCTAGAGCCTGTATATTATCCTCCGAACATTTCATCTAAGTACAGAACTATAAAATTAAACAAATATATAATTTTAAAAATTAAGTTTTCTGCCAGCAGAAAAATTCTCTTAAAAAGGCAGGCTCCATTAAGAAAGAAAAAACCCCTAACCAACCCAAGACTGTGGCGTGTTACTATTTGTTCATCATTGCCCTCCTGATTTTATAGAATCAGATCCCGTCTAAAACAATATTGTTGCCTTTTAAGAAAAATCTTGCAAAACCAACGGCAAGCCGAGCATTGAAAAGGCTCCGTGAAGGGAAAAAAGATTTTTACAGTCTGTAATTTCAATGACAAGATACTGGATCAAGCCACTGGAGGAGCTACTTGGAAATCCAAGGCCAGGTCCTAGCTGATGTAGGTCAGTGTATTGCACCAGCTGGGAATCTGGCCCTTCCAAGACAGTGACAGGCTTTGATTTGCTCAGAAGTTTTCTACCATCACCCCAGATAGCTGGTGTGGGGCACTGTAATTTCAATTAGTAAAATACTCTCGAGGATGTAGCTGAGAAGATATAGCTCTTTCTGGAATCCATAGATACTGCAGAGTCTTTGATTCAGAATGCAAGCTACTCCACTATGAAGTATATCAGATTTTCACCCCTCCTCCTCTAACATAGGTTGGAATCTACTCAACAATTACATATGTGACCAGAATATCTTAACCTACTTCTAATGGTCTTCTTCCCACACCCACGTTTTGAGGATAGTGCATTTACCCCAGATCCCCTGCAGAATCTGTTGGTGTACTCCCTGCCTTTCACATTTTCCTTCTTGTCTGTAGCCAGCCTTGGTGCCTGGCTACAGAATGGGCCAGATTCTAATAACTGTTACACTGATTCAAGTCAGACTTCAATAAACTCTGGGGTCATCTGCACACCTATTTGCACTGGTTTAGTTAATCCGGTGCAAATTCCTATGTGGACACACTGATTCTGCTTTAAGAGTGGCTTATTGCTGTTTAGTTTAAACCTGTGGCTGATGGACTTAACTAAGCTAAAAAAAACCCTGCTGTAAACAAAAATAAGAGCATCCACACAGCTTTTTGCATGGGCTCAACTACATTGGTTTAAAAAGAAAAATAATTCCTTTAGTGAAACTGGGGCAACTGTGTGTGTAGACAAGCTCTTCGACTGCTGCAGCTGAGAGCAGAGTTTGCCCATGCTGTCTCCCTCTGCCCTCTCCATAAGGAAGAGTGGGCCAGATGCAGGCCTGGGGTAAGCAAACAACTCCACCCAGGCTGAGTTTCTCTGGGGACGTGGCTCAAAATTCCCCATTGAATTCACAGAGTGGGCGCTTGGTTCTCTTGTAGCATGTTCCTTCCCCTCCATTTGTTCAAGCTGTGCGTCTCGCTCCCTTACCACCAGTTCTTGTGCATTGTTCCCCCCTCGCTGCCTGAGGCATCTGCCGCTCCCACTCCCTTTGCTCCTGCTTTGTTCTCCGTCGGCCAAATTCAGCATGCCGGCAACTGGGCAAAGCCAACGCAAACTGCTCTGTGCTCCCAAGACTTCAGTTAGCTGCCAAGAAGCCAAGCATGAGAGTGGAAAGAATGACACAGAGCAGCAGGCCCCGAAAAGGATCCTTTCCCAGATAGGCAAGCAAGCTACCACCTTATTCTATTAAACAGCGGGAGTCAGTAGCCCCAGGCTTTGGGGCTGGAGCGGTCTCCCTCCTCCTCTCCCCCCACGTTCTGAACACATTTTTCTGGCATGAAATTGCATTAAACAGCACAGCTGAGTCACACATGTTCTTATTAGGCCGGGGAAGTCAGAGAGGAAACAGCTTCTTCTCAGTCCCATGGTTTGTATTGGTTTGATGAGGTTATCAAGATAAGAAGCCTCATCAAGCATTCTTTAAATGCCCAAGAAGGGGAGGGAGTTTTTAATTTAGTTTACATGCACTTTCCCTTTCATAGCTCAATCTAATTTACCCTACTGGAGTCTGACTCCCAGACAACCTGCCCTTATCGCAAGCTGCCTGCACAGCACCAGTGGGGGTGGGTCCACGGGAACAGCCTTCAGTCCTGCGAATGGCACAGTGCTGAATTTGGACATTCTGTCTTTGACGGACCACTAAGGTTCAACACATCTGCATCAGAAGGCCCCCGGGGTTTCCAGCAGAGGATCTAATGCAATCCTGGGCAGAAAGGATCGAGGTGAGGTGGGGGAAAATGGTTCCCAGGTACCTAGTGTTCATTGCACTTTTATGCAAACAGCAGCCAAGCATTAGAAACACCCTGTACTCAGGTTTGCTTAGTACGGTTTCTTCAGACTGAAGGTGCATGAGAATGAGCAGGGCACTGCTAATGAAGGCAACATCTGGAAGGCACTTCTTGGGAAAAAAATAGATAAAGCGTGGATTTGTAAGCAAATGACTGCGGAGTTAACACATTTTAGTACATTCTGTAGACAGGGCTAGCTTTGCTTCTGCAAATAAGCCTGGGCTGAATGCATTTTCTCCCCAGATATTCTGTCCTTCTTCAGAAATTCAAAGCAGCGATCCCACTTGGTCCCCACTCACAGTGAACACCATTTGGGGCAGCCATGCCGCACCTATCACTTGCAATACTTGCAGGAATCAAGAGGCAGACAACGGTGGGCAGTAATACGGAATGTTAAGACACACACCATCAAGTATTGGCGTATACAAACGTATAAATTATTCACGAAAGGCACAAGGCAGGTCATTTCAGTCCAGATAGCTGTACAATCTCCCCCAGCCCTTTCCCCTCAACTTTCATCACGAGACATAGGGTACTGCCACTACAGATCCATGGCTGTCATGACAACTGAGGAACTCTTTTTTGGTCAGCCCGATTTGCTGGTGATACTGTCCTTCCTTGATCACCTTAAGACACTGTACATTCTTCCCCAAGGTAATGCTTTTGATGGTAGGTAAGTATTTCAGCACAGTCTTTGGCAAGAAGGAAACACTTGTACTGGACAGGTTGAGCTCTTGCAAGGAGCTCAGACCAAAGACTATTTCGGCACTCAACAACTTAAGGTTGGGGTTGCTGGATAAATCGAGTACCTGGAGGTTGGGGAGTTCTTTGAAACTGTAAGGAGAGATCTCTCTAAAGCCACGTAAGCTGCTGAGAGATAAATGAATTAAATCCTTCAGTCCCACGAAAGCTCCTTTCTCAATCTTGGCCAGAGGGTTCCCATCAAGATTTAAGTACCGCAGGGGAATCCCTTGGAGGTTGGGCACAGTCTTCAGTCTGTTTCCAGACAGATTTAAGCTCTGGATGTTGGGGATGTTTTTGTCATTGTGTCTTGTGACTGCGTTTATCATGTTGTTGGACAGATCCACGTTAATGGGTTTCCTCTGACCTTTGGAACTAAAGACATCTAACGTTATATCCAGGAGGAGGTTGTTGCTCAAGTCTATGTCCCCCAGGGGTGAACTGGGGAAGCATTCATCTGGAAGGACTGCCAAAGAGTTATGACTCAGATCCAAGGATTCCAGATACCTGAGCCTGGAGAAGGTCGTGGAAGAGATCTTAGCAATTTTATTATAGCTCAGGTCAAGGCTCACCAAGGTGGTATAACCAGGGCCGGTCAGCATTGACTCGTTGATGGTTTCCAGTTTGTTTGAGGACAGATCCAAATAGGAAGTATCCAGCGGGATAGGGACAGGAACAATGTGTGACCCTATTCCACTGCAATCCACTTTGGTCAAGCTAAAGCTGTCAAAGAGACCAAAACTCTCCACTTCACAGTGGCATCCCGGGGAGCAGGTCTTGGCAGTACTAACACAAAGAAAGAGAAGCAGCAGGCTGAACCAGGCTGACAGAGGCATCGCTGAACCTGAAAGACAAGAGGAGGAGAGAATTAAAGAGCATCTGAAGCACTGGAGACAAACTAACAAACTTAAAACCTTGCCGAAGAAGGTTTAACCATTTGAACTGCATAACCAGTTGAAATGATCACCAGTATCCCTCTGAAGACAAGGACAGGTGTGCTTGTTGATGCACTGAACAATCCCAGGATACCTGATGCTACTCAATAGTGAAAGTATATGACTGCATGAGAGCTCAGGTATTTCCTTCCCACTGCAGGTATCTGACTGAAGCAGTAATGTGGATTGTCACACATTCAAATAAATGCAGGATGGTAGCTGGGGGCATGTCCTACACTAGACTTTTCCCTCTAAAGTTTCCCACTGTAACAGCTCTAGTGCATAGCCAGTGAATGCTGGTGTTTGGACCATTTACCTAGGCTGGCTCTGAATGGAGTTAGACAACATGGCAATTAAGATGCCACCAGTGCCTTGTCTATTGTATTCCTACCGCTGCTACCACCAGTGGGAGATTAAGGGGAAAAATTTCACTAAGACTTGGCCCATGCTAGTACAACAAAGTCAGTACTCAGTTTGGTAATTTGGGATTGCCTGGAAGAGTTATCGGTGCTCTGATGCAAGATCTGTCCTTGCTGCACCTCCACCAGTTTAAGCTGAACCACGCATGAGTCTCCTCTCGTATTATGGTTCAAACACTGGAGACATGTCAACCCTGAAAACGCACATCAGCATTTCAGGCACAGCCATAGCCTGGTTCTTTATGGGGGTTTAACAAGCTGTAGTCCAGATGCACACATCAATGCCTGGTCCAGTGGTTGGGGCACTAATCGGGAACTTGAACGACATGAGTTCAATTTCCCCGCCCTGCCACAGTCTTCCTGGGTCACCTTGGTAAGTCACTTAATTCTGCCATGCCTTGGCTCGCCATCCGTCACATGGGGACAATCGTGCGTCCCTGTTTCACAGGGGTATTGAGATGACAAATGCATTAGCGACGGGGAGGTAATCAGATACTACAGAAACGGGGCCAGCAGTAGCAGCTCTGATAGATAATCACCGTAGCATCGAGGCAAGTGAAGAGGCATAGCGAGCGCTGGAGCTTCACGGGCATCAAACATAATGGGGCCAATTCGCTCCACTGTGCCTCTCAGAGCCAGCACAGCCCAATGCATCCCAGGGGCTCGGGGAAGGAGTGGACCTAGAGGGGGGGGCATGCCACGTTTCTGCTGCCAGTCCTCCCTTGGGTATTCAGATGGGTGGGAGAGCAGCTTTAACTCCCTCCAGGAGTTCTGTGGGCAGGGGCCATTGAGAGGAAGTGCTGAATTCTCTCTCTTTTCCAGCCAGCGCTATAGCCCATTGCATGAGAGGTAGTGGTCAATGCACTGCCTGGCTTCCTGGTCAGCCGTCCTTTGGCCTGGGTTCATGCTGCGGTACAGCGCAGGTGAATCTGGACTGTGAGAGGACTTGACCATTCAGAGAGCTGCTCATGCAGATGCCCATGAAGGCTTTCAAGGTGCACCTATCCTAGCTTGCCCAGCTACACAGAACCCTTGGTTACATCTGTTTGTGCTTCATCAGCTGGCAGCTTCATCACCAACTTCTGAATTTTCCAGCTTGGGAAATAAATCTGCATCAATCCAACAACCTGGGAAAACAAAATCCTCTTGGCCAAGAGCCAGACTGGCACAAGTCTGAGTTCTCATCCATCAGTCCCCCCCAAACAGCCTTGACAATTGGGCCTCAAGTAAGGTTTTGAAGGGTCCCTTCTAGGAACCAGAGGATGGGTCACTCTTCTTGCCCTGACTGCCAACAAGGACACCCCACGTGATACCTACTTCAAAATCCCTACAAGGACAAGCTACTCATTTCACAGGCCACTGGACAGACATCAGGTAACTACGTGCAACAGCTGTTGGTCTGGATTAGGATTCTAACCAGGGACCTAGCAGTGAAGCCCTCTGCAGCTCTTCCCCCTCACACCACACTTGCCGTCTTCATAGCTGAAGGATGAAGGGAGCCAAGAGGCTCATCCCTGGTTCACGGGACTTGCCGGGACTTTCCATTGCTGTATCTGTTAACGGCTTCGCCACAGAATGGTAGTAGCTACAGCGTCGCAGTTTCCAGAAAGAGCTGATTAAAAGCTTTAGCTACATGCCTCTGGGGATTATAAAAACTGAGCAGGCTGGCATCCCACAGGTCTGCGGCAGTCACGTTCCAGCAGATAGAAGCGCTGATTATTCCTATTGTTTCCCTGCATCATGGCCTGGAATCACAAGTCCCTTATCCGCTCTCTCTTTATGCCCTTCCAAGAAGGATTTCAGGAGATCTGCAACGTGAACGTGTCCCCCAAACAATGATCTATCTACACTGTAGCTATTCTGTTCCTCATTCCTTTATACCCTCCACCTACCCCCAATTAAAATGTCACATACTATTTTTCAAGACTTTGCCTTTACCTCAACTATTCATGGTTTCAGCCTTTACTGTCCCCAGTGCATGCCATTGTCACCTCTTTCTTCGCTCTCTAATAAAAAGCAACACCCTTGTGGTGTCATCTTTGCCACTTAACCTTTGATCCTTCCTCTGTGCCTCCTCTGCAGCCTAGGAAACTTTTGCCAGCCATTTCCTAGAAGTTCACATCTACTTTCATCTTCTCCCAGGTCAGTTCCTCTCTCTTGTCAATAGCTCTTTGCTAATTTGCGTCAGAGACTGGGAGACTCATTGTGAATTACTTGCCAATTTGTAAAGTGCATTCAGGGAAGAAAGGAAGATACCTCACAAAATATGATCTGGCCAGACATTTACTATTATCTGTCTGGCAGTAGCACATAGGAGCCCTCAGTCATGGCCATGGACCCCATCCCTCTCCGTGACAGACACTGTCCAAACAGAACAAGAAGCCAGTCCCTGCCCTATAGAGCTTACAATCTAAGTGATTAAGCATTTCTGATTGTAGGATAGAGAAATGGGGTGTAGCCCACTTGTCTAGAAATCATGGCATTTTAGGAAGATGAGCCCTTGTTACAGCACTGTGCTATTTAACATTTGCTGAGAGGTGAAACCACTATTTTGGGGTAAAACGAATGAACTGCATGTTCTACCTTTTCTAAGGTCTCTGGCAAAATTAGAAAAGTTGTAGCAACAGAGGCGTACCCACCAGTTATACCCATTTGGTGTATTCGACTCCTCTCTCCCACACACCCAACCCATCAGCTATTCCTGCTTGATTCTTCAATGGGAAAGAGCCTACCAAGTGATTGCTTCGTCTAAAGCCTGACCCAACTCCTGGGGGTAAAAAAGAGTCCCATTAACTTCAGTGGGAGCTGAATCAGATGGACCCCAGGTCAACATGCCAAATATGACTTAAGACACATGATGAAATCCTAGCCCCGTGGAAGGCCTGGATAAACCTTCCATTAACTTCAGTGGGGCCAGGCTTTCACCCCAAGAATCCAAGTCTCCTCTCACACTAGCAAGAATCAGGAGCAGCTCTACTGAAATCACTGGAGTTGAGTGGAGGATCAGACCCAGTACTAGACTTCAATAACCAGAAGACCAATATCTTCTACAGTGTGTGTGTGGAGATTCCCTTCCTGCCCAACTTCAGAAGCAGCTGGGGGAAGGGAACAGAAAAGATGACTGAACAGGTATTATGGTGCCAATATACAAGACTCACGAATTCTTTTACCCTTTGGTAGGAAGCTGGAGCTAACCAGGTGCCTATGCGTCCATGTACAAGGCACAGCTGAGTAGAGCTATTTACACTACAATTACAGTTTCTTACTAGCCAAGGGAGCAATAACTTACGTCAGCGTTGCTCTGGATCTACTCTTACTCTCTCTCATTGGGTCTCTTAATTGCCTTGCAAACAGGATGTACTTTACTCTCTCTAAGCAGACTATTACACCAAGGCAAGGATTCCATTAGAGAACAGTATGAAACATTTAGAGAGACAACAAGCAAGTTTGCTGAAGCCTTGTGTGTTCTGTCTCCTATTGAAGCTAACAGGTTGTCTGTCATCCAGCCCAAGAAAAAACCTCTTCATTCTTAGGCCGTTATAAATTAAAACATATAGGTACGTTCGGCTTTTATTCGAGGCCGGAGAAACCCATAGTGCATTTTTAAGGGGGGTTAGGGGTTGAGGGAATGTGAACAGCATGTATTAAACACATGTCAAAATGCCTTTGGCCTTCTGCCTACAAGCTGTTCTGCTAAATTACGGATATATTCACACAGGACCAAATCCTACTTGCCCTTATGCCTGCAGCAACTTTCTAGTGCAGCAGGAAAGTCACTGGGCAAAGCTGTACAGCTTTCAGTTTGCCCCAAGGGTATTGCTCTACTCTTGCCTTTGGTGTGAAATTTTCCATCAATGTAAATAGACCCCCTGGGACAACTTCTGGCCACCTTGACACCTACCTAATCTGGAGCAAGTCCAACGACTTCAACCCATGGGAGCTGCTGGATGCCTTGGCCTCTGCTTCTAGAAGAAAAACAATGAAATCTAGAAGCGAGCACCCCAGTGATTCTCCATGTTAGTCACGTCACTCTTGTTGAGCCTCGTTGGAAGGCAGCATGGCCAACTATTTCAGGCACTGATGTGAATTTAGGAAATCTGGCTTCTATTCCTGGCTCTGCCACTGACCTGCTGGGTGGCCTTGGACAAGTCACTTTCCCCTCTGTGCTTCAGTTTCTCCTCCCACCCGTTGTCTATCTCATCTACTCATAGTGCAAGCTCTTTGGGGTAGTGACTCTCCCTTACTATGTATTTGCATAGTGCAGAACACAGCTGGATTCTGGTCTATTGTAATCCAAACAGCCATTGTCTGGAAGGCTTCTGGAGGCACTTTATTTAAAAAACCTCAGAAGGCAGCGCAGCAGACAGATGCGCGAATGGGCCCAGCCCAGACAGACCATAGGCTCCGTTCCTACTCAGTCACACTCCTCTGCCCCACTGACTTCAATAGGATCCTACATGAGCACGCCTGGATCACATGGCAGGAATGGGGCCTGTACTTGCCCTGGGGTTTCCTGTGAAAAATGTAAAAAACAATCAGCCAACCCACCCTGTGATAGATAAAAAATTTAAAAAGTTAGTTGAGGGCAGAAAGGGGTGGGGCTGAAGCACTGACTGGAGCATTGTTGCAAACCCACACTTTCGGGAAGGCAAACAAAATGACTATTTTCTACTAATGCACAGTCTTAACCTGTAATCAAGGCTTCTCTCATTACCTTCCAAGCTGGCAGGTAGACATGTTGGCACCACTATCCCCTGGATTTGGGGCTACTCATTCTTGGATAGCACTACCATTTGGCATGCATCTAAGCACAGCCACTTGAGAAACACAGACCTCTCAGGCCTGTGTGGTCCCTGCTATGTGAAAAGCAGGCTGGCCGGACACATCGAGACTACCTCTAGTAGCAGTAACTTCTGTACCATCAACCTGGAAATTTCATCTGAATGGATCTTCCAGCTCTCTCCATGAGGGCAGTGTTCAAGCACACTGAAAAGCAGAAAAATATACATATACATAGATATAGGGTGAGACTTTTGAAAGCTCTACCCACAGTGCTCTGCCATAGATAAGGATCACTCCATTCTGCAGACTGGAAAACTGAGCCACAGAGAGGTTCACTTCTCCATTGGCAAAGCATGTGCTTAAGCACTTTGCTGATCTGGGGCTTAAGTGATTGGCAGATTTAGGATTTCTAAATTCTCTGGTTAAACCGCAGGATTATGGCTTTTTAAACACTGACAAAAAAGGACTTACTCAGGATGTCGGCCCCTGTAATTCAGACACCACCACTTAATTTCCTGGCAGGAACATGGGTTTGGGAGGAAGGTGGGTTTTTTTTTTTTAGCACGATACTTCCACAGAAAGGGGGACCAGGATTTTAGTCTGGCATCATCCAAAAATCAACTAACTGCAAAGCCTTTATAATTAGCACAAAGAGCACAGCCGAACAATCAGGCTGGATTTGCAGAGGAGGCAAGTTGAAAAAACAAAATTCTACTTGACACCTAAGCAAGCTGCACACAGATGTCAGTGGGAATAAATCCCACAGGCTGGGAAGAAAAAAGATTGCTAGTTATTTCTAAGGCACTGAGTTAGAGTGGAGATGGGAGCCCCATCACATAAACCAAGAACCTCCATGAGGGGATTTTAATTGAATCACTCTTCTGGCAAGAACAGCTTTGTAAAGCGCTTTTTATTTTCTAAAAATGCTCCCATCACTTGCCAAGTTTTAACGGACTCCTGGGTTTCCCGTCCTGATTAATACACTTACCTGCCTTTAGTCAGGCTATACAGCTACATGAATAGCGCCACAGCTATTGCTTTCCAATAGGGGCCGTTAAACACTGTCTCTTGAAGCATCATTTGAGCTCAAAGAGATTGCCAAAGCCAGCGCCCCAAGTTTCACACACAACTGTGAATAGACAGCTAAAAAGGAACCGACTGAAACTAGCTTAAAAGCAGAGACTGTTAAGTCCTTAAAGAATCCCCCACCACACCCAAAACGAATCTTTGAAGATAAAAGAAACTTTGCATCTGTCTCCTGCAAAGGGCTTCTCTCTAGAATGTGAGATGATACAACTCAGGAGAGGCAGGGTATTATTCTTGTATCAGTTCAAGTTAAAGGTCAATCAAGCTTTTTTTTCCCACTATTTCATGACAACTGTTATTTTAGGGACTGGCTATCATAGACCTAGGTGGCTCAGTATAGAATGGCAGCTGGATCTAGGGAGGAGCGTGAGTGAAAGACTTACCGGGGAAGGTACAGAAAGTGGTTACTTTGGGAAGATGGTTAAAAGGTCACTGATGTTTTCAAGCCACAGATACTTAGTGGTAAGGAGCAGGAAGAGGATACAATGATTTAAAATGTGGTCCCAACGTTATAATTGCATCCATGCAGAGTCTTACTGAAGTCAATGGACCCTTTGCAGAACTCTGGCAGCGCATAGGAGGCCCTTTTATCCTGCCAATGTGCTGTAGAGGGGCCTTGGCATAAATGAGAACCAGGCTCATAGGGACTGCCTGCATCATTCAGAACAGAAGACCCAGGTCCATATTTATAAATGTCTCTCTGTTACATGGCTCTGGGTATGGAGGAAGCTACAGACCATTCAAAAAATAAAATAAAAGCGTGACACCCTTTAAACCTGATTCTCCATTAGCGCAGCATGATTGGAAAAAAATGTAATTCCATTGAACTCAAAGGGGTTCCTCCAGATTTACACCACTGACAGTAAGAGGAGAATCAGTTGCTTAACTCTAGCAATCTGTGCTGGTTTTAAGAGCTTTCTATCCAGAGTCTTTGCATCAGTCACCTCATCTGTGATTAGCTATCAGAGATGGGTTTATCTGCATAAAGCACAAGGCAGCTTATAATAATAATAATTGGAGGTATACCAATCTCCTAGAACTGGAAGAGACCTTGAAAGGTCATTGAGTCCAGCCCCCTGCCTTCACTAGCAGGACCAATTTTTGCCCCAGATCCCTAAGTGGCCCCCTCAAGGATTGGACTCACAACTCTAGGTTTAGCAGGCCAATGCTCAAACCACTGACCTATCCCTCCCCCCTTAGATAGTGGATACATCCCAAATTACTAAGCAGGCAGATGTGTGAAATTCTCTTCTGTCTAGCACTGCCTGGCTTTCTCTAGTGTGGGGTAGGACAGCGGGATAAACACTTGGAAACATTGTGGTGCTCCTCTACTGCTAAAGAGCCCTCGGAGACATGAATAGGAACTGAAATCATTCCTAAAAACCCCTCCGTTTAGTCTCCCTGCTCGGTGAATGAGAATTGAATGCTGAGGCTGAAACATTCTTCTATGAATTATGTTCTGCTTTAATGAGATCTAATAATGGATGTAAAAAAACACCCACTTTGCTTTCAGCCGCCAACACCACCACCATAGAGGGAGTCGTTAACAAGTAATTAACCCAACACACATGGAAGCCACATTGCTAGGGCATCCAAGGATAATCAACTTAAAATAGGAACCTGCATATACTATATTATACACACACACACTCACTCACTTCCTTACCCTCCTTACATGCAGTTATTTTGCTCTACTAGAGGGATGGGGAAATATTTAAGAAAAAGATGTCCCAGGGCAGCTCTTCAGTTCGTTTAAGAGGTATATGAGAAAGGATGGATGATCTAGGAGTTGGAGCTCAGGACTTGGAGTCTGCTTGGCCACAGACTCCGTGTGTGACCTTAGGCTAGTTACTTAGTTGGTCCGAGCCTCTGTTCCCCATCTGTATAATGGGAACAGTAGCATTTCCACCATAGAGACGATAAGTGCATTAGAGATTGGGAGATGCTCAGATACTGGGATAGTGGAGGCCACTGAAAGGTTCCGAAGAGGGATCGATGCTGAATTACAACAGCTGAGTTTCTATGTGCAATGAAACCCTTTTGACCAGTTACCTGCCTCTGTGCAGGACCAGTGTGAATTATTGCCACTGGCTGCTACACTTGACGTTCTAACAAACAGAAGGTTGGAAAGGAGGATGCCAGGGGAACTATGAATATGCCACTAGAATATGGAGCTTCTCGGGACTGTCAGGCTGAATTTAGTTCAGAATTTAATCCCGATTTAGCCAAATGTAGCCAGCAACCAGTATCGCTGCCCCTGTGCAACCTGCAAGTGTAGACCAGAAGAGCCACCATGTGTGCTGGTCAAATTAACTGGTGCTTGAAACTAGTGCAAATCCCAGCTTTTTTTGTCTACACTGTAAGTCTGTATAGATGCACTTACACAGGTTGCTGGCTGCCAATAGCAAAGTCCCAAGTATAGGCTTTGAGGCCCACCAGAAGATCAGTTTGGAGGTCTCAATTCAATTCCCACAGACCATCCATTAGCCATCTCAGCAAAGGTACCAAGGAGTGAATGGGCCATGCTCAAGAGGCAGTTCCTCCGAACAGGCGCACCAGCAGAGCAATGGGGGAGGGGAACCTTGTACTGCCACTGCACATATTTCAAGACTTCCATCTCCGTAGCTGTCCCCATCACAAGCACACCACCACTTACATACCGGGAATACCTACACTCTGAGCATACTTCACCCTGCCTCAGTGCAGGGGGTCACACTAGATGACCACTTGAGGTCCCTTCCTGTTCTATAACTCCATGATTCTATACACACAGACAGACTTCTATGCTAGACAATAACACTCAACAAAGCTTTGTCTAAGGATGCAGGGAATTTAGACTGGGTGGGGAAGGCACAGCTGGCACACTCGGTCCTGATTTTTCTGAGTGATCAGAGTTAGTCCCTTTTGTCAGTTACAGATGCAGAGTTATATCAGTGCCAAACAGCTATTAACCAACACAGTGCTCCCAGGATCGCTAATTAATAGATCTATTATAGGTGGAGGGACAGATGACAATAGCAAGAGCAAAGCCAGGCACGGAGGGAGGTAAAATATCACATTTCAAGCTAAAAAGTCTGAATGTAGAGTAGACATGTGGAGTTAATTAAGTCAGAGGCCTGCACCTTCTTCCCATTCTCTGCAGCAGCCTGATGATTATTTGCTTTTGTAGGCATATTTGGCTTCCTGTGCTCTGAAGAAACATACTCCTTTTAAGAAAAAAAGAAATTCAAACTGCTTTCCTCCAAAAACAGGTTATTTTAACAGGGATCTTATTTTGATTGTTCTCAACCCTGGTCTGCCTTCAGCCGCCTTTAATAATTTACGAGGCAAACATTTAAACAAGTAGGAGTTTATTCAAGTTCTGCAATTTTCCTCCCCTGAGAGTTTTTATGTGGAAGTCGAGGTGCAGTTTGGATCTAACAAGAGGAAAACCTGCGTGGACACGCACTGGCACAGACGTTCCAACCAATTTATAATTGGAACTGAAACAGGACAGATTTGGTGAGTACTATGCTGAGAATTACATTTCTCACAGGGCCAAACCCTGCACCCAGACCATAGTTAGTGGCCAAAAGTCCATAGACTCCAGTGCCTGCAAGCTTTGACTAGACAGGTAGCAGATGACAAGTTCCGGAAAAACACAGGCACAGTAGGAAAGAAATCATGACATCTGTCTGGCATGCCACAAACCCAGCCCCTGCCCATTCAGTGAAGCCTCCACCTTGTATCATTTTACTGAGGACCAAAGTCGCCTGAAACCGTTCAGACAACTTTGAAAAGTATTATCTTGGTCCCTGGCCTTAGGCAGAGTGCTCAGAACAGGCGTTTACCAACAGGAAATGAGGCATTCAAAGTCATCCTCCCCCAGCTGTTAATGGGAGGGAAAGCCAAGTGGCATGAGAGGTCTCCAGGCGCTCTGGGAGCCCTGGCGCACAACTGAGGAGATACATTATAGGGCTTGCCAAGAACAGGTGGGTGCAACTGCAGTTCACCAATGACAGGTTAGGATTTGGTTGCTGTTCTCAATGGATTTAATGTTTACGTCTTCACCCACTGATCCTGATCAGCAAGGCGAACAGCACAGCCTCCTCCCTACCTCACTTCATGCCTCTGGGGAGACGGAGAGGCCCTCACTGCAGAGTTCACTCCTGTTACTCCCCTCTTGGGTGACAGCAGCCCCAATGTGAAGCAACGCTCCAGATGCTGTGCTCACCCTGGCACTGCACTCGCTTCTGTGGGGCGCTAAGACTTCTGAGACGACCTCCCACCCCGGTTCTTTGTGCTGCTCTTAGCTGAGCTGCTCTGTAGATTCTTTCCCAGAGGCCTGTGGGCGAAGCAGTCTGTTCTTTCGTGGCACACGAGGGTGGAGTGGGAATTGTGTGAAGGCATTGGAGGACTAGTGGCCGTTAAGTGGAACTACCCTGTGTCCTCACTCCTGTTAGCAGCTGGCAAATTGTGCTAATTCAGCTTTAGCTTATACCCCCCATCCCCAACTTGGAATTTAAAGCACCACCACACTTGAGTTACGACTTTGTATATGGGTAGGACTGGAGCTGTGGGCAACACTAGAGTAAACCCTTGAGTTAATGCTGCTGTGATGACACACCCTAAGGCAGCATGGTCTAGTGGACAGAGCACATCACTAGCACTCCAGAAACCTGGGTTCTATTCTCAGCTCTGCTCCTGGCTGACTGTAGGTCATTCACCTCACCTGTCTGTTCCCTTTGTTCGCCCTTCAGCCATCTTCTCTATTTCCACTGTAAACACTTTAGGGAAGATTCTCTTCTTACTATATGTCCACAATGCTGCCTAGCACAATGGAGGCTGATCTCAGCTGGGGATACTTAAAACCTGTAACAAACGAACCCCAGATGGACTAAAAATCAATATAGACCACTTCTTCAGAAGCGAAAGGGCCTGCACACACAAATTACCACCCCGTTGTTCTAATGCAAGTCGGAGTGGAGAGCAGCCCTTCAGAGTTGCAGGGAATCAAAAATGTAAACAGATCGGGGAGGGAGAGAGTGTCCATGTCCTTTTTATTATCATGTCCTCCTTAGAGAGGCAAAAGCTATTCAGCTTTATGGCTTTTTCATTGTGAGAAAGCTTGTCAAGGAAACGCTCTTGATCACAGCAGTGTGAGCACTTAAGGCCAGTGGTAAACTGTTCCGTTGCATCATGTTGCGGGGAGGGGATGGGGGCCAGTTAATCACCAACTGCCTTTCATTGCCATACACTATCCCTAAGGCCCGGAGCCAGCAGGATTTCAAAAGGGACTGTGGGATTGTACGGGCAAGAGGGATCTCCCCAACAGTAAATGTTAAAATACATAAGAGTTGTGGCAGGGCTATATGCCATCCTGCTTCAGGACTTAAGCTCATCTCTAGTTATTCAGGGTTCAGAGGTTAACACCACGGACAGGCTAGCCAAAAACACTAGTGCAGGGCTTCTTGCACCTTCCTCTGCAGCAGCTGTTCTTGGCTACTGTTGGTGACAGGACTAAATGGTTCTCTGCTCTGAGCTAGTCTAGTTGCTCCTACGTAACAAAACATTCTCAGGATACAAGGCAAAGAGAGCGCAAGCAGGGTGCTTGGTCTATGCTGGGAAATTATCCTGGTTCCAGCTATTGAAACCTGGCAAGGTAAGTAATCTGACCTGCGCCGTATAGTGAGTCTGTGGCAGAGGCTGGAATTAAATCCGAGTCTCCTGAGTCCCAGTCAAGTGCCTTAGCCACAGGGTGTGGAAAGGAGACATAAGTAGGTCTGTTCGGTTTTTAAGCAGCCTGTTTTCCTTTGTTCCTTCTCCCACAGCTTTATATGGTTCTTTTAAATCCGACATGAGGCTTCCCGCACCTGGCTACCCAAATGCACTCGGTCTCATTCTAATCACACATTATGACTGAACCTCTCTGTAGCACTCTGGTTTCCAGAGACATGATATAATCTGGGTGGAATGCACTTGGTTTTATAATATGCTGCTTGTCTCTCAGAGCTGCAAGGCAAGTTCTGAGTGTTCAGAGGTGGAGGAAACCCAACCAACACTGCTACTGCACCATCCACCTTTGCAGAAACCTACTAATCAAATATAGAATACTGGATCAATCTCTGCGCTGACCTCTACCGGGAGCCACTCGACTGTGTCGCCTCATGCAATAAAGTATGAGACCACCACACCTTCGGTCAAGCACACAGCCCACAGGGCAGGGTCCGGGGTTCAAAACATGAAAGCAAAGCCAATGGAGGAATAAATATGATAAGAGAGCATCTCAGTGTCTAAGAATTCACAGATACTGTCCTGGCTTCAACGGTACCGTTCCGCACCCCCTTTGAAACCTTCTACTCTAAGGAAAGCTCCCACTGCCTAAGAGACCTAGCAATTAACAGGGCTGACGATGCACCACAAGTCAAGTATAGCCACAGCCCCCTGAGGTGCACATCAGGATTAGCTCCCTCCCAGCCCCACCCTCTGAGTACAGAGGGAGGCATCCTCTATAGCAGTGGATCTCATGTGAATGGCCACCAGAATGTGTTGCAAACCAAGCAACAATGGTGGGGTCAGGGACACTTGAAATATTCCCTCCCTTAAGAAGTGGCCCACTGGACTATAACATTGAAAGTTGCTGCATTCTGGTGGTACAAAGCATAACGGCACAACACATGCGTAAATTAGATGCCGTCAATAGCATCCAGCCTGTTGGCTGCTACTAATGAACGATGGCTTATATCTACACAGGGCCTTTTCACATGCCTCCCCTCTCCCCCCCAAAAAAGGGGTGAACTGACTGTTGAAGTGTAACACTGGGAGACTCCTTCTTGCACAGCCTCCTTCCCAAATGCAGACACATCTGGAGCACAGCATGGCCAGAGTTTAACAGCGCACCATAACTCTGCATACATTTTAGGAGCGGAAGAGAAGAATGCTGTATCCAGCTGAAACTGCATGAAGACCTGAGCGAGGCAGAAAGAACTCCGCCCTGGAATCCTGCAAATGAATTCCAGGTGGATAACACCTCTGATCTTGCAGAAAGTGCCATGAGATCTTAGAGGGCCACAGCATTATGTCTCATTCAAAGGTTACCCTCCCCTGCTCCCACCCTTAGCACCATGCTGGGGCACTGATTCAATGAGAATTTGGGGGAGGGGGATACAGTGCTACCTCTGCATTCCCCCTTCCCCACACCAGAAGCTGCCTGCTCCTCACATCTTTAGTGCTACACAACAAAGAGATTGCAACCCTACTCTCCTGAGCTGAAATTTCTGGTGCCCTTCAGGGCTGCCACAACCAGACTAGGTTTTTGCTGTCGTTGGCGAATAATCTCTCAGCCACATGGGGCACTCAGAGTGCAGCTGCAGATCCTCCGTTGGAGGAGAGCATACATACACTCCCAGCTATCATTGTTGCTAACAGCACAGCTGTAAATCAAAGGCTCCCAAAAATTCTCACAACATGACTATCCTGAGTAACGAACGCTAACAAAATGCCAGGTTTATGGCATAGCTGATGCCCAGTGGAATACCAATGATGCCATGCAGCTGGCTTGTCTGGAGCAAGCTGCCTACGCCTGACGAGCTGCACTGAGCAAGTTTTATAAAATGTTTATTCTGGAAAGTTTGGGTGGCTTTGCCTTCCCCCTCCCCATCCCCCCAGTGACGACCAAGGCTTAATCGGCAGGTTACTACTGGTTTTTTGCTCACAATGTGTATCTTGTCTATTCCAGCCAACTTGAAACAGCAAGAGGAAGGATGGCCCAGATGTCAGGACACTAGGAAGACCTAAGTTCAAGTCTCTGCTCCACCACAGACTTCTGGCGTGATCTTGGGCAAGTCACTTAGTCTCTTTGTGCCTCCGTTCCCCAGCTGTACAACAGGAATAACAGCACCGCCCTATTTCACTGGGGTTTTAGGAAGATAAATTGGTTTAAAGACAAACCCAGGAGTTTGAAGTTCTCAGATACTACGGCAATTTGGGCCATGTAAGCACCAAAGGTTCTGTCTACACAGCCAGTGGCAGCAAGTCACTGGAGCTCAGCCTCTGAAACTCAACCCCCTCCCGAGGTTTCACAGGCTGAGATGCAACTTCAGAGTTCTGTCTGCACAGCTGTTTTAAACCACAAGCCTAAATCTGTCAACCCAGGCTGGGAGGCGAGCGGCCAGGCGGGCTGTGTCTCATAAAATCATAGAATCTCAGGGTTGGAAGGGACCTCAGGAGGTCATCTAGTCCAACCCCCTGCTCAAAGCAGGACATGTAGACATCCCCTAAGATGCCTTCAAAGCTAAAAACATGGTACAAGCCAGGCAAGAAAATTTAGTTAAATAAAAAATAAAACTGACATGGTTCTCTTAATTTAAGTGCGTTAAACCTCATGCGTGGGTCATTGTGGATAGGAGTCTTATACAGCCTTTTCCATCCACAGATCCCAAAGCACTTTGCAAAGGAAGCAAGCAGCATTATCCCCATGGCAAACACAGGGCGCTGACCTGTGCTCTCAGATATGCACAGGAGTGAATGATTGACACTAGTGTAACCAGGATGGGAGTCCTGATTTTCTGAAGTACCAATGCCCTGCTCCTACTGGCATTACCCCACCCCTGCCAGGGTGGCCCTGCACATACGGTGCCAGAAGAGCACTCACCACATTCTGGCCCCAATAAACCATTCCTTGTATTGGGCCCCAGTCCAGACTAGCACATAAGCACACATTTAAGAGTTAAGCACACTCTTCAGTCCCACTGACTTAAGTGGGATCCAAGCACATTCTTAAGCACCCTTCTTAAACAAGGATGCTTCCCTGAATTGGGGCCCAGGAGCCTGCATTAAGGGCATGCTTCCATGGCCAAGGGAGAGCTGTTTCCTTATGGCGATGCCTATGATGACACAGGGTTTTCAGAGACGCTCCCCGCACTGCTCCAGCAGTGGGGCCTACCAGTGATGGGAGCCCTAGCTTAGCCTAGCTGCTGGCACATGAGACTACGAAGTGGCTGACTCTGCTCAGAGCAGCTCACGGTGGTCTGAATGGCGAGGCCGGTCTGCACTAGTGCTCTGCCATGGTCCTGGCCTCAGGACAGCAGTCACGACAAGGGCTTGGTGGCAGGTCTCCCACCAGTCTAGATGCTGCTCCCCGAAAGAAAGTGGTGAAAGCTTCACTACCTGGGACTCTCAAGCGATAGAGACACTGTAGGCAGCAAATCCTGCACTGCTGGGGGCTAGCCATAGCCTATGGCCCATGGGGAATTTTCCCATCTCAACTGCTATGGCTTTGTGCATGCTGGGAACAATGAGCAAGCTCCCGTGGTTACCATGCCCCCCCCATATAGTTTGTCACACTCACGTGGTGCCTTTGTCTTGACTGTCAACACTTTGGATCAGGGACCACGCCTTTGAATGTACCTGAGCAGCGGCTAACCCAACAGGGTCCCAATCAGAGCCTTCAGGCCCTGCTGCAGTACAGAGGATAAGAAGCAGTCTTTAAATGGAAACTCTGCATTAAGCTGGTTCCAGCAAGTTCAGTTTCTGACCCAGCTGGGCTCAGACCACACTGGCTGGCCATCTGGTAGCAGAGCCACATTTCCCAATACATGTGAGAACCCTTGAGGGCCAGAGCGGGTTAGCAATCATTTTAGCTGGAACTCGGCTTAACAATGGCCATAGACAACGATCAGAAGGCCAGTGGAGCGCAGAGGCCTGACACAACGACCCCTTTGGGTGACGACCCAGCAGCTGAGAAGCATGGACCCAGACGATCGAGGCCTGCAGGCCCTCACCCAAAAGAGCTGACCACTGGACTGAACGAGCCAGCATTTCTGCAACAGGAATGAATCGGAATCATTCTTCTGAGTGTCATAGGCCCTATTCTGCTAACAACTCATGAGATTCTCCTGGAGCTCAAGTGGCAGGTGGCTGTGCTTCTTTCAGCAGGCATCCCATATTCTCTGTTGCTAAGTCTGGGTGGGCTATGCTGTGCTGAATAATGACAACCATGAAGTGCCTAGCTAGGCCCCGTGTAATATCAACACATCCATGGTAGCATGCTCTGAAGAGCACAGTTTCTCTGTTAGCTATGCACTTTCCTCCCAGCCTAAAAGCCAGGAGGCTGCTCTGCCTGAAGGGTAGCAACTAAGAGAGAGAGGGAAAGGAGAAGAGTCAGTTAGATGTCAACACAGAGAGAGGATACAAAAAGGGGAACGAACAAGAACCCACAAGCACCACCACCAAATATTACATCCAGCCACAATCCCGGCCCAACGGTCGGCCAGGTTTCATCAATCAACCACTGCACTATCTAGTTAGATTTCAGCCTGGCTTGAGTGGCACTGGGAGCCAATTCCATACTAATAGATGTCATTCCATTTCAAGTTCGCAAAGGATTCCTGGTTTTGTTTTTCCTGCCTCTTTCGCATTCATGCTGCAGACGGAAAAATCTTTAGAGCAGAAGTAGAAAAAGGAGGCAGCTCCCTTTCAAGAAAGAGAATCAGCACCAGGCCGATGCCCATATGGCTTTCAGCTGCCTTTTTTACTGTTTAATTCGTTAATTTTAGTGCCAAGGTTTAAAATAAAAATGTGTTGGTTTGGCCAAGGTTTATCTTCTCCCCCAAAATCTCAATGTTTGGAAGTTTCTTTTGATTGCCTGCCAAAACACTAGGTCTGGGAAGCACCACACAGAACACCCCTGTTCCTCTCTGATCCCAGACTCGTCCCCAGCCATCAGAACCTCACGCAGTCAGTCGGGCTGGTACAAAAGGAATTACTGTCTCATAAAGCAAGAGACCCATCCCCACAGCCCAATGCTCTTCCTCCCCCCACCTCCAACCAGCTGACTAGCAAGGAGGAGGGAGAAGAGCCTGAAAGAGGAAAGGGAACAGTTAGGGATGAAGTGAAAACTCTAAACCTCCTGAAAATTCAAACCTCACGCATAGATTTCACACTGAGTGGAGATGCACTTCACATCCACATTGCAGGCACTGGTTTAAAATTACTCTTTGTTTTAAAGCCCCTTCCTGGACTGCCTAATTTACGGGCCTCCTTTCTCTCACCTCTCTTCCCAATCATTCAGCACTGGCTTTTCCTCTGCATCTCCTCCTGCACTCTGGTGCTGCAAGAGCTTTCTCCTCTGCAGCTCCTGCAGTCTGGAGCCCTTCCTGGATTTCCCCATCCCACCAATGCCTTATCAGGATATCTCAAGTCAACACCACCACCTTAGGCACACTCCACATTATCTTCTCTCTTCAGTCTCCTATAGTGGAACATGTAAATTCATTCACCATCCCAGGCATTCACACCAGTTTTGCATACTTGACACCATTACTGCCTGCTGCCCTAGGTAATTCAGCTAGGCGCATGGAGTACAGTTTGCAAGGATGCCATGCATATAGAATTGTATTGTACACTCTTGACAACATAATTGCTATTTAATATAACCATTGACGTCTCTTTCTCACTCACACGCACTCTTTCTGCTCCTCACCACTAATCATACCCTCACATGCACATGCACGGGTGCATCCACACACGGATCATGCTACCACATTCAAGACACTATAAAACAAGATTTGGGAATTCTCAGGGGATCTTCAGGTTAAGGCTTGGACTTCGGGTGACCTAGGTTCAATACCTGGTTCTGCCACTGACTCCCTGTATGACTTTGGGCAAGACACTTAATCTGCACCTTGGTTCCCCACATCTCTATCTGTAAAAATGAGGATAATTATGCTTCTTCTGTCTGCCATCTGTTTAGACTGTGAGCTCTTCAGGGCAGGGACTGTTTCTCCCTGTGTAGCTTTACAGGACTTAGTAGCACAGAATCCTTAGCAGAGATCAGAGCTTCAGGTGATAGTGTAACACAAATAATGACAGTGATGATGGAGATGAAAGCTAAACCAACCCTTACAGAGCGAGGGTCCCCTCCACACTCTCGGCTAGTAGGGTGCAGGAGAACAGGCTTACACTACAAACTCTTGGAAAAAGGTTTTAACTGTCCTGCCCTCTCCAATCATATTAGCATCTAGTGCAGAGGTGGGCAAACTACAGCCTGCGGGACACCGGCCCCTGAGCTCCTGGCTAAGCCCCGGTCCCTCCCCTGCTGTTCCCCCTTCCCCGCTGATGTGAGCTCCTGGGGCAGCGCAGCTGCAGGGCCCGGCCTGACCCAGTCTCTGTGCTGCATGGTGGCTGCAGCGTGGCTGGCTCCAGCTGGGAGACACGGCTGTAGTGCCACCAGGGGTGCTCCAGGCAGCGCGGTAGGGGGGCAGGGAGATTGAATAGAGGGCAGAGGAGTTTGGTGGGGGTGGGCAGGGGTGTGAACAGGGGTCAGGGCGGTCAGAGGGTGAGGAATGGCTGGTTGAATGGGGCAGAGGTCCCTGGGAGGCAGTCAGGAATGAGAGGAGGGGTTGGATGGGGCAGTGAGGGGCAGTCAGGGGACAGGAAGAAGGGATGGTTGGATGGGGCAAGGGTCCAGGGAGAGGGAGGCAGTCATGAATAAGAGGGGGGGTTGGATGCGGCTGCAAAGGGCAGGCAGGGGCAGGGGTTCCAGGGGCAGTAACGGGACAGGGAGCAGCAGGGGTGGATGGGGCAGGGGTATCAGGAATGAGAGGAGGGGTGGATGGGGAGGCAGGGGCAGTCAGGGAGGGGTCCTGGGGGGCTCTCAGGGAACAAGGGATGGGACAGGGGTTGGGGGGGGGGGGCGGGGCTGTCAGGGAAAGGGGGTTGGATGGCAACAGGTCCCGGGGGGGGGGGCAGATAGGATCCCCTCCCCTAACCAGCCCTCCATACAATTTCCAAAACCCGATGCAGCCCTCGATGTAGTGGCACAAGGAAGTGTTGCTTGACAGAGTCAGAGCGGCATCTTTAGAAGTTTGCACAGCTATGGTGCAGGTTGTTCACATCTTCTACCCAGGTATTTTCAGTGCTCACCATCATCATGAGATCTGTAGCATCTTGAAATACTAGCACTGGTTCTATGGCAGTAACTCCTACAGTGTGATCTGAAGGTAATCACAGTGCTCAGCACCAATTGTTTGCACAGCGCAGAGAGCAGTGTCCAGAAAGAGGAGCTTTCTAATGTAACTTGAGCAAATGCTGTATACAGGGGAGCACAATCTGATTTATTAGAGGTGATGTCTGGGCAAATCTTTCATCTCAAGAACTCAAGCTCCCCAGGCAAACCAGGAGTTGAGAGTTCAATCCTGGGGGGCCATTTAGGGATCTGGGGCAAAAATCTGCTTGGGGCTTGGTCCTGCTTTGAGCAGCGGGTTGGACTAGATGACCTCCTGAGGACCCTTCCAACCCAGATAGTCTGTGATTCTATGATACTTGTCTTAACCACTGTAGAAGTTACATGGCGCATTTCTTCTTGCAACATTACATTAAGATTTTGCCCCCAAACCAAGAGCAACACGAATCATCGATTATTGAACCCCTCCCATGCCAGTAACGATCTTACATATTTAGCATCTTCCCATCCTCTTTAGTTTTGCACAGCACTTTCAGTCAACTCAGTTCATGATTTTTCCAACCAAGCCAGCAGGATAAAGAGTTTTTTGTTCACAATCAACTGACGTGTGCCGGGGTCTAGCATATTAATAAACTGACCATGAGCTACTGATTAAGGCGCGATTCTCATGACTGGTTAAAAGTTAGCTAAGGCGTGTATGTATCCATTCTCTTCCCTCTCCTCTGGCAGGCTGGCTGCTTTTTTTCGAGCAGACAAATCCTCAACTACTTCCCCCTCTTCCCCTCTCCAGCTTAATCCAGTTAGAGAGGCTGGAAATCCCGGGACTAGGCAGGCTGCATCATGCACCGGATTTGAGACCAGACCATGAGATCAACTTTATCCTTCGCTGTGTAGCTTCATTCCTTCCACCAGTGTGCATGTCTGGGCTAATCTAGGCAGATGTTAACGAGATAGTAACCTCTTAACCTGGGCGAGCACTGCCTCCGCAGCGGCTTTTTCCTCCCCTCCCCCGTCTGCTCTCGTCTCCTTGATCAGATCGCTGCTCCCCAAAAGTTTCTTTAAAACTGTGTGTCTTTGGAGTACCATTGAGCGCAGCCAGACAAGACAGCCTCCTTCCTATCCCCCCCTTCCCCTGAATCCTGCGCCTATGGGGAGAGAGAGCTGGAAGGTGGGGAACCAGGGAGCAGCGTGTGAAACCAAAGCCCTGAATCTGGGCACTGATTCCAGCTGCTGATCGGATTACTTGCAACCGTGGCAATCTCAACTGCTCATCAGACAGCCGGGCGGGGAGACAAGAGCCAGGAAGGGGAATACAATGAAAAGCGAGAAAAGAAATCATCACCAGAGACACATGCATGCCACACCATCTGCTAGGGAAAACGCGACAGCGGCAAAGCTGTGCAAATCTTTTTCGGAAGTCAGGAAGCCCGCAGATTTCCTTGGGACTGAAATCTCCTGCAACTCACTGCAGGGCAGGTTTCAGTCTTTGGAAACCAAACAGTTCTGCTCCCCAAAACCCTATTTTATATCGAGACATCTTCCGTGTATACACACAGGCAACTCTCTGCAAAGATTTAAAACAAAACAAAAACACACCCACACCAACCCCCTTCCAGACAAAGTTCTCGCTCCTGGCTGAAAAGCAGCAGGGCTGCTAATGTGCCAACCGCAATCCCAGCCCGGCGGCGGAGCAGACAGCAAAGTGCCCGGCCCGAAGTTGAAGGCGATCCTTGAACGATGAAGCAGGAAAGGGTTTGGTGAGTCCGGTTTCCCCAGGAAATGGAGGACGAGCCGGCAGTGCCCTCACCCCCCGGCCGGTGGGAGCTCGGGAGAGCCCGCTGCATGGCCAGCCCGCCTTGCTCTGCAGGCGATCCCCGAGAGCTGACGGACCGGGGACCGCGCAGGGTAACCGCGCTCCAGGCTGCCCGGTTCCCAACTCATCACAGCCCGGGGCGGGCAGGCGGGCGAGCTCCCCTCTCCAGGCGCTGCAGCAGGAGCGGAGCTGGGCAGTGCCCTGGGCTGGCAGCACCGCTGGCTGCGGGGAGCAGCGGAGAACCACTCACCTTCCCCGGGCCGGAGGGAGCGGCCCCCCTGGACCAGCACCTGGGCAGAGGCGGCGGCAGGCTGGACGCTGGGGTCTGGCTGCTGGCGAGAGCGAATTCCGCTTGCACCCGGTCTCCCCTGCACACACCCCTTCCTATGCCTGCTGTCCCGCCCCCCGCCCAAGTCCCGCACCCCCCGATGCTGCACCCCCTCCCGCCCGCTCCTCTGCATGCGGCTCCTCGCCTCCGCCCCCTCCAGCGAGCGTGAACCGGCCGCCTCCCGGCTGCACCCGCTGAATGGCAGCCCCGCTTCCCGCCCCGGGGAGCGTCTCAAAAGTGCCCGGCCTCGCTAGGCGCGCCCAGCTCCCGGCCTCACCAGCCAGACGCAGTTTTGCCACCAGGGAACGTCCGCAGCGTGCGGCGTTGCTGCACCCAGGCCGAAGACACTGCCCCTTTCCCCTCCAGGCTGTTATTAGTTTGGGAAGCGCGGGGAGGAGGGCAGGGATCTCAACAGATGGCTGCACACAAGAGAACATCTGGGAGCGAAGGAGGCGGAGGCAGCTGGGTCTGACTTGGGCAACTTTGCTCTTGCAGCGCTGTACAAAGTGGAGGTGCAGAAAATCCTTTTGCCTGTGACAGCTTCTCCCTTCTTGGAAAATCTGAGGGGGGTTAGGTAGGCCAGACCTTGGTCGTGTTTCTTCCCATCACACCCGTTCCTACATTCCCGGGGGGCACGGTCTGATTTCAGTGGCGTCACCCCCAGTTTACCCAGAGAGCAGAATTGAGTCCTAGCTCCGTGAGTGTCCAATCCTGCACAGCACCCAGTGTTTGCTACCATTGGCTTCAATAGGCTCGCTAACAACATAAGCTCTAGGCTTGCTCCAATAGCATTTGCAGCAGCACTCCCTAAGTGTTAACCTAGTTCTAGTTACCGTAGTATCTAGGGACCTGGTCCTGCTCGGGGACAGGGGTATGATCAGATGGAGTTCATTGCAAGGCAGGGGTAGCATGTACCTAGCAATTCCTGTCCCTCACTTATGTACCATAACATTTAGGTTTGAGCCGGCATGACTGTTGCATTCAGCACTGTCACTGACTGCAGTGGAAGTTTTGGGTGCACAAAAACATTGAGGCTGAGTCCTTAAAATATTAGAAGACAGCATAAAATAGGAAATAAATAAAATACTAAGAAATAAACATAGGGCCTGATTCTGTCCATCCTAAGGTTTGCAGAATCAGACCCACCAACTATAAATTTTCTTAAGGCCAGGGAAGTAAATGATCACATCTATGCATTAGGATCATTCTCTAGGCTGTACTAGGTATTATAGCAGCAACCAGAGATCTCCACCAAGATCAGGGCCCCAGTGTGCAAGTGATCTATCTACCTACATTAACACAAGTTAAGTGGCAGAGCTGGGGCCAAAACCCAAAGGCCCCCTGGGATAGCATGGTTCACTAGATCACAGAGCCAGGTAGCATTAGGGGGTAGCCAGCTTCCAGGTGGCAAGGACAACTGCTTCTCCAACAATATGAAGCATAATATGTTGGCACGCTGTCACTGCAGCCCACCCAGAAATGAAGTCAGGGGTGGAGTCAGATGAATCATAATGTTTTTTAAAATTTGAATCCACCTTGCTTCCATTATGCTTCCCACAATGCACAGCAAGAAAAGTCCCAGGATGCACACTGCTCTGCAGTGAAGCCAAGGACCATGGGATACCCTCCGCGAAGACCATGTGCTTAGTATGCAGCAAGCCAGTGCCAGAGTGAAAGGGTGAACACCTGTCCTGTGTGCATGCTGTTAGTGTGGCTGCGTATTGCACGTAACTGGATGCACATCAAAAAGCTGCAGATTAAGCCCCTCATGTAGACAAATCCTTAGATAGTGTGTCACTGAGTGGGAAAAGACCTGCTTCTGCATTTCTTGCACACCCAACACTCCTGTTGCTTTTTTATAGGAGTGTTGGTGCACAAGGAATAAGAATCAGGCCCCTGCAACAGGGAAACAAATAGCAATAATGATTCCCATTCTGTTATCTCAGGTCATTTTCTTTAAACAATCAGGCTTCTGAATACATAAATTCCCTTGAAGAGTCCCAATCCCACAACCTTTAGTTCAAATAACAGTCCCTACTCACACAAATAGTCACATGGATTTTAATATTAGTGAATGAACGTGGCAGGATTGGGCCCAGAGTGGGATATTGCCCTGGTAGGGACCTATATTTTTCTAATCTTTTTGTGTGTAAGGAATTGGGTGTGTCAGAGCTGTGGAGTTAGGAATATCAGTTATGATCTTTTATATATTTAGGGTTTATTTTAAACATATGAAGAGAGATCGCATGAAGGTTGAATTAGCACTGGCTCAGAGGGGTGCAGGGGGAGGGATAGTTCAGTGGTTTGAGCATTGACCTGCTAAACCCTGGGTTGTGAGTTCAATCCTTGAGAGGGTTGCTTGGGGATAAGGAGTAAAATCTGTCTGGGGACTGGTCCTGCTTTGAGAAGGGGGTTGGGCTAGGTCACCTCTTGATGTCCCTTTCAACCCTGATATCTTATGGTTGTATCACTCACAAGTAAAGAGAGGGAGCCAGAAATAGTTAGGCAGATCACCTAGGAGAAAGGGGGGCACCAGGAAGCTAGTTATGGTTCTCCAGGCCAACCTTCACCAGCATCTCTAGCCTAAGGACTATGCTAACCAGCAGTCCCCAAGGACTGGTAGAACACAGGGCCATTTCAATGCCCACTTCTCACACCCTGTGCTAAGATGGGATGGTACAAGAGCTGGTTTTATGTCACCTGAGACTTCTCCCATACTGGAGGGATTATCAACTGACCAGATCCAGCTGCTTTCTGGTTCTGTTATGCCAGAGCAGCACATCTGACCAGAAACCTTTATGCCACTTCATCATGCATTCTATGTCTGGTACAGAAAAACTGATTTAAAAGTCACAAGGACTGTTTTTTGTCTCCTCCCTGAAAAGCCAGGTGTCTTACCTACCACCTATTTATAACCAATACATTAAAAATGACCTTGGACTGTCTTATACCTAAAAATGCCATGGGCCAGATTCTCTGTTGCATGACTCCTTTTTTTTATGCTGGTGTGACTCTACTGATTTCAAAGGAGTCACTCCAGTGTGAATCTGGAGTGACAGTGAAGACTCTGACCTCGTCCTATATCTTGAGACCTTCCAGGACTAGAGTAAGTAGAGTGGTCCTCAGTGGAGACAAATTATTGAGATTCAGGAGCAAATTTGTGAGATATCAAACTTTGATCTGTCGTTGGCCCAAATACAGGATATTGCCTGTGCTGGGCTTCCTGTAGGTAGTTTTGAGGGGAAATTCCACGTTTTGCAGAAAGGAGGCATTTGTTTAGCGGGTTGATTAAAAATAAAACAGTGGCTCTCTGAAGCTATGTACACATTTGTAATGTTAGAAGTATTCCCATGGGACAATGCACGGGAGGTCGTCAAAGGTGGAATTTATTCCAAGGGCTTTGCAATGTATCACATAGATAGCACCATATGTGTCATATTAAGGTTACATTTTTAACCCTTCCAAAGTCAGAAAGTAGAAGAGTAAAGTGCTCAAAAGCAACCTTACCTTTCTTACACTTGGTATAGGACAATTTTGGCCACTGATACATATATATAATACCAATTGTGCATGCATTTTTGAGGGGATAATTAGACCCCTCATGTACTGTATTTACATTTAGTAGAACTAGGAGTTTGAAATATTCCACATGTGCATTGTTAATGAATGAAGTTTGATCTGAGACTCTTACCTTTTTATTTCTTGATTTATATTTTTGTCATTAAAGTAGATTTGTGTTTACCTCTCCTTTTTATGAAAAAAGACTAAAAAAGACATTTAAACTTTCGTTTCTCGACTGATTCCTCCATGTACGGCCACAGTTAGAGAGCCAGAAACCACAATGCAACACTGGAATTCCACAGTGAATGTGTGGCACAACCCACACCTACTAACTTTAACCACACACCTTATTGGGCTTATGTTGCACAACTTTCAACGAGCATATTCCCTAATGGATCAGCAATGTAACAATGAAGCAGCGTTAACCCGCACAACTTTAAGTGAGGAGTTACTGTATCATGTGGCTCTGCCATAGTCCTGTAAACAGTATCACGCACTAGATTCTGAGCACTTTGAAGAACCCACTGTAAAACTAGATTGACTCCACTGAGCTCATGGGGGAGAAGGATGGTGGTGTGATTAAGACAGTGAAATGGAATTTAAAAGTCTGGCCCAGATCCTCAGAGGTATTTAGCTGACTAAAGCCATGTCTACATTACAGCGTATGTCAGCTTAACTTATATAGCTCAGGGGTGTGAATAAACCTCCCCCTAGAGGCACATAAATTACACCTACAGAAGTGCTCACATGCACAGCGCTATGTCGGTGGGAGAGCTCATGCAGGTAGGTTTTTTATGCTGATGGGAGAGTCTTCACTAGACGTGCTGCAGTGGGACAGCTCGGTGCAGTTGCGGTGCTGCATGTGTAGACATGGCCTAAGTCCCATTCACTTCATTGGAGTTTTGAGGATCTGGGCCTCTGTACTCAACACTATGCTGTGTCACAGGCTTCCTGCGCAGCCGTGGGCAAGTCCCTTAATCTGGCTGTGATTCCCGTCTCCATTTAAAGTGAGTGATGATAAAATTGCCTTACTTGAAAGGGGTGTTGCAAATGTAAATTCACCAAGATTCTTGCATCTCTAGTTGTTATAATTCCATGTGAGCAGAAGGTGCGAGCTAGAAGCTCTTGTGTACCCTCCCTTTTGCTTGTTCCTCACCTACTTACAGCAGAGACAACACCTCATAGGAGCTAGTGTGACATCAACCACAGTGGTTAGGGCATGGCCCTGAAAGAAAGATCTAGCTAATGTGTTTAAGCTGCAGCTAACTCCAGCTAGCCTAGTGATGAGGTGTCAGCCAAAGCTTCTGGTATAGAGGCAGGAGCAGTAGATGGGCGTTGTGCTGCCTAGCTGGAATTAAGTTCAGTCACCACTATTGTGAACCCCAAGCAGTAAAAAATCCCCAGGAGTGGCTTAAAAACCAACAACATAATCAGCCACCATCTTTCCCCCTTATTTCTCCCAAGCTTCCTTAGCGGACAGGGAGATCTTTCAATAGCTAATTTCCTCTGCAGTGTCAGTGACCAGGATATGCGTAAGGGCTTGTCTACCTTTGTCACACTCCCAGATGATTGCACAAAAATCCCGTATTCACTGCAAAAAAGAGGTGTGGTTTTAACTCAGGTTAGCAAACAGTGAAGATACAGCAATTCAGATTAGGAGTTTGAGGGACTCCTTTTGTGGAGTTGAACTCAAGCTGCTAAACTCAGTTAAAACCAAGTCACTATGTCTTCACTCCTATTTTAAGCAGAGTTAAAACCACACCTTTTTTCCCCATCAAAGACATAGCCAATCTAATCTAATCTAATCAAAGCACCCACCATCACATTACCTTGACACTTGCATGACTCAGCCTGTAGCTTTGGGGAATGCTTAAATGTTACACCACAGTTGCATTTTCTGCCCTGGCCGCTCAGACTCAGACTTCTCTGCCCAGCTAATGAGATCAAAACCCAGTCTTGTCAGCGCTCATCCATTTATCTTATTCATTATTCTTTGCATTACAGTAGCAGTGTGGCCCATCCCAAACATTCAAAAAATCATGAGCCAGGTCTAAAAAAAAAATCAAAAAAAATCTTGAGCTTTCAAAAAATTAACAATTGTTGAATTCCTTTTTTAATATCCCTTCAGCTTTTTGAATCTCCAGGGGCCCCCTGGGTTTTGCTTTCCAGTTTTCCTCTGCAACCATGAGAGCTAGAAACTTCTTTTTTGTTTAATGAGAGCTAGGGTTTTCATGATTCCTCGAGCAGGGCCCTCAAGAAAAATACCGACAGTCATGAGAGTTGGCAATACTGCATTAGTCTGGAAGCCCTAAAAGGGATCATAGCCCTGTTATACCTACACATTGTAAGAGACAATCCCTGCCCCAAAGAGTGACAGTCTAAATACAGAATGGGTGGGAGGGGAAACTAAGGCACAGATAGATGATGTGACTTGCCCCAGGTCATGCAGTAGGTCAGGGGCAGAGTGAGGAGTCAAACCCAGGGCTCTAGTTAAGTGCCCTGCTCACTGGCCTCCCTGCCTCTGGCCTTACTCTTTCGGGACAAGCTGATGGTGAAAGTGAGAGTAAGGCAACCCTGGTGTCAACCGGTGGCCTCTGATTTCCCTGAGAAAATCAGACATGGCTATGGTGCTGCAAGATCCAAGCCCTTAGTCCCAACTCTCTGATTCTACTTTTGCTATCTACGGATCATAAGCTTTGGATTTGTATACATGACACTAGGGTTGCCAACCCTCCAGGTTTGTCCTGTAGTCTCCAGGAATTACAGATTAATCTTTAATTAAAGATTATCATGGGATGAAGCCTCCAGGAATACGTCCAACCAAAATTGGCAGGCCAAGATCTGCTCAGATCAGTGCAGAAGGAGCAAAGGTTTTCAATGGACAATCAGGTTACAGTTGTAACTGCTACTGTTGTTACTATCACCAGTAGCGCTGCAACAGCAGGAGAGTTAAGAAAAAGCTCAGTGCAGACAAGGCCTATGTGCATGAGGCTTGATCACTGAATCTGCAGCCCCCCAAATAACCTCGCCCTGAACAATCCCTTTGTGGGCCAGCTATGGAGACTGCTGCAGTATTACACATCACAGGGGCTGCCGATTCCCCCGCCCTGCATTTCAGACCTCACTTTGACCTCCCCCTCCCGGAGGAACTGACTCAATCTGTGTACAGACAAAGAATGCAGGTAGAGACCTGTATTTAGGAGAGTGGTTTGGTCTGATAAAGTCAAGGCAATTCAAAAGTCAACAGCAAATGGGAAAGAAAATTGATGTGAAATTCCCAGCATGAGTCATTTTGATTTTCTCTCACCTAATTCCCACTAGATACATCCTGGCAGAAGAAGTCAGGGAGAGAACTCAGATAACATAAGCACTGCCTCTTAGTAAAAGGAATCTGGTTAGCCAAGATTATAAGTATATTTATTAGAGAATATTTAAATAAAGATGATACACAGAGTTTGATGCGTCAGTTATTAGTCATCGGGGGTAACATACAGAGTATAGGGGACGTTGGTATTTGGTTATTGTTTAGCATATAATATATACAGTCTGTAATGTCCCCAATGCGGGGTGTACGGTGGGTGGGGTCAAGATACAGTAGGGGGGCAGTGAGGGTACATCGCTCATATAATGGGTTACACATAGCCATGGTTAGAGTAGGCAGGCCGGGTAATGGGGACAGGATGACCCTCACATGGTGGAATCCAGGTCGGTGGGTTCAGGACTTAGGGGATATAGTTTAGTAGGGGGGTTTTAAGGGTTTCCCCCCTCCCCCCCGTGGGTGCATGAAGCCACGACGGCTCACTCCTGGTATTGGCGGTGGCCGGTAATGTGTTCAATGTAGATGTCCCTGGACCACCGGATAGTGTCCGAGACCATCAAACGTCTAATGAATCGCGCACAGCGACGGCCCACCCCACAGGCCCTAACAATCCAGCTGAGTGTGGATAAAAATCACTGCCTTGAAGAGGTGCGAAAAATTAGTGTGAATTTTTTCACTTATGGATTTCATGCAGTTCTGCACCCTCTGAAATATCGATTTTCCTCTTCTCATGACATTGCACGAACAGAACTTTCCTATGCAATGAACAACCTGAAAACTCACAAAGTCCCTGCAAGGTTAACACTAGACTTTAAAGCCTGAAGGGACAATTGTGATCATCCAGTCTGATCGCCTCACTAACACAGGTCACAGAATTCCTGCTGAGGAAGGAATTATCCTTTCCTGCAGTGTAAGCGAACTCTATCAAGCCCAGTAACTTCTTGCTGGCCTAGAGCAGATGTTTTAGGAAAATGTCCAACCTTGATGAAAGATGAAAGGTCTCTTCCTGGAGGATTCATGTTTATAACAAAAAATATAAACAAGTTCCCAGCAGCAGAAAAGGAAACAGAAATCTGATAGAGCCTGATCCCATAGTTCTGGGAATTCAGAAAGGTATTCTATTCCCCCGCTTCCTTCTTCCCTTAGCATCTGTGCAAAGGCTAGATGAAGCTAGGCTGATGTTAACCTCTGGGTTCCCCAGGAACCGGGTAGTGCCCTTCCCCATGTCACAGCTCCTTGTACATGAAAATACCTCCTCCCCGCCCGTGAATCCTGTAAATAGCAACCCGCTACCCCCAACATTCACAAGTGGTGATTTTCGAGCTGACATGGCTTTTGTGCAAATTTCATTGGGTGGTTTCAAATTTGCCATCATTGCTCCAGGGGTGCTGGAAATGTTTCGCAAACTCATGCATGGACAAGTCTCACTGAAAAGAAAAAATACACATGGTGAGAATCCTTCACCCCACTCTCCTGCCGCCACAACCAGTCAAATGTTTATTGTACTCTGTGCCATTAGGGATGGCCTGAAACTGGGTCACTTAACTCAATCTTGACTGATGGTCTTATATATAATCCTTTTCCACCTCTCGTCCGCCTCTCTACCTGTTTTCTCCTCTGGCTGCTATTGCAGTTGAGTAGTCTGAGCATAGGACTGGGAGTCAAGAGCTCCGCACTTGAGACACTAACTTCCACTCTGTGGCCTTGGGCAAAACACTTAAGGCCTAAACTTGCACCATGGAAATCAGTGGGAGTTTTGCCACTGACGTCAATGAACCCAGGAAGAAGGCCTTACCGCCAGCTCTTTAGATGCACTGAGCAACCGCAGCTCCAATTGACTTTGGCTGGAGCTATGAATGCTCAGCACCTCTGCAGATCATGCTATTAATCTCTCTGCCTCAGTTTCTCCTGATGTACAATGAGGAGAATAATACTTTTAGGCCCAGGATCTAAAGCATGTGCTTCCCTGAAAGTGTTTTAGTGCTTCACTGAATCCTGGCCCAAGTACTATTATGTTCTTTTGACCCAGTTTCCTACCAGTCTCAACTTGTTAGCTCTTTGTGGGAAGTAGAGTTTGGTATTTCCTAGCCAGTCATGCAGCTCCTGCCCTGGGGAGTGCAGATATGCCCTGGGTGTATCTCACAGCTGCTGCATTGTTTTGTTATCCCTCCTGGTAAATATTGACTGTCCTTTCACCTCAGTCAATATTTACCTTTGTTTCAGTAAAGTCTATATGTTCTAAGCTATTGCTGAACTCTGCCATTGTTCATCACTTAGCCCTAGGGCTGATGTGCAGGAAAACAGCAACATAAAATATGGGCCCAGTTCTGCAAACCCTGATGCATTTGAGTGCATTTACTCCCGTGAGCAGTCTCACTGAACACAGCAGCACTACTCAGGAGAGTAATTGCTAGGGTTTAAATGTTTTCAGGATCAAGGCCTAAAGTTGCATTGCACCTCATCAGGAGTCATCATGGCTCAGAAAAATATACACACGCAATTTTAAAAACGTTACTTGCTTGAAAGGTCACATTCCTCTCTCTTGTACAACATACACAACTCACAGCTTTACAATGGGCCCAGATGATACCTATGCGTGGGACACATCTCCCCTCTGTCGGGGTTTTATACCATCCTTTGAAGCATCTGGTTATAGACACTGTCTGAGACAGGAAACTGGACTAGATGGACCCTGGTTCTGAACTTGTGTGGCAGCTGCTATGTTCCTTTACTAGAGGGGCCTCTGAACTTTATTGGGAGAGTTCCAGGGAAAAGCCTGTGTGCTGCAATCCAGCCTTAGAGACCACAACTCCTATGATGCCTTGGGGAAAGAGGGAGAGACTTCCTCGTGTAGGGCATGCAGGCGGTGGACACCATTTCTGGGAAAAGGAATGAGATTGCTGCTGTGGAGCTCTGTCCATACCAGGAGCTGCTGCTAGGAAGCCAGAAGCTGCTGCTGAGAGCCTGCAGTGGCTTTGATTGAGGGAGCCTCAGAGGCTGTTGTTGGCTTCACTGAGGTCAGCGCAGAGACTGTTGCTGTGCCTAGAGCTGACTGAGGTGGGGCTGCAGTGAGGGAACTATGAGGAACCCCCACTGTTTGGGAAAGTACTTGCAAGGGAAGGGGCACAGCAGAGAGACTGAGTCTGAGGAGACGCAGAGTGATCTTCTCACTGAACCAGGGCCCAGAGCTGCTGGCATTTGGTGGGGCCAGCTCCAGTCGTCAGAGGGGTTGTTGTCTTGGCTGGACTGAGACACAGAGCCAACCGAGCGCTGTCTCCAGCTGCAGATCTTCCAGTGCCCCCACACAAGCAAGTGCCTGGGACTTTAAGATCCAGAGGTGTGTTCTTGGTGGGGTGGGGTGAATGGTGGCAGGGTAAATGCCACTTATATAAGTTTCATTTATCACTGTATATTATATTTGTTAATTGATTTTATTCAACTGCCCCTGTGTATTTAAATTAATAGTGACATTTCATCTTAGTCTGTTATACCCAGTTTCTTAAATTGTTGAGTAAAGGTGTGTTAACTCTAATTTAATTATATTGGCTGTATAATTTATAATTGGTATTCGAGTTAGACCCGTGCCACAGGTTATTCTTATTGTTACTATGTGAAGGGCTTTATTGCTGAAGGTTCCCCAGGCACGCCATTGAGTGTGTGCAGGAGTCAGCCAGGTGGAGGCACTGCCAATTTTAACTTCCTTTAGGAGTAAAGAGACTGCAACAGAGGGGTGACTAGAGGATTCCCACCTCTCCACCATCACCACTGGGATACTCAGGATCTTCTTTGACGTCAACAACATCAGGTGCCCAGGCGCACAGGTGAGTGTTGCCTGTTCCCGAGTAACCCAGGGAAGGAAAGGGGGTTCCACTGTTCAGCACTTGGGGACCAAGTCTCTGATCCATTAAAGTCAATGGAAAAACTCTTATTGATTTCAGTGGGCACTGGATCAGTCCCTGATTCAGCAATGCATGTGCTTAAGTCTCATTAACTTCACTTGTGCATGTCCTTAAGTGCTTGGCTGAATAGGAATGGCTTGGATCACATGCATACGTGCTTTGCTGGATCATGACATTAGTATCCTCAGGAAAAAAATGAGGAAAAATAGAGGGCACGGCTATTTTTTAAGCAACCAGAAGTGCAACACTGAAAACCCAGACCACATTCAAGCAGATTACATCGCTAATGTGATGAGGGGCTAAAGCACTAATGAAGCTGCACTTAGCTGCTGACAGACCCTCAGCATTAAGCTGAAGAATTCACAGTGATGGTCCAATGGCTCGAAAGTCGAAGGAGGGGCCATACATCGGGGTTGCAGTCAGATGGCACATGACCAAGATTCGTCACCGAATTCAGCTCATTCGCTTCCCCTGCCCGGGCACTGACAGGGAGTGTGGCGTCGCATATCCTTGGAAAGTGCCTGCAGACTTACTTTGCCGGTGGGCTACCGCCTCTTCACCTGGCTGATAACCATGCTATCAAATGGCTGGGCATGTTGTGCCGACCCTGAGAGAGACCACATCCGAACCTAAGTAAAGATAGCGCCAGAGATATATATTTTTTCACTCTTTTTGCTGTCCTAACTCTGAGCCAAAATGGCCCAAAGACATTTTTTCCCCCCTCTTTTAATTTGGAAAAATCAAATGTGCTTATGGGCTGAGACCTTGGAAGCAAGTTCCCTGCCCGCAGCAACACCATTTCTGTTGATTAAGTTATTAATCCCCAAAAGGTTGAATTTCTAAGACAAAAGCTGACACAGACACCATGCTAGTGGCACTTGTGCGTGTCACAAATGAAGATTTAACACCAAGTAATGGAGGGAGGGGGAGGAGGCAAGTGGATCTGACTACTAGGAAAAGCTTGCTACAGGTGATCTCTGTTAGATGATGGATTAGCCTCTGAGGGGAAGTAGTGGATGCTCCATTGCTTACACATTTAAAGTTTGATTAGACAAAGAACTATATAGAAAGACAAAGAACTACGGAAATATACTGTCTATCTATCTCAGGGGTCAGTGGGCGGCTAGTGCACTTATTCCTGTTACCTTAAGTTCCTGTCTCTTATTACTTGTGTTCTTAGCAATGCAGTGTTTATTAGGAGCACAGCAGAAGTGCTGTGCCGAGTCTTCATTTATTCACTCTAATTTAAGGTTTCACGTGCCAGTAATACATTTTAACGTTTTTAGATCTCTTTCTATAAGTCTATAATATAGAACTAAACTATTGTTGTATGTAAGTAAATAAGGTTTTTGAAATGTTTAAGAAGCTTCATGTAAAATTAAATTAAAATGTAGAGCCCTCTGGACCAGTGGCCAGGACCCGGGCAGTGTGAGTGCCACTGAAAATCAGCTCGTGTGCCGCCTTCGGCACACGTGCCATAGATTGCCTACCCTGATCTATCTGCTTTATCCTGCTCCCTTTGACAAAAATATTAATTGACTTGTATAATTGCGAGTGAGCCTTTGCTCTCTAAATTGATGTATCTATCTAATCATCAGGGTATCTAGAATGTCTATCTAAGCACTAGAGGCAACATGGACAAGATGTCATAAAGGTCTTTTCCATCTTCTCTTTAAGAGACCAATTTTGATTAGATTGTGTTTCATTCATTTCTGAGCCACCACAGTATGCTACATAGACTTGCATTACTTGTGGACAGCGATGATGAGTTTATTGCTCAGTGTACAACCAAGTCCCACGGACTGTCATAACAACATCGTATGGGCCAGCAATTGAGCTGCGTTCCTCTGAGGTTTAAACAAACAGATTTTTTACCCAGTGGTAAGAACAATATTTTCAGAGAAGCCATTTTTTTAAAAGTAAACTCGAAGCATAATTACCCAATAAAGTGCTTAGGGAAATAGGGTTCATGAATTCTTGGCTTTGTTAGGCAAGCTAGTTATTAAAGTTTAACAAATGACACCAATATTCTATTTCAGCAAGTCTGCATCAGCTACCATAGCTCTATAGCTGTCCACTCCCACAGCCCTTTGAGAGTGCATGTCCCACTGAGATCAGTGGGAGTTTTTCTTGCCATGGGACTGCAAAACAGAGCCCTGGTGAAATAATCAGACTGGAAGTAACAATATGAAAACCCATTTATATATATGCACAAAATATTGGGAAGCCAAAGTGGAGACCTGGCCTAATGGTGCCCTATGGAAGAAACTATACCATGCTGTCGTCCCCCCATCCCCACTCCCTGCTCAGCTCAAGATGAAGCAATGCATGCTGGAAGTCGTAAAGCCTCCATTGGCCATACCTCCATGTTAAAAGTGACGGTGGCAGCAATGCTATCATTTTATATCAAGTTCAAATAAGTCTTCAGGCTCCTGATAAATTGCTACTGTGACCCTTGGTTGGGCAAAGTGTGAGCATCAGTAATATCAGGGATGAAACATGGACTAGAGCCACCCTAGGTTACTTTGGCATCACCTGGTATCAGTGCCTTGATTTTGACCCTCTTTTATATCACAATAGCACCTGCTTGTCTAACAGCAGCACCCAGGAGCTGCAACCGAGATCTTGGCCCCACTGTGCTAGGTGCTGTACAAACACACAGTAAAAGACAGTAGGGTGGCCAGATATCCTGATCTGATAGGGACAGTCCTGATATTCGGGGCTTTGTCTTATATAGGTACCCATTGCCCCACCATCCCCTGTCCCGGTTTTTCATACTTGCTACACCTTAAAAGACAGTCCCTGCCCCACAGAGCTTATAATTTCAATAGACCCAGATAGAGGGCAAGAGAGGCATTGGAGGCACAGAGGGGGAAGTGACTTGCCCAAGGTCACCCAGCAGGTCAGAGGCAGAGACAGAAATTGAACTCAGGTCTCCTGCTGTGTTTATACAATACCTAATAGGAGGGGGCCCCACAATCTTGGTTAGGGCCCTAAAGGTGCTACAAACAAACAACAACAATCATAACAACTCTGAACAGATGGGTCACACAAGGCCGATAAACAACTTACACCCAATTTAAGCCCTCTTTGGGTTGACAAAATCCATGGGCAGTGGGTATAAGAGGCCAGGGGAGGCTAAGCCTCCTCACACAGGAGGCGGCGTATCTCCCTTTGGAGGTGTGCCGGCCTGCCACCTTTGGAGTGCTGCTGCTGGAAGGGTGCCAGGGCCATGGCCCCGCCTGAGCTCCACGCTGAGGCCCTGCTCCTACTCGTCCTCTTTCCCTGTGGCTCCTCTTCCCATTCCTGCTCTGCCTCTTCCCCTGAGATCCCCATGCCTGTTTGCTCCTCAGAGTGGAGGAGGGGGCAGAGAGGAGCAAGAGGCAGACCTGGGGGGCTTCAAGGGAGGGGGCAAAGAAGCGTTCTGGGGAGGTCTCAGGGGAGGGATGAAGAGGTGCAAGCAGCAGGCAGGGGCCTCAGGGGAAGGGGCCAAGCAGGAGCAGGGCCCAGGGTGGAGCTAGGGTTGTCAACTTTCTAATCACACAAAACCGAATATGTCCTGCCCCTTCTCTGAGCCCCCCAACTCATTCCATCCCCTCTCCCTCTCTCTCACTCTCCCCCACCCTCACTCACTTTCACTGAGCTGGGGCAGGGGTTGGGGTGTGGGAGGAGGTGAGGGCTCTGGCTGCGGGTGTGGGCTTCAGGGTGGGGCTGGGAATGAGGGGTTTGGGGTGCAGCAGGGGGCTCAGGGCTCGTGCAGGGGATTGGGGTGCAGGAGGGCGTGCGGACTCTGTGAGGGAGCTCAGGGCTGCAGCAATGCCAGCAAGAACACACTTCCCCCTACACTGCCAGAACCCCATTGTTCCCCTGAAAGCACTAAAAGGCACCACAGCACGTCTGTAAGGTGCAATTTAGCTAGAAGGTGGTATTACCCTTTTGTCAAAATGAAGGTAAAAACATCCCTCAACAGTTCTTGATTTGTTTGTTCTGTCCTTTGATCAATGGGATAAGAAGAAAAGCCTTCCGATGGATTGCAGCTTCCCTGGGCCTCTTTTGTGGTCACTCTGATTGTAAATGCAGATTATCTGAGCTATCGTTACGATTGTTGTCTGAGCTGGTAAGAGAAAGAAAGAGATTTATCCCATGTTTTATTCTTTTTGTGGCTACACTCCTGTTAGAATTTATGTCACACTTTTAAGGTGTTTGTATTTTATTTTATTTTTTGCAATGTCAGTACTGAGAAAAGTTTAAAAGAATCAATTCTGAATGACCTTGCTATGCAACAGCTAATGGGGGTGCGGGGAGGTGTAATGTGGTGAGTGCCCCCTTGTGGTCAAAGGTCGCTCTACAGCACTCTGCCCCTATTTCCCCATCTTCATTGGGCACCACCTCACTTTGCCCTTGTATCGGGGACAACCGAAGCGCCCATGTTCTCCCCCCTGCATGACATGGCAGGGCTTCTCCCCAGCTTAACCAGCACTCACTGCCATGCCTTGTCTCCTTTAGGTAGGTTTATTTGTCCAAACACAAGCACATAACAGACAAAAAACACACTTCAGCTGACCCCTTGTTCTATGGTTTTACGGCCTCCCCTCCCAGGGGTCTCTGGCAATCCAGCGTCTTGCAGCTTCTTGCTCCCAGCCAGCTCCCTTCTCACAGCTAGTTCTCTGAAACAGCAGCCCTAGGCCTCCCTCTCTGAGCACCTGGCCCTTTCTTCCAGGGACCCACCACCTAACTTAGCTCCACACCTCTGTGGTTCATCCCTTCCCCATGCACAGCCTGTCCCAGTCACGCCTCTTCATCCTGCCCTCTGACAGGCCTTCATAGCTCAGGTGTAGCCATGTCCCTTTTAATTGATTCAGGTGGGCCCACCTTCTCTGACAGAGGAATGCTGGGCCTGGTCTTCTCACAGGGACCAGCTACCCTGTGATGGGGGTGAGAGGGGGCAGGCCTCCCTGACTTGGCTCTAATTTATTTTTATATATATTATGATAGCTGTCTAAAAATGCTACAAAGCTGAAAGCACCAAGGATGGAGGGGAATTACATAGGGTAGCACAAAAGGAGTCAGATGCCCCAGTGATGGGCGCATTAGGATTGGAATACATGCAAAGATTCCCAGGCCAGGAGGGATCTCTGTGATCATCTAGTCCAGGAGTCGGCAACCTTTCAGAAGTGCTGTGCCAAGTCTTCATTTATTCACTCTAATTTAAGGTTTCGCATGCCAGTAATAAATTTTAACGTTTTTAGAAGGTCTCTTTCTATAAGTCTATAATATAGAACTAAACTATTATATGTAAAGGAAATAAGGTTTTTAAAATGTTTAAGAAGCTTCATTTAAAATTAAATTAAAATGCAGAGTCTCCCAGACCGGTGGCCAGGACCCAGGCAGCGTGAGTGCCACTGAAAATCAGCTTGTGTGCCGCCTTCGGCACAGGTGCCTACCACTGATCTAATCTGTGGTCTGATCAGCCCGCCTCCATCACTGCTACAAAAACATGGATGCTTTGGAAGAATAATGGCACCAACCATCACAGGATTTTCCCAATATTTCATCTTGGACTGCAGCCTGAAAGCCCTGGCCGTGATTCACTATTCACTGATTCACTATAAACCTGTGTAATCATTTATATCAGTGCAAAGGAATGAAAAATGCTACCAGGTTAGTATGGAAGCATTTTACATGCACTTTGCACTGATGTAAAGGACTGCACAAAGTACTGAGCCAGTGTGAATGGGGCTACCTAGTAGTTAGTAGTTACCTCTGCCACAGCTGGTAGTCCTCAGATATGCCATGTGATCCTGGTCAGTAACAATAACACCATGCAGCCAACCATAAAAGCAATGATCTCTATACTAATAGTATTTCTTAACGCCTGGAACATACCTAGAAATGGGAAATGAGCTCAGAGACAACAGCTGAAATGTAATGAACTGAGCTGGGTCATCATCTCGCTTTCACGCATTACTTCACATCTAAACAAACCAGTATGTAACCAGCATTCCCTCCAGAAGTGTATCCAAGCCAATCCTGCTTCCATTGAAGTTCATGGCTACGCTCTCACTGGCTTCAAACAGGAGCAGCACTGGGACAATGTGGAATGCATTCCTCAGATATTAAATATACACAGAATGAAGGATGGGTCTAAGATGCAATATCTGAATCTAGGCCTGGACGAGCTCAAAGGTCAGGTGTGCTTAGCTGTAGGGGTTTGTTCAGGCCTGTTTTAAATACATCTGCCATTTGGTAATGATATCATGGAATTCACTCTCTTTCATAAATGCATAACAAAAATTTGCATGCTGATTTGCATGCCAATTTGCATACACCATATTTTGCAAACTCTTATCTCTGCTGCTGAAATTGTCCTACCTGATAAAATTATTTGCGAAGCTGGGCCTGACCAGGACTTGAATAAGTCACCTCCCCAGAGGAACCCAGAGGCTATAGGAAGTGCAGTTAGTTATTCCTCTTCCTTGTGAATCCATCTTGAATCAATATCCCAACACAGATTCAGAGATTTCATGACCAAAAGGAACCACTATGATCATCTAATCTGACCTTCTGCGTAACACACGCCACAGTATTTCTTGCATGAAGTGCAATAACTTGTGGCTTGTGCTCCTACAAGGACATCTAAGCTTGTTACAGCCTAGGAGAGCTCTATTTGTATATACGTATATATTTAGCTAATAGATCAGGTGCCGGTGGATGGCGCTCAGAAATACGTAGTAACTTCCTAGGTTATGCAGGACCAGTTCAAGGTGTCGTGCACTGTAACTGACTTCCTCTGGCAGCTGTTTACATCAACTCTTCACCAAGACGTCAAGCCATGGAGGATCCACCACATCCTTTGCTAAGCCGTCCCAATGGTTAACAAAATTCAGTGTTACAAAAATGGCTAATGGCCACTCTGCTGCAAGGCGTGATCAGTCAAACAAACTTCTGCTCCAGGGAGCAGCTGTAGACAGCTTGACTCGCTCTCCCTAGAGAGGCAGTGATCCTCACAGGCATTTTGTTCCACTCCCACTGGCAGCGATGCCCTAACGTTTGGAGTACATATGCAATGCTGCATACATACCCGATGTATAAACACATTCGCCTAGAGAGAAAGGATGATAAAAACCAGACTGTGTTTCATTCAGACTCACTATTATCAAGGCCGAACCTTTTCCAATGAATTTAAGCTTTGAAACCAGGCGGATTCACATTTTGTACAATTCATTCACCACAATGATTTTTATTTTTAAAATGGCAGTTAACTAGCCCTGGCACTGAGCAGTACTGGAAGATACAGGAGAGCACTCAAACACAGCAATAACTTTTATACAGTTGGCTTTATGCACTCGGCTCTGCACAGGGGAATGTCAAGTAATATCATAGGGTGCGTTGTTTGAAAACAAGACAGAACGCCCAGCTGCTCGCTAGCACACAGAGATCCGAGGGTGATTATGAAGTGGGGGAGATTTATGACTCCCAGCAGAAATGAGCTAGGCCAAATTTCCAGTTTTCGCTTCCGCCAAAACATCATATTAGTGATACAACTTGGCACTTATGGCTGCGGTGTCAGAGCTGCCTGTGGGGTTTGGATGCCTGATTCCTATTAAAATGAACAGGAACGAGGTGCCCAAACACCAAGGCAGCTTTGAAATGCTCAGCCTGTATGTTCTTCCAAACAGTTTACACACATAGGCCTAATCCTGCTGCCTGTACTCTCAAGAGCAAATGCACTGAAGTGAATGGGGCCAGTTCAGGGTGAAATGTGCCCCAGCACAAGGAGTGTGAACCATTCCTGCCCCTCTCAAGACCTGACATTGTGCCCCAAAGGCCTGATCCTCCAGGCCCTGTGCACCCAGAACCCACAGTGAGTCAAGGCAGGGCCGGATTAAGGTTCTGAGGGGTCTAAGGCTATTGGGAGGGGAAGGCCTAAGTATGAATGACATATTGCAAAAAAAATTGTGAAGTCATCAAACATTTCTCTATATACATATTTACATATTATTTATGTATGCAAAATTAACACGTTTATTCTACTCTACTGTAGTGTAGATATAGCCTGGGAGGCAGCCAGCTTTTATTATATAACAGAAAATCACTTAGATGTAAAATCCACTGAAGTAGAAGAAGTAGTGGTGGGAAAACTAAGTCGGGTGGCATTGTATTTCAGGCTGTCTTGCTCTGAAAGCTGCCTCCTAGTGTTGTACTGGCTGAAGACTACAGATTGCTGTTTTCACATTGAACCTAAATATTATTTGTGGGATGATACCCAGTTTGTGTAGTGAATCACCAGTGATTCACCACATTAGGCTGTTCTGTCACCTAGCTTTGGGGAGGGATAGCTTGGTGATTTGAGTATTGGCCTCCTAAGGACAGGCTTGTAAGTTCAATCCTTGAAGAGCCAATTTAGGGAGTTGGGGTAAAAAAAAAAAATGTCTGGGGATTTGTCCCCTTTTGAGAAGCGGGTTGGACTAGATGATCTGCTGAGGCCCCTTCCAACTCTGAGATTCTATGGAAGGGACCTCAAGAGGTCATCTAGTCCTGTCCCCAGAACTCCTGGTAAGACTAAGTATTATCTATTCTAGAATGTGTGATCAGCAGCTCTGGCATGTTTTTTTAAGCATGAGTTCTGTGTGCACCAGCCCCCTATGGTTTGCATTTGTTGGTTTTAAGCTTTCTGTAAGAAAAAGGGTAGCAGCTAGAAGTGACACAGATCTTTAGATGGTTGCCCAGTCATAATATTTAGCACTTCGGTACTATGATTGCTGTTCAAAATCACTGTACAAACATTAAACAAACTTAATCTAAAGGCTTTCAGCTTCTGAATGCCTAGGAGTTGACAAAACAGAGCTATTCCCTGTTGTGTTCTCTGCCTCCCTGAACAAAAAGACTTCACTGAAAATCAGCATCTTAAAAGAACCATTAAGGATCTTTCAAAAGAACAGTCCAACCAGGGCTGCTGTAATGACAGCCTTATTACATCAGGGCTGGTGTTTGTTTAAGGCTGGTGTGGAGTGAAGGGAGCGCTTCCTGTTTTGTTTGCATGTGTAAATGAAGCAGACCTTGCTTATTTAGACTCATAGACTCATAGGTCAGAAGGGACCAATATGATCATCTAGTCTGACCTCCTGCGCAAAGCAGGCCACAGAACCCTACCCATTCACTTCTATAACAAACCCCTAACCTATGTCCGAGTTATTGAAGTCTTCAAATCGTGGTTTGAAGACCTCAAGCTGCAGAGAATCCACCAGCAAGTGACCCATGCCCCACCGCTTGCAGAGGAATGCGAAAAACCTCCAGGGCCCCTGCCAATCTGCCCTGAGGAAAATTCCCTCCCGACCCCAATATGGCGATCAGCTAAACCTGAGCATGTGGCAAGACTCACCACCAGCATCAGGGAAGAGTTCTCTGCAGTAACTCAATCCCATCCCATCCAACATCCATCACGACCATGGCAGACTTATCTGCTGATAATCAAAGATCAATTGCCAAATTAAAAATATCCTATGTACCATCCTTCCATAAACTTAATCAGCTTAGTCTTAAAGCCAGATATGTCTTTTGCCCCACTACTCTCCTTGAAGGCTATTCCAGGACTGGTCACTCCTCTAATGGTTAAACCTTCGTCTAATTCAAGTCTAACTTCCTAATGTCCAGTTTTACCCATTTGTTCTTGTGTCTACATTGGTACTAAGCTTAAATATTCCTCTCCCTCCTAATTTATATCCCCTGATTATTTATAAAGAGCAAGCATATCCCCTGAGCCTTCTTTTGGCTAGGCTAAACAAGGCAAGCTCTTTGAGTTCCTTCATAAGCAGGTTTCCATTCTCGGATCTGACTAGACCGTCTCTGAACCTGTTCTTCAGTTTTGATTCATCCTTCTTAAACATGGGAGACCAGAACTGCACACCATATTCCAGATGAGGTACTCACCGCTCGCCATATTAATAATGGTACTAGCACCTCTTATCTTTGCTGAAAACTTCGCCTGATGCATCCTAAAACCGCATTGTGCTAGTATTAACGGCCATATCGCATTGCGCTCATAGTCTCCTGTGATGACTCAATACATCCAAGTCCTTCTCCTCCCTTTATTGCTTCCAACTGATGTGTCCCCAACTGTATATCTAAAATCTTTATATTAATCCCTAAGTGCATGACCTTGCACTTTTCACTATTAATTTGCATTCCATTTCTGTTTACTCCATTAACAAGGTCATCCAGATTCCTGTATGATATACCGTCCTTCTCTGTTTTAGCAATACCCCCACTTTGTGTCATCCGCAAATTTATTAGCACATTCCGCTCTTTGTGCCAAGGTCAGTAATAAAAAGGTTAAATAAGATTGTCCAAAACTGATCCTTGAGGAACTCCACTAGTAATCTCCTTCCAGCCTGACAGTTCAACCTTCAGTACGACTCGTTGGAGTCTCCCCTTAACCAGTTCCTATCCCCTTACAATTTCATATTGTCCCATCTTTCCCCTAAGTGCTCAGATTTAGGAGGAAAGTGAATAAGATTTTGCTTATACCACATGTAAAAGACAAAGAGACCAAAATCTATTGTGCAAAAATCTGTTCCTCTGAAGTCAATAAGGCTACACAGGTGTAACTGTCAGCAGGATGGCCTGTGTTCTCATTCTGTCGTGAATCACACTAATTCAGGCTTACCCGAATTTCCACTGGGAAGAAGTTAGTTTGAGTTGGGGCAGAAAAAAACGGGCTAACTTCAGTTTATTTAGCTTTACATTTGGAATGAACTCTCAAGAATCAAATGTGAAGTACTTTTATGATGGATTGAATTGCTAGAGAACCAGCAAATGGACAGAACCTGCCTTATTCTATTATGTGTTCTATCATAGCCTGTTAGAAATTGATTAATAATCCTGAGGGAGAGAGAGCAAAACCTACAACACTGTGTGTTGAGCTTCCTCCATGCTTTTGCAAGCCCTTAAAAGTTTAAGATGCATTGGCCTAGGATAGGCTGGCATAAGGAGAACTTGGTTGCCTGTGCCCAGTACAGAAATTCATCAAAGAACAAATTGCATTTATTTGATTTTTAGTACAGTTCAATACAGTATTGAACATAGTGCTCATGACTCTGAAGCGCTCGAAAGCAGGACTGTAAAAGTTAAAGTAGTGTATCCAGATGGTATGTTTTGTTTTGTTTTCCTAAAATGTGTGGGAATTCGTTCAGGCCGCCCAGAGGATTCAGAGGGCTTGGGTCTTCGCCCGGGGGGGGGTAGGGGGGTCTCAGAGCAGAAGGAATCCCCCCTGCCACCAAATTGTCACCGAAGACCTGACACTTCAGCGACAGGTCCCGAGGCGGAAGGACATCCCACCGCGGGTCTTCAGGGCACTTCGGTGACAGGTCCCAGCGTGGAAGGACCCCCCGCCATCGAATTGCCACCGAAGACCCGGAGTGGAAGAAAAACTCTCATGGGGGCCCCTGCGGGGCCCGGGGCTTGGGGCAAATTGCTCCACTTGCCCCCCTGGGCTGCCCTGATTCGTTCCTTATAGATGAGAGAGGCATTAGTTCTGGCTGGAGCTGGATAGAGTGTGTGCAGGTTCTGTGCAAGCTTCCCTCCCTACCGGTCTGGTACTGCCTCTTCCCCCCACAGGCACACACCAGTTGTCCAGAAATGGACCCAGCACACATAGAAGAGGATGGTGATGGGCACAAGGACCCAGAAGGCAGTGCCCAGGAGCTGCCTGCCAGCCTCAGCTGTGGAGAAGGACAGAGGGAGCCTCTTTCCTCCCTGACAGCTAAGCAGAGCTCTGGAGAAATCGGGGTGAGGGGGGCAATGCCTGCTCAAACTACACCCATGACTGGCATGGATTCCCATGGTAACCGGATTTTAGTGTCCAGTCACCAGTGTTAACCAGATCCTTGGCAGCATGTTCCTGCAGTACGGGGCGATGCAGCAGGCTGCCAGCTGAGCTCCTTCCAAGCCATGGGGGGCTGCTTTGCCTTTCCTGCTGGCAGGAGCACTTCAGCAGGGCTGCGTGAGCAAGCTTACTGCCCCCCAGCTGTGCCCCCAGCCTGACCAGTATGGCCTAAAAATTGAAGGGCCTAAGCCTAATGATTAATCTGGCCCTGAGTCAAGGGGTGACAGTGGGGACTGGGGCTCCTGCAAGGAAGGACAGGGCTGCCATCTTAGGTGACCCCTCTTTCTGTGCTCAAAGCCACTGCAGGGGCCTGAGGCACTGGAGTATCTCCTCAGTCCCTCTTGTTCTCTGCCTGTGACACATCATAGTCCAGTCTCCTGTGAGTCTCTTTCACTTTGGTCTCATTTCAGCTGCTGGGTCAGTGTGCAGGTGCTGGGTGGGGTTGGTGACCTGTGATGCACAGGAGGTCAGACTAGATGATCTAGTGATCTCTTCTCGCCTTAAATTCTATGACTTGGCTTTGCATGTGCATATAGCATCACATCAGTCTGACGTAGCCCTCCACAGCTGGGAAGCAGGGAGCGGTGTGTTGGCCAACCCCGCCCCATCACTCTCCGGGATGGTCTGAACATCTCACAGTCTTTACTTTATCCTTACCACACTTCTGTGATGTAGGGACATGCTACTAACCCCATTTGTTAGGGTATATTGAGGGCCAGAAAGATTAAGTGACTTGCCCAAGGTCACGCAGGAAGTCTGTGTCAGAGCCAAGTCTCCTAACTCCCCGGCTAGCACCCTAACTACTAGACCAAAGTCTCCGGGGTTTGTTTTGCTTTGTATTCTGGTTTTTGAACTCCTGGATGTCTCAACCTTGCAGTTTTTCAGCCAGGGAATCAATGGCATGTCAGATGGACCCATGCCTCTCTAAGGGTTAAACCAGGTAGTTAGTCCCCATGCCCAAATCCAGACCATTCCACCGCAGCATTCACTTGGTGCCAGCGGTCCACTATTAAAACACCCATCCCATCTCTATCTCATATGAAACACTCACATCATGGAGCAGGGCCACTTGCCGGGGCCACATAATGCTTGTGATCTGTCCTAACTACTCTAGTCCCTCCTGGCTTCCAATCTACAAAGTCCTAATGGTTTGAGACCTGCCTTCCTATGACAATGCCTCTGTCCCATGTAGTACCACCACACATGTGATCAGAGGAGACTCTAAAGCTGGAACTTCTTTGTGTAAAAGGAAATCAGGGGAAGAGCTGTCAAAGGTCCTGGACTTTGGAGCTTGCTTCTCCACTCAGTCCATCAACAAGGACAAGTGCAGAGTCCTGCACTTAGGAAGGAAGAATCCCATGGACTGCTACAGAGTGACTAGGAAGCAGTTCTGCAGAAAAGGCCCTAGGGGTTACAGTGGATGAGAAGCTGGGTATGGGTCAACAGTGTGCCCTTGTTACCAAGAAGACTAACGGCATTTTGGGCTGTATAAGTAGGGGCATTGCCAGCAGATCGAGGGACGTGGTCATTCCCCTCTATTTGGCACTGGTGAGGCCACATCTGCGGTACTGTGTCCAGTTTTGGGCCCCACACTACAAGAAGGATGTGGAAAAATTGGAAAGAGTCCAGCGGAGGGCAACAAAAATGATTAGGGGACTGGAGCACATGACTTATGAGGAGAGGCTGAGGGAACTGGGATTGTTTAGTCTGCAGAAGAGAAGAATGAGTGGGGATTTGATAGCTGCTTTCAACTACCTGAAAGGGGGTTCCAAAGAGGATGGATCTAGACTGTTCTCAGTGGTAGCTGATGACAGAACAAGGAGTAATGGTCTCAAGTTGATTGGGGGAGGTTTAGGTTGGATATTAGGAAAAACTTTTTCACTAGGAGGGTGGTGAAACAGTGGAATGGATTACCTAGGGAGGTGGTGGAATCTCCCTCCTTAGAGGTTTTCAAGGTCAGGCTTGACAAAGCCCTGGCTGGGATGATTTAGTGGGGAATTGGTCCTGCTTTGAGCAGAGGGTTGGACTAGATAACCTCCTGAGGTCCATTCCAACCCTGATATTCTATGATTCTATGATCAGAGCCAGATTTGTAATCTTCTGTGCCTGCTGGAAAGCCCTATTCTACCCCTCAAGCTTTGGGATGGCGGTAGGTTGAAGAGGTTGGATGATAGCATGTGGGAGGGGGCTGTTAGCTTTCATGGATTCCTAGATTTTAAAGGGACCATTACATTGATGTAGTCTGACGTGCTATGTAATGCAAGCCATAGAATTTCACCAGCAGTTCTTTGAGTGCAGGGAGTTACTAATGATTACACCCATATCATATTTCCTTATATAAATTAATTATAAATATATTTTGCAATAACCTCCCCCCAACTCAATAAAGTTTTTTTAATAAATTAATAGCATTCCATCAGTGAGCAGAGACAAATCCAGCACTCCTTGGAAGCTGCTTTCAGCCGTCCTTTCCAGGGGCAGAGTTGTAAGGATTATGTTTTCAAAATGAGTTGAAAATGAAAAGTGTCATATGTTACTATTCACACAGATGTGTCCATAGAAAACTGAGACCGCATGAATCTGCAGAGAAGTTCAGCTCCTTGGAGAACTGTTGAGAACTACATGCAAGTGTGAGGTACAAAGTAGCCAGACTACAGAAGGAGGGGTTAGGGTGTTGCGTATGGTACACTGGCATCAATCAGACAGAGCCTTCAACAGGAAAGGGATATATTTCAAAGCTGTAAGATTCATGTCTTGGGCACGTACAGTCAGATGCACAATGGGTTACTTTATCCATGTAGCTTTGTCTAACCGAGTAACAACAGAGAAGGCTTTAGGCCCAGATTCTGATCTCATTTACATTGCTGTACATTCAGATTAGCACCATGGAGTAAGTCAGTGTGATTATTCTGGATTTACACCAGCATAATTCAGATCAGGACCTGGGTCCTTATTGGTAGATAGCTGAGACTGGTTTAAGTGAAACTGAAAAGCTGCCAGCTGGCTCCTGTAGATCCAGATATGGGCTGGCAAACCAAAAGATTTGACACCTTTCATCAGATTTTGCAATCTTAGATACTGATACAGCTTTCATTGCCTCTCAATAGCCCTGTGAGACAGGGGAGTGTGCATATTCCAGGTGGTGAGTTAAGACACAGGGAGAACAAGTAACATGCCAAAGTTACAGAGGAGAGGGGTGGTAGAGTGGGAATTTAACCTGGGTTGCTAGAGCCCTAGTCTAGGGGCCATTGTTCCTTCCCTCTGCCAGGCTTTCTCTGGGCTACTGCAGGTAATGCAAGACCCATCACAACCCCCATGGATGTTGAACCAGGTCCCCTGTGGGTGCTGAAATTCCACCAGTGATCTACATCTTGTTAATTATTTCCTCCCAGCGACACCCTACTGTAGGGATAGAGTTAAAGGCCTAAAGAAAAACATGGAGGCTTTTTAAAAAGCCTGGCTTCTCTATTTCATTCTGATGCTGTTACAGGATTCATACCAAACCCAGGGCCATCCCTAGCCATTTGGGGGCCCTACGCAGCCCCCCCACGGGTCCCAGGCCTCCCCCCCCGGGTCTGGGAGGCAGGGGCTGTGGGGGGCCACTTTTGGGGGCCCCACAGGCCCAGAGTGGCCCAGGGCATCAGCGGGGGGCCGGGAGCAGCTCGCTCTGCTTCCCTTGCCCCGGCCCCAGCTGTGCCACTTGGGGGAGAGGGCTTGGGTAAAGGGATCCTCCAACACTCACTGGCAGCGGGGGGAAGCGGAGCAGCCTGGCCCCAGCCTGCTCTACTCTACCATCTCCCAGCTGTGGCGCTCCACTTCCCGCCACCGGTGAGAGCCGAGAGCAGTCCTTTCTCCAACCTGAGTGACATGGCTGGGGCTGGGGCTGCGTCGCTCTGCTTCCCACTGCTGGTGAGTGCGGGGGTCACTAGGGGAAGAGCTGGAATGGGGGCGGGCTGGGGGCAGAGCAGGGGGAAGGCTAAGAGGTAGGGTGAAGGGAGTTCTCCAGGGCCCCACATCCCCCTAAGGATGGGCCTGACTCTTGCAGTGGGTGAAGCCTGCAGGGGGGCTGGCTGAGGGATAGGGCTGTTAACTGGGGCTGGTGCTGCCGCATAGGCAGCACGCAGCTGCCTAGGGAACTATGAAATTTGGGGCAATTTGGTGCCCCAAATTTCATGGTGCCCTACGCAGCTGCGTACCCCATCTGCAATTCCAGTTGGGTGCTTTTCTTTGCCATCGTCCACAGAGAGAGATCTCTGTTAGCCAAAGGATTATTCTTGGAATAATAAAAACTTGCAGCTGGGAAGGCGAGCCTGACTGATTCAGACAATTAAATCTATGGGAAGACACATGAAAAGAAGAGATTGCCTCAACAAGCAGGGCTCAGAAATCTCTCCATCCTGGCTAGCTTTCCGTCATGCAAGCCTAACTCTCCAAAACAAACACAATTGTTTCCACGCTGGAGAGAAAGAAAAAGAGAAGAGGATGGAGCGAAACTTTACCTGAAAGAGAAAAGTCTGTGCAGAAGCCTTTAGAACAATGAGAAGATACAGAGCACCGCACAGTGTACACCCCACAGGAAAACATCTGCATGGGAGGAGAGAGAGAAAAAATCCCAGAAACAGAGACACAAGAAAACGCAATCCCCTGTTGGACAGCAAACATAGGAATCTTGTTTCAGTTTGTGTATGAACGTTGATGCCTATAAAAATAGAGGCCTAATAGCATTAAAGCTGCAAACTGAACCACACTAATAGTTTATTTAAGTCCAAAATCACTTAAGTCTATCCCTGGTCAGCTAATCGTGTGCTGAAGTCCTGCTGAAGTCAATGGGACTTACATATACGCATACGTGTTTTGCTGAATTGGTGCTACAGCGCTTTTCATCGCAAAGGATCCCAAAGCGCTTGGCAGACAATTACATGACAAGACAGATCAAAATATTAAAACACAAACACCATGTAATATACATCAACTATAGTACTCAAGTCTGATCCTGTGAAAGGCTCCACCTCAGCTACCACTGACATCAACAGGAGCTGAGGTCAGCTCCCAGGCCCTTGGACGTTAGGGCTGGGTTTACAAAGGGACCTAAGGGAAGTTAGGCACTCAGCTTTTAGTGGGACTTGAGCATCTAACTTCTTTCAAGTATCAGAGGGGTAGTTGTGTTAGTCTGGATCTGTAAAAGCAGCAAAGAGTCTTGTGGAACCTTATAGACTAACAGATGTTTTGGAGCCCATGCATCCAACGAAATGGGTATTCATCCACGAAAGCTCATGCTCCAATATGTCTGTTAGTCTATAAGGTGCCATAGGACTCTTTGCTGCTTTAACTCCTTTTAGGCTCCTGTGAAAATCCCAGTCTACGTCTATGCAGATAGTGAACTCTGCATGAGAAATATACATATTTACCTACTGCTACTAACTGATGATCTGGAAACAAGCCAGGCAAAGAAACCCCCAACAGTGTTTTATCATCCCCACCCACTGACATAACAAACCACCATATCATATTAAAATACAGCGTGATTAAACCAGAAGAGGCAGCCTGGGAAGTTTCAGTAAATGTAACAAACTCAACACAAAACTCAGAAAAAGGAGTCAAAATGTCCCAAATAAACAAGATTGTCAGAGTATTGAAGACTAGAATTTGTCTCTACATATCAGGCATATTTTAGAGTCCTTAGCATTGCAAAGCACTTTCGATGTTCAAAGTTCCGCTCCCACTGATTTCGGTTGCAGCTGGGAGTGATCAGACCTTCTGCAAATCAGACCTCAGGGTCTCTCAAGTTGGGCACTGAGAAAATGGTGCACACGCAATTAGTAGTCACGTGTGAAAAGCTTGGCTTAAGTGACTTGCCCAGCAACACACGGAACCTCTGTGGCATTGGCACGGCTAGAATCGAATTCTCTATTGCAGCCTTCAAATATCTAAACCATAAGACCATCTTCTCTCTTCCTTCAATCCCCCCCAACCCCCGCTCACCGCACACCTTCCAATTTCTGCAACAGATCACACAGAGATCCTACAGACAACAACCTCCTTTGCTAAACAACTCTGTTTCATCCCCAGAGCACTGTCAGTCCTGTGCACAGAATGAAGCAGGGGTCCTGCGGAAAAGCTAGTATGAGATCCTTTATTAAAGCCTGCATCATAACACACACACAAGAGGAGGGCTAGCTTTGGGTGCTTGACTTTGCAACTTTAATATTCTTTTAACGTAGCTTTTTGTGTATAATTTTGCTACATGGATCTAACTCAAATGTTAATTCAGCTTTAGGGTTGAGATATTAAAATGAAACACCCAGGAGATGGTGAGGTTAAGGTCCTCTGGTCGATCATGCATACGGATTTCTACACGAACAACCACATAGCCCTGAGCAATGGAAGACACATGAGAGGAAGTGTAGTCTGTTAAGTCAGGCACTGGACTGGAACTTAGGAGACTGATAGAGGGTTTATTCCTTCACCCTCTTACTTCCCTGGTCCTTCTCGCATGAACAGAGAGCAACAATACCCGAAGTCCAAAGGTGCAAACAATTCGATGTTTATTGGGGTGAACTTCCAGCAAGCACAATTCCAGTTTCCTTCCTTAGTGTCCCCCTTTCCAGCTCTGACACCACAGAGCCTTGCCTGTGTCCCTTTTTCTGTTCCATCCCTGTTCCATTTCCCTTTCGCAAAAATGATCCCATTCCCCATCCCTAGTCCCTGTTCCCATCTCCCCGCCCACTTCTTGATTGACTTCAGACTATATAGCCAAAACCTGATTTTGCTTAGCTATTCCTTAACCAATCATTTTACTGAAATTAACTAACAAGCCTGACATATTGTAACATGGTTATTTAACCAATTATACCCCCCACCTTAATTGGTTTACACCCAACAAATTATTTAACATAGACAGAAACATTACAGAACCAGACAGAGACCCTGCAAAAAAACATACAAAACATACAGAAGTGAGTATTTACAACTACATCTATACAGACATAAGGGTTTTCCAGCTGTGTCTATTGATAAGTGAGTTTTGCCAGACAGTGCTATTAAACTAAGTTTCCTTTTACATCTTCTAGGTTTTCCCTTTCTCTGGAGGTTGATAGGATATTCAAGACAGGATTGTATTCCTAATAGCCCTAGTACCTTATTTCAATGTGACTACTTTGGAATGTGAGGATGTGATACAACACTCCATTTTTTGGCTGCCTAACTACATCTTACTGAAGCCTTAGCCTGTCACAGTAAGAGAAGGCCATTACACAGACAGTGATTTTGATTCTTTCTTTATACCTCTATAACTAGCTAAGTGATAAGAATACACTTAAATTCTTAAAGTATAGGCCTTTGCAGAAGGCCTGAATATCTATTCCTAACGAGGACCTGGGTGCTAGTCTCACCTCTCCCCCTATTTGTTGTATGGCCCTGGGGCTCTGATCTCCTGTTGTTTTGTCTGTAAACTCTCCAGGCAGGGACCTGTCATTGTATAAGTGTGGCTAGCATTTAGCACAGTGAGGCTGGAGGTGGGGTGGGGCTTCTAGACACTACTGTACAAGAAATCATCAATAATGGCACCAGTGCATAGGTGCTGGAACTAGGAGTGCTGGGGGTGCTGCACGCTCCTTGGCTGAAAGTGGTTTCTATATACGAGTTTACAGTTTGGTTCAATGGCTCTCAGCACCTGTGACGTTCCTCTGGTGTTATCCGAGCTGGTAATCTGCTAGGTCACTCCCATCCATGACTCTTGGAGCCAGCATTACCCTGCTTCACTGTGAGACTTCCGCTCCTGGGCTGTTCACGCACAACTGCTGGCATGTAAGCTGCTGTCAGCTACGTGGCGTGAGCACTTTTGGTCAGCCGCTGCTTGGATTGTGCCACCAAATGACACTAGCCTATCGCCAGTCCCAGACACAACCTTAGGAACCTCTATCTTGCAGTGTTCAGTTATGCCTGCTGGACGCTGCAAAGTATGTATGAGTTCGTCAATTTAACAAAGAAATTTATATGTACCAGATTTGGTATCCCAAGGAGAGTCTCTGCATGCTTCAAACCAAACGCACTGCTTCAGATAGAATAAACAAACAGATTTATTAACTATAAAGACAGATTTTAAGTGATTATAAGTCAAGCACACAAAGTCTGATTTTGTCAAATGAATATAAGCAAATGCATTATAAGCTGATCTTATATCTTCAATGCCCTTACAACTTGGATGCTTCTCACAGAGGTTTGGCTGGTTGGCCTTCAGCCAGGCTCTCACCTTTGATCAGCACTTCGGTCATTTGGTGTGGTGTCTGTAGAGTAGTGTGGAAGAGCAAGCGAGCCATGGACGCGTCTCCTCCCTTTTCTCATGGTCTTTCTACCTCTTGGCTTTGCACCCCCTTTCAGGGTCAGGTGAGCATTACCTCATCATAATCCCAAACTGACCAAGGGAAAGGAGGTGACTCACTTGATAGCCCAACAGATTGTTTGTTGCTGCCTAGGCCAATGTCCTTTTGTTCCTGTGAGGCTGGGCTGGGTTTGTTCCATACATGCCCTGATGAGGTGTGAACTGCATCTCTGCTCCTGGAGTTTTTCCTATTTTTTTTTTTAAGCCAGGAAGACACATTTTCAGCCTCATATCTATATACATGAAATTACAACCTATAACATTACTATAACAACAATGCTCAGTGCATCATGAACCTTCTGAAGACACCCGACATGACCAACTTTGCATTGGGTACCACACAATCATATTATAAGGATGAACATGGTGGTGCGAGTTGTTCCTCCGAGGTACAGAGTGTCACACACACCCACTATACAAATTGTTCCAGCACCCCTGCACCAGCGTTTGACAAGTATGTCCTTTACACCTGATGTGGTAGCTGCTGCATGTGGAGGTAAAAAACAGCCCTAAGCAGGCTAAATCTTAGCTGTGAAGGGTTATTTTTGCTATAGTTATTCATGGTTGGAGAGGAAACGGGTTTATAGAAAAAATATTTTCTTAGCCTTAAAGAATTGTCATAATTCTAGGAATTTATATAATCCCACTCTCAAAAAGTACTTATGGATCGATGCTGTTAACAGCCCAGTGGGGTAGGAAAGTAGCATTACCTTCATTTAACCGATGAGGCACCAAAGCACAGACAGAGATTAAGTGACCTGCCAAGGGAAGTCTGTGGCAGAGACAGGAATGGAGACTGGTTCTCCTGAGCCCTAGTTTTGTGCCTTAATTGCAGTACCAGCCTTACTAAAGACACAAGAGTCACCTGATTTGCCCAGAGGTCAACTCCATGCTGGACTTTGGGCGACCTGAGAAGAAATAGGAAGATTTAGAAAATAATCGACTGAATGTGCCACTTACAGCCAAATCTGAAGACATCCTGGTTGTGTCTTACCTCCTTTAAGAAGAGCACTGCCCACTGGCATGATGTTATATAATGAACAGATGTGCCAGGGTAGACCCATTAGGAGTGACCTATGTATTAGGGTTAGACAAAGTGGAGATATATGTATTAGATGTAAATTGGGTTTGAGGTTAGGGTTCAAAGCCAAATAAGGGCCAGATTCTGGTTTTGCATTTGATGATGTCAAAATCTCAGGAGATGTTTGTGATGTTTCACTCAATTTTCTTTATGGGAAAATATGCTTATGATATGAATATGACATAACTGAGATGTACTTTATGCAAGATGGGTCTTGTAAGGTATCACTGGAAAGGTTAGAATTTACTGAATGTGATTATCCAATTTGTATGCCTGTATCATTTTTGTATCTGAAGTTAGGAATATTGACTATATATCTATATTTCAACTATGCTACTTTGGGTGAAGCCCACTGCCAACACGTCAGGTACAACAATGGAAAAGCCAGACAGGGCTGATGACCCATCAGCAAGGACAATGGACTATGAAAAGGCTTGGCCTTCCTGCGGATGCTCCATACTGCCACTGACTCGTGGATGCTGTGGTACTACAGAGTCAGGTGGTCTTGTCACCTGATACTCAACATTATCCTGGAATTCTTGTAACTTTCCACTGGAAGGGAAGGGGGGGGGTCAAGTTTGGTAAACAAAGGATTCACGCCTTATGAAAATCCTATTTAAGGGTGGGGAGGAAGGCAAATGGAACTCCTCCTCTCCATGGCCAGTGCCCAAGAAGAAAGACTGCTAAAGCCACCTGAAGGGAAGACAAGGGGGGAGTCCAGACTAAGACAGGGGTCCAGTCTGAAAAGGAATATAATTGGAACTCTGAACCACAGAAACTTTGCAACCCACCTAAAATAACAATTAGGGTGAGAATTTGCATTTTTGTAACCTGTTCTTAAGCATATTGAGCTTTGCTTGCGTATTTTGCTTTATTTCGTCAGTAATCTGCTTTGTTCTGTCTGTTCTCTCTTATATTCACTTAAAATTCACCTTTTTTAGTTAATAAAGTTATTTCTTGTTTCTAAAATAACTCAGTTTATGTAATTTCTAATTGAGTGGGGGAGGGGGGAGAAGTTGTGCACATCTCCCTCTACACTGAGGGAGGGGGCGAATTTCATAAAACCTTTGGGTTTGACCCCCTTAAAGGGAGTGGGCACCAGAGTGTTGGGGAGAGCCCCTAAGGCTGAATCTTTCCAGAGTGGATCTCTGTCTCTCTGTGCAGCGAGGTGTGGCCCTGCCTGTGTGCTTGGCTGGACGAGGCTTGTGAGCCAAACCCAGCAAGGTCAGGTGAAGGGGACACAGGCTGGCAGAATAGGCTGACTCAGTGGCATCCCAGCACATCAGGTGACACTCCAAAGGGCCCAAACTTATCACAATGTTCTGGCAAGATTCTGACTCTGTGTGGTCTCAGTATCACTATACCCACTGGGACCAAAAAAATAAGCTCTGCTTGGAAACAAAACCTCAGGGAGGGGTTTTTAAAGATTTCTTTTGGACCGAATCAATTTGGCAAATACGATACAAATTCACAAAATGTGTCAGTGGACACAAATCTGCATTTTTTTGATGAAAATGTTCACCCCACTCTACTCAGTGCCCATGATTAGGGCAAGTTTCTCCAATGAGCCCCGCTCCCACTTAAGCACCAGAACAAGCTGTGGGTGCTGAGCATTTAAAAATCAAGTGCAGAACTGCTCGCTACCTCAGTTCCCCCTCTGTAAAATGGGGACAATAGCACTGCCCTGGCAGGGGTGGTGGGAGGATAAATTATATGACCCTGGGGTAACTGGATGGGGTCCAATGGCCTGTGATGTGCATGTCAGCCCAGATGATCCATGGTCCTCTCTGACTTAAAGCTCTATGATAGGTATTCTGACATTAGTAGAAGACAACCGTTTCGCACCTTTTTCCCTGGGTGAACTGTGCAGATGCCATAGCATGGCAAGCATGGACCCTGCTCAGCTCAAGACAGCAATCATGGACGTTGTAAACACCTCGCACATTCTCGTGCAGTCAATGTTGAACCAGGACCTGCAAAACCAGGTGAGGAAGAGGCAGCTACGGCAGCGCGGCGATGAGAGTGATGAGGACATGGACACAGAAGTCTCTCAAACTGCGGGCCCCTGCGCTTTGGAGATCATGCTGTTAATGAGGCAGGTTCAAGCTGTGGAATGCCGATTTTGGGCCCGGGAAACAAGCAAAGACTGGTGGGACTGCATAGTGTTGCAGGTTTGGGAAGATTCCCAGTGGCTGCGAAACTTTTGCATGCGTAAGGGCACTTTCATGGAACTTTGTGGCTTGCTTTCCTCTGCCCTGAAATGCCAGAATACCAAGATGAGATCAGCTCTCACAGTTGAGAAGCAAGTGGCGATAGCCCTCTGGAAGCTTGCAATGCCAGACAGCTACCGGTCAGTAGGGAATCAATTTGGAGTGGGAATATCTACTGTGGGGACTGCTGTCATGCAAGTAGCCAAAGCAATCATTAAGCTGCTGCTACGAAAGGTTGTGACTGTGGGAAATGTGCAGGTCATAGTGGATGACTTTGCTGCAATGGGATTCCCTAACTGTGGTGGGGCGATAGATGGAACCCATATCCCTATCTCGCACCGGATACCAGGGCACCCAGTACATAAACCGAAAGGGTACTTTTCCATGGTGCTGCAAGCACTGGTGGATCACAAGGGACGTTTCACCAACATCCACGTGGGATGGCCAGGAAGGGTTCATGACCCTCGCATCTTCAGGAACACTACTCTGTTTAAATGGCTGCAACAAGGGAATTACTTCCCAGACCAGAAATAACAGTTGGGGATGTTGAAATGCCTGTAGTTATCCTGGGGGACCCAGCCTACCCCTTGATGCCATGGCATCATGAAGCCATACACAGGCAGCCTGGACAGTAGTCAGGAGCTGTTCAACTACAGGCTGAGCAAGTGCAGAATGGTGGTAGAATGTGCATTTGGCCGTTTAAAGGCGCGCTGGCGCACATTACTGACTCACTCAGACCTCAGCCAAACCAATGTCCCCATTGTTATTGCTGCTTGCTGTGTGCTCCACAATCTCTGTGAGAGTAAGGGGGAGACCTTTATGGCGGGGTGGGAGGCTGAGGCAAATCACCTGGCCGCTGATTACGTGCAGCCAGACACCAGGGCGATTAGAAGAGCACACCAGGAAGCGGTGCGCATCAGAGAAGCTTTGAAAACCAGTTTCATCATAGGCCAGGGTACGGTGTGACTGCTTGTGTTTGTTTCTCCTTGATGAAATCCCCCTTCCCCTTGATTGACTCATTCCCTGTAAGCCACCACTCTCCCCTTCGATTACCGCTTGCTTCCTAAGGAAATAAAGTCACTCTCTTGTTTAAATCATGTATTCTTTATTAATTATTATAAAAAGAGGTGAGAGAACTGACAAGGTAGCCCGGAGTGGGGTTTGGGAGGAGGATAGGAAGGAAAAGGCCACTAAAAAATTTCAAAATAATGACAGCCTTTTGGTTGGGCTGTCCACTGGGATGGAATGGGCGGGTGCACGGAGCCTCCCCCCACGAGTTCTTAGTTGTCTGGTGGATGAGGAGGCTAAGGAACATGGTGAGGGGGGAGGATGGTTATACAGGGGCTGCAGTGGCACTCTGTGATCATGCTGCCGTTCCTGAAGCTCCACCAGACACCGGAGCATGTCCATTTTGATCACGCAGCAGCCCAGAGTTGCATCCCGCCACCGCTGATCTTCCTGCTGCCACCTCTCATCTCGAGCTCTCTCCTCTCCTCTCCTCACGTTCGTCTCTCCTGTCCTCACGGTCACTGGCATCTTTCCTGTACTTTGATACCACGTCCTTCCACTCATTCAGATGAGCTCTTTCATTGCGGGTCACTTCCATGATTTCCGAGAACATTTCGTCTCACGTCTTTTTTTTTCCGCCGCCTTATCTGAGATAGCCTTCGGATGGAGGTAGGGAGACTTGAAAAATTTGCAGCTGCAGGAGGGAGGGAAAAAAGGAGAGAAGTATTTAAAAAGATACATTTTACAGAACAATGGTTATACTCTTTCACAGTGAACAACACTATTCACCTTACATAGCACATGTGATCTCACTACAAGGTCGCATTTTGCATCTTAATATTGAGTGCCTGCGGCTTTGGTGTTAGAGATCACAGACGCAGGTCCGGGCATCAGAATTCGCTTGCATGCGGCCATGGTAAGCCACTGTCTTTCGGCTTCTGCAGCCTTCATATATCCAGCGCCCTCCTTTCCCAAATAGCAAGCAAAGCCCGTTTGAGTGCTGCTTCTTTCCTGTTAACGTGCAGCAGCATAGAATCCACCCCCATCCAATTCTCTGGGATGATCGCTTTACCCCTCCCCCCACCGCAGTGGCTGGTATCATGGAAGATCGCTGCTAGCCACCCCCCCCCCCCCGTGTGGCTGGTAGCAGGGAAGATCCCAGCTAGCCAAACGCGAAAAGCTCAGCGCAATCACCCCCCTCCCCCTGCTGGCTAAATGCAGGAAGGATTTCTTTTAAGCCACAGGCAAACAGCCCAACCATCTCTGTCCCCTTAATTAAATTCCTGAATTTCAACCAGGTTACCATGAACGATATCACTCTCCTGAGGATATAACACAGCGAGATAAAGAACGGATGTTGCTTGAATGCCAGCAAACACCGGGACCATACGCAGCTAGGCTTTGTCATGCAATGATACCAGATTACTTGCTACATGCATGGCGTGGTCAAGTGTCCTACCATGGAGGACGGAATAAGGCTGCCCTGCCCAGAAACCTTCTGCAAAGGCTTTTGGAGTACCTCCAGGAGAGCTTCATGGAGATGTCCCTGGAGGATTTCCGCTCCATCCCCAGACATGTTAACAGACTTTTCCAGTAACTTTACTGGCCGCGAATGCATCCCAAGTCCTCAGGGCAAATTAATCATTAAAAAACGCTTGCTTTTAAACCATGTTTTATATTACAAAGGTACACTCACCAGAGGTCCCTTCCATGGCTTCATTGTCTGGGATAGTGGCTTGGGAGGGCTGGGAGGGTAATTCCGTCAGGGTGAGAAAAAGCTCCTGGCTGTTGGGCGAGAACGGAGTGCTGTGTGCTCTCTGCAAGCTCATTCGCCCTCTCTTCCTCTTCCTCATCTTCCCCGTCCTGCAGAATCCTCAGGCATGGCTGAGATTACCACCCCCACCTCAGAATCCACGGACAGGGGTGGGGTAGTGGTGGCGGACCCCCCTAGAATTGCATGCAGCTCAGCACAGAAGCAGCATGTTTTTGGCCCTGCCCCGGATCTTCCGTTGCTTCTTTGGTTTTCTGGTAGGCTTGTCTGAGCTCCTTAACTTTCACTCTGCACTGTACTGAGTTCCCTGGTGTGGGCCTCTCTGCATCATGGCCTTGGAAATTTTTTTCAAATGTTTTTTCATTTCGTCTTTTGGAACGGAGTTCTGTTAGCATGGAATCCTCTCCCCATACAGCGATCAGATCCAGTACCTCCCATGCGGTCCATGCTGGAGCTCTTTTTCGATTCTCAGGAGACTGCATTGTTACCTGTGCTGATGAGCTCTGCGTGGTCACCTGTGCTGGTGAGCTCTCCACGCTGACCAAACAGGAAATGAAATTCAAAAGTTCGCGGGGCTTTTCCTGTCTACCTGGCCAGTTGCATCCGAGTTCAGATGGCTTTCCAGAGTGGTCACCGTGGTGCACTGTGGGATACCGCCCGGAGGCCAATACCGTCGAATTGCGGCCACACTAACCCTAATCCGACATGGCAATACCGATTTCAGCGCTACTCCCCTCGTCGGGGAGGAGTACAGGAACCAGTTTAAAGAGCCCTTTATATCGATATAAAGGGCTTCGTTGTGTGGACGGGTGCAGGGTTAAATCAGTTTAATGATGCTAAATTCAGTATAAACGCGTAGTGTAGACCAGGCCAGAGATCCGAAGTCCCTAATCACACTGCAGTCAGAACAGATGTGTGCTTGCTCCCACCCTTGCAATCATTACAGAACTGGTTTCCATGCCCTCCCCCAATTCCTCCCACACATTCCTTTCAACTTTCCAGAACTTCTCAGTTTCCAGTTCACTCCACCCCTTCGTCCAGCTTCAGAAATGATCCCTGGACTTATGCCCAGCTATGACAGTCTGACCTTCACTGGTACCTCCCTTCCCACTAAGCCTTTTTGTGTGTGTTAATTGATGTTCAATAAAAACAAGGTAACTAATTTTTATATGTGTTCTACGAATTGTGATAGCAGCTGGCAGAAAAACATAGAAAGGCAGTTAGATCATTTACTTACTGAAAACCTAGTCAAGGTATCATCACAAGTGCTTCCTAACAAAACTCGACGTAATGAAACACGGCAGATTGCTGCACAGAAATATACATCACTGGTTCTCATTCACAAAGTGTTGCTGCAAAGCCTCCCAGGTTTGAATTGCCCCCCCGTTGTGCCCCTTTAATAGCCCTGGTATCAGGCTGCTCAAAATTAGCAGCCAGGTGATCTGCCTCAGCACTGCACCCTGGAGCAAACCTTTCACCCTTAGCTTCACAAATATTATCTAACGTAGAGCAGGGAGCTATGACCATGGCAATATTTTCCTCTTTGAGGTCTAACCTGCCAAAAAGGCATCACCAGAGCACCTTTAATCTGCCAAACGCACATTCCACTCTCATCCTGCCCCTACTCAAACTATTGTTGAAGAACTTGCTGCTGTCCAGATTTCCATGTAAGGCTTCATGAGCCATGGGAGTAAGGGGTAGGCTGGGTCTGCCAGGATCGCTATGGGCATTTCAACATCCACCACTGGAATCTTCTGGTCTGGAAAGAAAGTCCCTGCTCCAGTTTTCTCTACAGACCAGTGTTCCTAAAGATGTATGTGTCATGCACCTTCATGGACCAACCCATTGTGTAGGTCAGTGAAACTCCAGTGGTGCTCCCCAAGATTCTGCAACACAATGGAGAAGTACCCTTTCTATTGATGTACTCCGTTGCAAGCTGGTCTGGTGCCAAAATTGGGATATGTGTTCCATCTATTGCCTCTCTGCAATTAGGGAAGCCCATTTCTGCAAAGCCATCAACTATTTCACACACACTGCCAAGAGTCATGGTCCTTTGCAGCAGGATACAATTAATGGCCCTGCACACTTGCGTTAACACCAGGGCCGGTTTCAGGCCCCAGCGCGCCAAGCGCGTGCTTGGGGTAGCATGCCGCGGGGGGCACTCTGCTGGTTGCCGGGAGGGTGGCAGGCGGCCATGGACCTCCCGCAGGCGTCCCTGCGGAGGGTCTGCTGGTCCCGTGACTCCGGTGGAGCATTTGCAGGCACGCCTGCGGGAGGTCCACTGGAGCCGCAGGATGGGTGAGCGGCAGAGCGCCCCCCACGGCGTGCCACCGTGCTTGCGGCAGCGAAATGGCTAGAGCCGGCCCTGGTTAACACAGCCCCACTAGTCAACTTCCTGATTTTGAACTGATTTGCGACTGACTGATAGCAGTCAGGAATTGCCAGCTTTCACACTGTGATCACCATACACTTCTCCACCGAGAGGGCAGGTCTCCTTCTGGTGTCCTTGTGCTGCGGAAAGCTCCGTGCTAAGTTCCAGGAAGGTGACTTTCTACATCGGAAAGCTCTGTAGCCACTGCTCATCAACTCAGGCCCGAATAATGATGCGATCCCACCACTCAGTGCTTGTTTCCCGGGCCCAGAAGCGATGGTCCACCATGTGCAGCTGCTCTGTGAACAGGGCCGCCCGGAGGGGAGGGGGGAAAGTAGGACAATTTGCCCAAGGCCCCGGCCCCGCAGGGGCCCCATGAGCCCTGGCCCCGAGGCGGTCCGGGTCTTCGGTGGCATTTCGGTGGCGGGGGGCCCTTCAGCGCTGCTGAAGATGCAGAGCAACTGAAGGGCCCCCCAACGCTGAAATGCCGCCGAAGACCCGGACCGCCGCCGGGTGAATACAAGTGCCGCAGCTCTCCCACTTTGCCCCAGGCCCCCTGAATCCTCTGGGAGGCCCTGTCTGTGAATGCCAAAAGTAATCTGATGTTGCTTCTATCCATGGCACACAGCAGGTCAGGCAACTCTGACTCCTGTTCAGCTAGGAACCTCATGATTAATTGCACAGGCATCTGCGATGTGTTAATGACAGTTAACAAAGCAATAGAGACCAGTGCGGGATCCATCCTTTCAGACAGAGATGGTGGGTGCACGGTAAACAGGAGCCATTGAAAAATGCTGCAAACCACATAGCTACCCACAGTGTACGGTTCTTACTGTCGATGCTAGAGCAGCAAAGAGTCCTGTGGCACCTTATAGACTAACAGATGTATTGGAGCATGAACTTTCGTGGGTGAATACCCACTTCATTGGATGCATGAAGCTCATGCTCCAATACATCTGTTAGTCTATAAGGTGCCACAAGACTCTTTGCTGCTTTTACAGATCTGGACTAACACGGCTACCCCTCTAATACTTGTCGATGCTAAAGCACCAAGTGTGGATGTGTTTTGCTGACAGAGGCGTGCAGTGTGAACATGCAATAGCGATGTTATTATAGTGCTTTTTGGCCATTGACATAATGTTTGCTGACAAAACTCTGTAGCGTAGTTAAGGTGTTAGACATGATACAACAAGCACTTTGCTTATCCTCTTGGCAAATGCAATGCACTGGCTGATACAGGGAGGGCTGTGCATGAGTTGCTCATGGCAGAATGCACACTTGCCAGCTGGGAAGTTAGCCCTTTCCCCGTCTCCAAAAGACACCCCACCCCCCACATCTTTAGTGCACTTTCAAACCCACTAAAGCTCAGGCCTAAAGCTGGTCAGAAATTTTCCAACGGAACAGTTTGCTATTAAGAAATGCTAATTCGTCAGAAAGGAAACACTTGGTGGAAGCGTGTCAAATTTGTCATATCTTCTGACAGAAACCAGGCAGGTTCCAAGGAAAGCTAGACTAGTTTCCTGCCTGCTGCCCTGCCTTGCAGGCTGTCGCAGAGCCAGGAGCCTAGAAGTCCCAGCTCAAGACAAGCCTGGACTCTCAGGGCTTCCAGGCTCCCTGCCATGTGCCCAGGATCCTAGCACTTCTAGAGCAGTCACTGAAACAGGCCTTTTGGCTTATTAGCTAGGAGCGATGGCTACCCTGCTGCGGGACAGACAAAGAGAGCTTTATGATTAGTGGACGTGTTTTGGGGGTCTCACACATCTCTGCAGCGATTACAGTTCCATGCAACAATGCAGAGTAGGGCAGCATAGAAATCAGGGTGCGATTTGCATTTAGAGTCTAATAGGGATACATTGTGCCCAGCTCCCCATAGGAGGTGGGTGCCTAATTGTAGTTTTGAAAACCCTACTCCAGATGTCTTTTCACAGAATATAGCCCTAGCAAGCTACAGAATACACAGTGCAAACACGCACAGCAAATGGTTTTTGCTCTCCACCTGCCATGACACATTTTCTTACTCTTTGCAGGATCAGTTTTGAGTCTGATCAGTAAATTGCACAGTCAGAACTCTGCCTTTGTGGAAAGGTCACAATAACATTCCTTTTTATTAGCCTGGTGCTTTCTCTCCGCCCCCCACACCCCACCACCATTTGACAATTCAACATTACATGACTTGTTAATGATTCATTCCAGGCTGTATTACTTGGGTGATAGTTCACATTGTGAACTCACCTTACCTCAACCGGCTGCCTTCCTGGGTTGAAAATTAGCTAATGGCAGGAAAAAAGAGCTCCTCCGTGCTCCGCAGGTGAAAGGTGAACCCGGCAGGGATCGGCTGTACTGATGAGCTAGCATTTTCTTCTGTTTCTGCCAAAGTCTTTATGATGACTTTGCAGCACTTTTGCTACTGAGCAGGGCAGAAGACCCCATAAAGGTCTTGTGGGTGAGGTGCTGGTCTCTGTGGCACAGTCAGGCATTGAACCATGATTTCTGGTATCAAATTCCTTATGTGACACAGGGCAAGTCATTTAATTTTTGTGTGTGAGTCAGTCACCTTCATCAAGCTATATGGATTCACATTAGTGGAGGATCTGGCCTGCCCTCCTTAACATAGGACAGAAAAGCTAGGTGCTAACCGCTTCTGGGGTTAAATATCCCATCACTCAAAAGAGAGGGTTTTAGGAACCCTGCCCACCAGCCAAATTCCACTTTGGATGATTATACCTTGCTTACCTAGTAGATCTTTCCCATGCAGTTTCAATGAGCTGTATATTATTCTTCACTTCCCATCCTACACAGTTATGTAGCATCTGTTTCATTTCATCCCAGAGGTGGCTGCATTTCAATGATGGGGTAAAGGAAGCAACATCAATGTACTATAAGGTGGGTGCACAACTGGCTGGATAATCGTACTCAGAGAGTGGTTATTAATGGCTCCCAATCCTTCTGGAAAGGTATAACAAGTGGGGTTCCTCAGGGGTCTGTTTTTGGACCGGCTCTGTTCAATATCTTCATCAACGACTTAGATGTTGGCATAGAAAGTACGCTTATTAAGTTTGCAGACGATACCAAACTGAGAGGGATTGCAACTGCATTGGAGTACGGGGTCAAAATTCAAAATGATCGGTCAAAATTCAAACATGATCTGGACTGTTGGACAAAATTCGATGAAAATGTCGATGGTAAACAGCGAATGAAGTCATAAAGACAAATGCAAAGGGCTTCTCAATTAGGAGACAACACAGTCCACAAACAGACTGGGAAAGAGATCTGTCTAGAAGGAGGTATGAGAAAGGATCTGGGTCATGAGTGGACCACAAGCCTAAATATGAGTGTAACAGTATGATACTGTTGCAAAAAAAGCATAACGTGATTCTGGGAGCCATTACAGTGCGTTTGTAAAACAAGACACGAAAGTCATTCTTCTGATCTATTTCTCTGCGTGGTCTAGGTCCTCAACTGGAGTATTGCTGTCATTCTGGCATGCATTTCAACTAAAGGTATGGAAAATTGGAGAGGGTCAGAGAAGAGCACAAGAGTGATTAAAGTCTTGCAGAACATGACCTATGAAGGAAGGCTGAAAAGAATTGGGTTTATTTATATTGAAAGGAAGACTGAAGGGACATGAATAGCAGTTTTCAGGTATTCTAAAAGGGTGTCATCAGGAGGAGTCGGAGAAAACTTGTTACCTTAGCCTGATAATGATAGAACAAGACATGGCTTAAACTGAGCAAGGGAGATTTAAGTGACATTAGGAAAAAGTTCCTAACTGGTAGGGTAGTTAAACCTGGATAGGATGCCTATGGGGAGGTTTTGGAATCCTCCATCTCTGGAGATATTATAAGAGTAGGCTTAGATATGTATTCAAGGGAGGTCTATGACAGTAATGGTGCCCTGCCATGAAGGCTCAGGACGTGGAACTGCAAATGACTCTCCGAGGTCCTTCTCGTGTCTAGAGTCTATGAATCTGTGTGGCCTGTGGCTCTCTAAAGAACCTTCTTGTTTGTGAAACATGCCATAACTCCACTTTACTAATGCTTAGAGTCTTTAACAGATTTAAAACCAAAATGAGGTTTTGAACAACTGAAACACAGGTCTCAAGTATCTTCACGTAGCGGTAATCAGGAGTGAACTCCATTAAAGATCCCGGGTTACACTGGGGTAAACTCAGGGTGAAAGGTAAATCAACCCAATAATATTTGCTGGGAATAAAATTTAAGTGGAAGTTCGGTTCTACAGTACAGAGCATCACGCAGCCTGCTAGCTAGGAAGGTAATTTGGGATCATTGGGACAAATATCTTGAATGTTTGAGCACCGCAGAGCTTTGGGTGAAAGAACATAGAGCACAAGCACAACATGACGCTGGAATTGCTTCCTAGAGCTGCCCATATCAATGAAACATTGGTATAGGTGGTTCTAAGACAGCGGTTCTCAAGACTGTTGGGGCGAGACCAATGTTCTCTCTGAATTTTTCCATCCTTGGTAGAATATATTTTGTTATGTGCACACAGGTATGTTCTAAATGTGCCCCACCAGTAGAAGCAAAATCTAGAATTATTACATATATTTAAAAGCAGGGCGAGTTCAGGCCCCAGCATCCAAGCACGTGCATGGGGAGGCATGCCGTGGGGCACTCCCGGTCGAGTGGTAGGCAGGCCACTTTGCGCATGACTGTGGAGGTCCGTGGTCCGTGCTCGGTGATCCCTTTGCAAGGCATGCGTGTGTCATGAAACAGATGCTAAGGTTAATGTTTTTTCACTGTAAAGGGTTAACAAAGGGAACCACCCACCTGACCAGTAGGACCAATCAGGAAAGACCGGATTTTTCAACTAGGGAAGGAATGTTTGGGTACGTGTCTTTGTCTGTCTCTCGGTATGAGTAGCGGATCTGTCTAGCTTCATAGCTTCTAATCTCTCAGGTTTCAATTGTGAGTACAAAGGTAGAAAACAAAATGGCTTTATTGTTTTTGTATTTACATGTGTGTATTGCTGGGTAATAAATGTGTTAAATTGTTTTCTTTTTGATAAGCTGTTCAGTCATATCATTCCTTTAGCAATTGACATGTATTATTTGTTATCGTGCTACTAGAGAGCATTTTTATGTCTTTTTCTATTCTTTTATATGAAGCTTCTTTTAAACCTGTGGATTTTCTTTCTAAGTGAGCTCTAGGGACTAGAAATCCTGTGCCAGATTACGGTTCTCTCAGGGTAAAGACGGGGGAAAAAGAAGGAGGGGGAAGGTAAGATTGCCTCTCTGTTTTGTAATTTAAGGAGTTTAAGTCCAGTAATCTTCCAGATAACCCTACGGAGGGAAGCCTGGGGAGGAAGTAAAGAGATAGACAAGGGGGGAGGGTTATGTTCCTTTGTGTAAGACTCGGGTATCTGAGTCTTGGGTCCCCCAGGAAGGTTTTGGGTAGACCAGAGTGAGCCAACACTGGAATTTTTGGCTGGTGGCAGCGCTATCAGAATCCAAGCTGGTAATAAGCTTGGAGTTTCATGCAGGCACCCCAATTTGGACTCTAAGGTTCGAATTAGAATTGCGTATGAACTGTGGAGGGTCGTCTCTCCCTTTTCTCATGGTCTTTCTACCTCTTGGCTTTGCACCCCCTTTCAGGGTCAGGTGAGCATTACCTCATCATAATCCCAAACTGACCAAGGGAAAGGAGGTGACTCACTTGATAGCCCAACAGATTGTTTGTTGCTGCCTAGGCCAATGTCCTTTTGTTCCTGTGAGGCTGGGCTGGGTTTGTTCCATACATGCCCTGATGAGGTGTGAACTGCATCTCTGCTCCTGGAGTTTTTCCTATTTTTTTTTTTAAGCCAGGAAGACACATTTTCAGCCTCATATCTATATACATGAAATTACAACCTATAACATTACTATAACAACAATGCTCAGTGCATCATGAACCTTCTGAAGACACCCGACATGACCAACTTTGCATTGGGTACCACACAATCATATTATAAGGATGAACATGGTGGTGCGAGTTGTTCCTCCGAGGTACAGAGTGTCACACACACCCACTATACAAATTGTTCCAGCACCCCTGCACCAGCGTTTGACAAGTATGTCCTTTACACCTGATGTGGTAGCTGCTGCATGTGGAGGTAAAAAACAGCCCTAAGCAGGCTAAATCTTAGCTGTGAAGGGTTATTTTTGCTATAGTTATTCATGGTTGGAGAGGAAACGGGTTTATAGAAAAAATATTTTCTTAGCCTTAAAGAATTGTCATAATTCTAGGAATTTATATAATCCCACTCTCAAAAAGTACTTATGGATCGATGCTGTTAACAGCCCAGTGGGGTAGGAAAGTAGCATTACCTTCATTTAACCGATGAGGCACCAAAGCACAGACAGAGATTAAGTGACCTGCCAAGGGAAGTCTGTGGCAGAGACAGGAATGGAGACTGGTTCTCCTGAGCCCTAGTTTTGTGCCTTAATTGCAGTACCAGCCTTACTAAAGACACAAGAGTCACCTGATTTGCCCAGAGGTCAACTCCATGCTGGACTTTGGGCGACCTGAGAAGAAATAGGAAGATTTAGAAAATAATCGACTGAATGTGCCACTTACAGCCAAATCTGAAGACATCCTGGTTGTGTCTTACCTCCTTTAAGAAGAGCACTGCCCACTGGCATGATGTTATATAATGAACAGATGTGCCAGGGTAGACCCATTAGGAGTGACCTATGTATTAGGGTTAGACAAAGTGGAGATATATGTATTAGATGTAAATTGGGTTTGAGGTTAGGGTTCAAAGCCAAATAAGGGCCAGATTCTGGTTTTGCATTTGATGATGTCAAAATCTCAGGAGATGTTTGTGATGTTTCACTCAATTTTCTTTATGGGAAAATATGCTTATGATATGAATATGACATAACTGAGATGTACTTTATGCAAGATGGGTCTTGTAAGGTATCA